>NW_027272559.1:0-369039 GCF_040938485.1 Diadema antillarum | reverse complement strand
TACATTATGTGATATTTTTTTCTTTTTTGAATGAACTACAGTATCTCCCATTCTGTTCATCTGATATTAATCTATTTGTCATAGTTGAGGCTGAAACTTTCCTTAAGGATTGTTCTCTTAGTCTCTCTGTAAGTGTGATGTGCGTTGAAAGAAAAGTATGATACATGTAATGTACCTCCCTCATACTCAAAAAAGCTAATAGAATAGATGTACATGTAATTGAAACTGGTGCCTCATCCTACAGAGAACTTTGGTCAACCCGAGACTAAAAATATTCTTGTACAAGTTTGTATTGATTTTTAATTAAGACAATTACATACAGAACCAAAACTTGCTTGACAGAAAAAAAAAACTTGTTTTCAATGTTTTCTAATCTCCCCCCCCCCCAAAAAAAATATATATACATATATACATGTGCATATATTTGCGCTAGCTAGATCTTTGCGAGTAATTGTAAAAACCTCTAGCTCATTTGAGCGAAAAGTGAGGATCAGCACTGCTATTGCTTATGTTCCAAGTGCTTTCTGATCACTAATATAACATCAAAAATCTCTTATCATTCCTGATTCACACTTAATTCACATGTCTCACATAAATGAATGCAACAAAGAGACACCTATCAAAACACATCCACAAACTTCTTTTTAATTTATATCACTTTATTCCACGCAATGAATAGAATATGTTGTAATGGCATTCTGCACAACAAATAATCTCTGCCAAAGTGCTATACAATACAGTAGTTGGTCCCCACCTGGGATGTGACAAAAGCAAACAGTACCTTCTCTTGTCATGCAGTGTATGATTTTTCTGAAGATTAATCATTTATGGCCTGAATGAAGGTCATTTGCCCATACAATTTGAATTCCCTTTTGAGAAGTGATATAAATATCATAAAACTTTCTATTTTCACATAAACATTTACAAATGTGAAACATCACAGCTTATGCTGCAATCATTAGGCTAAGACCAGGAGCTAGTAAAGGTACATGCCAGGATATGACATGGACCAAACATGTCGGTAACATGGATATGTGTCTGTTTCAGTGAATTGATAAGAATTCACTCTCCTAAAGCTCAGATATGGACCAACACATTGTTGCAGTTAAGTCCTTTGGAAGGATCAATCAAAACTCTATGAATTTTTTTTTCCGGACAATGGAGTCAGCAGGATGCTGAGGTTATAACTCCCAGATTGGGAAGTGGGGCCACCATGGGTACTTCTCCTTCATCTTCTTGCTGGTAGGGAACATCTGCTCGTACTCCTCCACCGTCATATCCTCAAATGGGGTCATACTCTGAAGTTTGTCCACCTAGACAAAGTGATGACAAGTGGCAGACAAAAGGGTGGTGATTACAACATTTTATATATATAATATATAATTGATATGATTTATATAGCGCCAAATCCACTCTGCAGAGTGCTCTAGGCGTGGAAGGAAGAGAAAGTGAAGGAGATAAAGGACATACAAATATCATCAAGAGAATTGAGAGACACAGACAGACACTGTAGAACATCTGAGTACAGTACACACCTGCACTCTTGATAAAGTACACACATCCTCTACGTTTACATCAAAGTAGTTTCTGAATGTGACCGAGAAGCAGTGAATATATTCTAAACTAGCACAAACTAAAAACAGATCATAATGGATTGGATCTTACTCTTCTGTTGACCTCTCACTTAGCCTCAAAACTAAAAGTGAAATCAACTTGTAATTTGGAGACAAGGAAAATGAACACCTTGCTTGCATGTTCAATACAACAAGTAAAATTTTCCTGAAACTTGTTATGAATCACCAATGTAAGAATAACTTTTCATCATCAGCTATTTTGCAGTTTTAAGCCCAAATGTGTAAAGCCTCAAAGAGGTTCTTCATCACACACACATCAAATAGACTTGACAAGAAGGCTAACTTGGTATACAAAGCACAAGACTTTATTACGTTACATAACATTTTTGCAAGATATTCACTTTATTTATTGAGACTACTAAATACAGAAGAAGCCTTCAAAATTAACAAGTATCATACTTTTGGTAATAAAAATGTCTTTGTTCATTGTTAACTGAAGCGCTAAAATGTGGCACATGCTCATGTATTACTGAATGTCATTAATAGATCACACAACACAGAACAATTGGGGGGGGGGGGGGGAGGACGTTTGTGAAAGATTGCTTCACTTACATATTGATGCCCTCCTCATATTATGGGACATGTAAACATTCACAACTCACCTCTTGTTGGTATTGTGTGATGCGAGTATTGGATGCCTTGACAAACTCTGCAGCTGTGTTGTCCTGAAGTAATGAGAGGAAATGAAAACCATGCAGCAATGTCATTTCAATTCTCCCTAAAATACTGTAAAAAGAAGAATTTTTGCGCAAACTTAATACCTCATACTGGACCAACTTCACTGAACTTTGCTTGTTTATAGCACATAACTGTAAAAAAAAAAGATACTGTACCAAAAATGAAAATACTTAAGTGCAGGGTGCTGCATAAGTGCTTGCCTGACTGCCCAGGGCAAGTGAAAATCACAGTCAGGCAAGTGTTTTGAAACAATAAGAAGAAATACTTGCCCGAATAGGGCAAGTAGAAAGGTTTGAGGCCACTTTTATATTTTTTTACTGAAATTGCCCTACTTACCCACGAAGTCAACCATACAGAAGCCCAAAGATAATGACTGTTTAGTAATGCAACGCACTTTAATTTCATTCCAGCAAGTTTCCAACATTGACGTGAAGAAGCCCCAATGCATTGAAATACCAACACTCGTTTGATCTAAGTTTGATACTCCAATGTGTTTAAGCTTGTGAATCAATGTGTGCTGTTTATTCAAATGATTGTGTTTTACCAAGCCCTTCATTCAAAAGCAAGTTTGTATATCATTTTCATATATTTTTTGTTTTTCTTTTTGGGCAAGTAAAATTCATATTCAGGCAAGTTTTTTGCAACAATTTGAAAATATGATTGCCCAACAGGGCAAATGGGTTAAAAAAAAAAGAAGTTATGTAGCACCCTTTTAAATGCTACAATTTTTATGACAGTTCAGACAAAAACAAAGTTGAGATTTGTTTTGACTTTCCATACTCTAAGTAATATATGGCATGTTTTAGAGTATTACAGTTTTTACCCACTGCACACACCACAATATGTATGGCACAAACGGCTAGTCAAAGTGAGCTTCTAAAAAGTGTCTGATAATTCATGTCTTAGAGGCATTATTATTATATACTGCAGTAATTGTGTTTACATTATCATTATCTATCACTCTTGGGACTTACCCTTTCCATCACTTTCTCATATTTGAAAATAATATGTGCAGGATGGAAATTTGACTTTGAAAATTTAAGCTTTCTTGAAGTGAAAACCTTCCAACTTCAACAAAAAGTGTGTGTGTGCATGTGCAAGACAGAACATGTTCATATCTTGGATGCAATAAGTCCTAAAATAACTGATTACAGCGTGGGAAACACGAATTATAGATTCATTACCATTGACTTTTCCTGCTTGTTGATGTAGTCTGATGCTGTGTCAGCTGGGTAGGGGACACTCAGAGCGTTGAACTGTAAATAACAAGAAGAATATCACTGATTAGTATGGAGTAGATTCATTAGTGGCAAAATACAAAACAAGATCAGCATATCACATCTGAGTCAACGCAAATAAACTTATAAACACAGTCAGTGAGAAACAAGGCCCATGCCACAAGATTGTTAGTTCCATATAAATATGAAATATATACTGAACTCCATTCAAAACACATTTGTGTTTATAGTTAAATACTTACATAGATGTATCACGCAAATCAAGATCTTCCTTTGAATATGTATGCAACAGGATTTTTTTTCTTAGTTTAATTATGAGTATTCTACATTAAATAGTTATTACTAAGACTCATCCTAGAACACTGCATAGAAATCCTGAAGGGGAAATTAAAATGTGTTAAATGTATGTTACTTAGGCAAAATGATATTACTGTAAAAGTGGAAATTTTCACACATTTAAGAAGCTAGCGTGAAAATAAAAGCACCCGAATATTTTTGCATGCCATATGTTCCAGTATATAATTATCTGATTCCACAGAATCAAAAACACACCAAATTCATCTTACACAGCTGAGCGCAAAAAAAAAAATTACTTATGCCAAAATATCCACTTCTACAGAAGTGGTTTCAGACTTACCTCCTTCTCAAACTTGTCTACAAGCCCTGCAACAGGGACAGTCTTGCGGTAGGTGTTCCAGTCAACTGGAGCAGCCTGCTCTGGTGTTTGGGATAGTCTGCATGATTGGAAAAAAACATTTGGGAAAAAATAACACTTTTCCTTTTCTCAGCTGAAGGTCAACAGCCTTTAGGTATCATGTGTGTGTGTGTGTGTGTGTGTGTGTGTGTGTGTGTGTGTGTGTGTCTACATCATAGTAACAGTCAATGAACACTAAGATACATGTACGTGGTACTTGGAAGAGTACCTGGTAATCTTTTTAGCAGCTAACTCAGAAAGCTACCCAGGCATGGATAGCTTGCTGATGGCTGCTTGGGGCAAACCCTGACTCATGAGGGGTCAGGATCATTCCTCCGTGTCTGGAGTAAAATTTGTAGGTATGTTGAGCAGACCACTTTGCTGGATTTGCATCCATACCTTGCTCTTTGCAGAAAGTGAAGAGGTCTCCTTTTCCCCCTTTTTTTTTAGTCATGGATGGGCCACGAGTGCTCCCTCTCACAATTTCTCTCAGGACCTCCATTTAATGTCCTATGCAGGGTTTAAGCTATCTGATCGATCTGATCCAAGACAAAGTGTTTTTGCCTCTACAGGCACAGATTTACCACAGGAGATGGCCTGATGACCCGACTTACCCACAACATTGCTTAGCAGGACTCTGGACTAGGACCCAAGCCAGTGCTAGTATGTGAAATGAGTGATTTGCATGTGTTGTGACAACAGAACTTGCTGGCTTGTGATTAGTGATAAGTGACCAAATTCCACTCCGGTAGGTGACCGAGTGGTAGGCTTACCCTTGCTACAGCTCAGCTGCCATTTCATTTTCACCTACCTCACCAGACACCATCTAATTTACTTGCATTAAAAACTGTCCTCGGTCGAGGAGGTAAGGTACCCAGGCATGACCTAACTAGGATTCTGAAATTTCACTCATGTCACGATCATATTAACGCAAGTGCAAGCCTCCCATGGCCCATGATTCAACCACAACATCTAACGGTTACAGTTATCATTCTGCATCAAACTGGTGAAGCAAGTTACCCAATGTTCGACATCCTAAATTGCGGAAGCAAAATAGCATGCATGATCCGAACGCCTGCGCACGCGTCTGCGATCATCGTTTGAACGCCTGTACTCATTGTTTGACCCCATATGCCCGCGCTTCGACATTCGCGACGTAGTGCTCTGTGTGCTCGCCCTGCCTATGACTATGTGAATGTAGAGCGCGTGCCATGTGCGGGTGAAACTGTATGTATGGTACATCGCACTACGAGAGCGAGGTACTCCACGTACTCCATGCTGTGCAAGAGATTTAACGCATACACAACACGCTGTGATCGAAACCATGGCGATGCCGCAAATTCTGGCACGGGTGGCATGCAAAATATAAACAAAAACGGCTGCCATTGTGGCTGTACATGTAGGTGTACACGCGCACACTGTACAGATTCAATGCAGATAAACGGACTAGTAACTTTGAAACTTGGAATGAAACAAGTCTATAGAATATGTGTTGCTATGCAACTTTACTTACCCGTTACTTAACCGTTGAACTGCTCATGCGAGCTGACCCGGGAGGGTCGCGACAATCATTTCGGGGGTCCGGCGACGTGGCGCACTATTGTGCTCTTTGGAACACGTGTGGAGGTAGTTGCATACATAGTTTGAATTTCGCACTTGATATGCACCATTTCTTATTCATGAATTTCAGGGAATTTTTATTTGTAAGAGTGGTCTATTCATGGAAGCTGCCGAATCAAGGGCCACTTGCTTTAAAATTAACGCACAACGGCAACGTAACCCCTTTTTCAAGTTCTTGTAAATTTAATGTGTTTCTGCAAATCTGTGTACAATCTTTAAATCCATTCATTGGTAGACCACTGGTAATCCCAACAAATACCTTCATCAATAAGTTTAACGATGTTAGTAGGTCATCAAGACAATAATCATGGCTACGCAGGCGCAAGTGTCTGAATCCGTGGTCTACAGCAAGTAGTCTACATACCGCACTGTTTTAGGTGAGTGGGACTACGTATAAATTGCTTAATATTTCAAGTGCACGGGTTGTAACTCACCTGGCATTTAGAGAGTCAAATTTCCCTTTCAGCGCATTAAACTGTGCCTTCTGATTAGGAGGAACTCTTTCGGCAAATGCTGCCCAGTCAACGACGGACTTTCCTACTCTGCGAGCTGCCATTATGCCGGTTTTCCTTGGCCGATTTCGAGACTTTTTCTTCCCACCGGCATGCAAGATGGCGATGCAGATTGTGAAATCACCGCAGAGGGCGACAAATTGTGGATTCCAAACAGCTTTTCCGCAGTAAGGAGACAAATAATTCTCTTTGGTGGCCGATTCCAAAGAGATTTTTCTCCTCATACTCATGAAAAGCTCTTTGTTATGGTGGATTCAGTGTCGTCATCATCGAACAATCCGCTTTCACAACCTTGTCTGTGTTGGACTGTGTACAGACATAAATATGTATTCTCGTTTGAAATAGAAATCACAGTTTTGTTCTTTCTATATATTTGAATTAATTTGTTGTGAATCATCCAGATATTTCTTTTTTACCGAAAGGGGTAAATGCCATCATGATGAAGGATGGCATGTACACCGACTCGTGAAACATTGAATGTCAGTCCGGATGTCAATACAAATCACTCGCCTCTTGTGACGGCTTTTAATCAATCATTTCATTGTTATTTTTAAGTGTCAAGCACTCAAAACACATTTCACCAATTAAAAAGTATTTATGACCATTTGTGTTGAACAGCTGCAAGAATTAATGGGGATAACCCATTTCTGTTATTAAGGGGAATTTTGAAAAATCGATTGCATGAATTAATGGGGATAACCCATTTCTGTTACTAAGGGGCATTTGGAGAAATCGATATCTATTCACCAATGAAATCAGCTCATAAATGTATCATTTTTATTTACATCTATAACAGTGATATCAAAACACTTAACCCTTTGATACTGATATCTGTGTCGTTTGAATTGATATGAATTCATTTACTTTGGCTAGCAGAAAGCTAATTCGTTTACCTGAATAATCATGTTGTTTACTTGTTTGCTTCATCAAGATTGTATGATACAGTTATGATCACTTTATGCGAATATATGAAGAGTTTGTTCGCAAAAACCGATAAGTCCATATTTGCCAAATGGAGATATTTGCGATTAAAGGTAAAAAAGAAAGAAGAGAATTATAAGAAAATGTTTGGTTCTTTTGATGTTAACTTCAAAAATGTACCTTTATATGTAGTGAACAATATATCATTTAAAAGGTATTATTCTAATTGTACTTTATGACAGAGACAGTACTTCAAAATCTTAAAAAATGGACTTATCGGTTTTTGTGAACAAACTCTTCATATTTTTCATCTCGAACCAGTTCTGGGTAGAGGAGCAACTGTGCCACGAATTCACTGGTGATACTGGGCTAATTCAATCAGATTCAATCATGAATCTGATAGTTTGTATCAAGTCTGGGTTTCTTTTTCTTCTTCAGGACAAAATAGACATGGCGTGTGGCATAGTCGTTGTTTCCGTGAATTCAAAGAATAATGCACGCTGTATAGGGTTGGACGAAATAATATTCTCAGGTTTGGAAGTAAAAACAAGAACAAAACCTAAATAGAAACACCAGAGGTGTTAAAAAATGATTGCAGAAAAGGAATGAGAGAGGGAGAGAGAGAGAGAGAGAAAGAGAGAGAGAGAGAGAGAGAGGGAGGGAGAGAGGGAACTGGATATAAGGAAGAGAGGGGAGATAGCGGGAGATATAAGAAAGTAGAAGGGGGTCAGAAATTATAATGCGTTAAGAGAATTATAAATACAGAAAAAATATCATAAAGCTCAACTGTGATGGTCTGCTGAGAAGCTGTATCCATGACGCACTGTTTTGTTGTTGTTGTTTTTTTTACATCACTGCATGACATGCAATGTATTCCCACTATGCCATCGTCAGCACTTTAATACACCTGACCGTAAAATCCTGATAGAATAAACGCATTTTAGTCCTTTCTCATTCAATCTACTCAGCACATGTAATTTCTCCAGAACAGATGGTCACAAGGAACGCTATCATTCAGAAAATATCGTCATTTAGTATGACATCATCATCATCACCACCATCAACACCACCATCATCATCATCATCATAACCACCAACACCACCATCATCATTCATCTCCCTTATTATCATCATCATCATCATCATCATCATCGTCATCATCATCATCATCATCATCATCATCATAATTATTCATCTCTATCATATCCACCTCGGATCAGTCATAACTACCATCATCAATTATAATTTTGTTTTCATTTCCTCTTTGTGCAAAGTTATGCTTGTTTTGTTTGTCAGGTTCTCGGCCAGGGTGTTTGCTTGTTATCGCCGAAAATCTGTGTTTGGCGACTTTGATTTATTAATCTTTCGTGACGACTGTGATACTGTGATACTCAGACACAATCATAAGCATACTGAATAATAAATGTATTGATAAAGATAATGATCTGATCAATATAATAACTATGACCACCATCATCACTATCTCATCATCCTCATCACCATCGTATCACGTTCATCATCTCTATCTGCATGTCTTTCTCGATGACTACACTATCATCACGTGTTCGCATTCCAGCAAAACAAAGCAAAAACAAGAACAGCAGTACTATGAAATATGACATCACAAACACGTGTTTTGGGTGTATCCGTTTGGTCACGTTTACTTATAATTTAATGGATAACTTCTGTAGACATAATATCTTCATCATATATAATTCAAGAATACTTTCACAATTTTACAAATAAAACATGAAACACTCAATGATCAATTTCATTCTAACGCCTTGTGATTTAAATTGTCTAAGGTTGCTCAAAAAACCACTTAGATAGTTTGCTGAATAGAAGACAAAAGTACAAGCTCTGTTTAGGAATCAAGAATGACTTATACTGTACGTACCAACAGCTACATTCTGTGATGTTAATTCGTGGTGGAATTGTGGGAAATATCATCAAAGGTCAAGAGGTCATGGTTAAGAGGAGCACAAAGACAATGACGGAAATGTACATTTCTTGTGAAATCACGTCGCCTTGATATCTACTCGAAGAAATAACGTGTACGTCTGTTTTCAGACACTATTTCCTGTCCGTGTATACAAAGACGAAACAAACCATGATTCAGTCATGTGTGATAATCCATTATTATATAGCCATTCCTCATTACAATAAATTCCTCACGTAAATACAACCTTGATTTCATAACGCCATTTCCAGTGCCATCATAACTTAACATTACATTTGAACCAGTTGTCATGGTGACGAGAGACCTATCTATCAAACACTACACGGTACTACATATCGCATATTCCCTTCTCTACCCCGATTCCAGGAAATATGTTCAACAAACTATAGTCGTAAAGCAAGTATTTACATACCAGAGCAATCTATGTAGATGTATACAAAATTAATAAATAACACACCTTCTCTTTCATGTGTACTTCGATTGCACGAAATTAGAACAAAACTAAATAAATAGACAAAATTCAGGGGAAATGTGACTTACAAAATTACAGACAGTGACATTTGAAATATAAGCAATATAACCTTGTGATGGCACGTCAACAATAATTGCACATAACAAGAAGCAATGATGCACTATTGTATTTCTTTCTCATTTAGAGTGCTATTATAAATAAAGCGACCAAATGTCTTACTGTCAGTTATGACGTAGCAATATCATTAATCTTGCACACAGTCACGTGACCATCATGTATCTTCATTAACCGGTCATACGAAAGAAGACTGGTATAGAACTCATTGTACCTCTATATGCAGGAACTTTGGATCTACATCAAGTTGGGTGAGTGACATTTTTTTTTTCTGTGACATCACGTCTTATGATGAAAGGTGCATGGGAAGCTGCATTTACATAATAATATGGTCTTCTTTATCCAGGCTAGCCTCTTCAGTGTTACCACTGCTCCACCAGAGGGCCCTGCCATTCTTATTAACCTAGTGTTGCCAGGTACCCATTTATACACCTGGGTCGTGAGGGATATTGTTGGCAAAAACATTTCGTCCAAGGACGTGAGCACCGGGTTGGATTCGAACTCGGGTCCTTCGATTGAAAGCCAGGAGTCTTATCCACTATGCCACAGTGCCCCCAATGGTGCAGCATACTGATAATCAAGTGATCAGACCGTTTTTGCCCGAGCTAGCTGACCATTGCTTTAAATCGGGGCCAAGAAAACACATGTGTATCTGATTACGGAAACCCTCTTCATTTACTGAGACAGTACCAACCTTAGGCTTGTCTTCTGATAAAACATCTACTTAAATAATGTAAAACCCATTCATCACAAACAGAAGAAAAAAATGCTCAAAACTCGCTTGTCAAGTGACTTAACAGGTATAGTTTCTTTTCTTCATTTCTTTATTCATCTTTTTATTTTTCCCTCTAAACTTTAGACCTCCATCTAAGCCCCTCTCAATTCAATAATCATGACACCATTTCTTTAGGGAAGCTGAAACAAACAACAAAAGATAATGAGGTCAACAGTAATTGAGATTTGGCGTCTCTATACTCTTGAAAATTGGTCGTTGGATATCTACAACTTGGTTTCCTACGACCAATTTGTGGTTGAACAAAAGCTGATGATTTTACTTTGATAGACTCGATTGCCCAAATATTACGGGAAGTTTTAAATGTGGATTTAGTCACATTTTGAGATATGCCCAAAGGGTGGATCTTGTCCTGAGTTGGGAAGTAAAAATATACGGTTAGATTTAGAGTGTACCCGTTGTGAGTTCATGAACGTCTTGCTTATATGGGCTTCTGTAAACATGTTGGTTTTTTTTTGTTTGTTTTTAATCGGCTTGGTAAATGCACACACATATGGATTTATCTCAATTTCTAAACATCCTATGCTAATCCTGTAGATATAACCTCGTCTCTTGGCCAGCAAGAAATTGCATATTGCACACAGCACTAGACAACTTATAGCATCTTTCGCGTAATGATTAAAAAAGAAAGTAAAAATGGCAAACTATAAGCACACGATTGCATCTCTATATGACTTGCATAACCATACACACTGGTAACCAAAGAATTTCTATAACGTAACTGATATTATATATACACCCATTTCATTATGATTACTATGTATATTATACCAATCCATTTCAAAACCAAAACAATCGAAAAAAAAAAACCATACAGAGTCAGGTTTGTGGAAGAAACAACACCCAACATCGTGGTGTGACTATCAATAGGGTACATGTACAATTATTCATCACTACATAATCATTTCCAGTCTAAGTTGTTTTATGCCACGTTCGTAAAACATTGAGAACGAAAAAAAAATCAAAACAACTATAAATCAATTATACAGCGGTCTTGAGCAAAGGTCAAGGAAAATTCCCCTGTAAACCTGTGCTGAATCCAAAACACGCTCTCGGCAGCATAACAAGTGCTTTTAAATTTCCAGTCACATTAATTGGTACCCGTTTCACTATCTTCGCGCAGCCACTTTTAAGGGCACTATCTATATCAAGGACGCTTCGACTATGATCAGTACAACTGTTCATCAAACCTGTGCTAAAATAGAAACATGTGTCAAACATCATATTCGTGATACTCCGACAGAATTAAGGATAAAAAAATGCATCTAACTTGTGTACGAGATATCCATTTCCGTTTACCGTATAATGCAAATTCTTCACATGTGACCAGCCTACGTCGACGGATGATGTGTTTGATACATGCCGTGTTATTATGTGAAGTTTAATATACCTGTACAAAAAACTTATCTTGACAGAATAAAACAAGAATATTTTGTAAGATATTTTTCATTGTAAATAATCGTAGATTTCCTAACAAATATGGGTGATTCTTGTAAGCTACACAGATGGAAATGTTATCACTGCACGTATTTGGTTAGAGTGAACTAAATCATAAGCCTATTTCACATGAGGATTCATCAATATACTCCAATTCACAAATACGGTACATCGTGTTTATGTAGGTTCTGTCCTGAACCCATGAAGTACATAACCAGTGAATAAACACCAGACACAAAACTGATGCTCCATCATCTCTCGTCAGAAAAAAATCCTTTGCTGAGATTCAACCAGCATCACCTTTTGCAGACAAAAACCTCCATTTAATGATTCCACGCCCATGAAAATCCAATTAAGAGCAATTACAACCAAGTTTCAAGGATTTTCTGCTAAATTAGTCATAAAGCTGTTAATTATGAATGTATGGGTGTGTGTATGAGTACTTTGTGTGTGAATCTCATGGTACTCTTGAATGTGTGTTTGTGTGAGATTACGATTTCCATCCGCTTGTTGTTTGTCATTGAATATCCTTTTGAAAGCAAGTCTTTTCAAGAATGAAAAACGAGATATGTTTAGATATGATTAGCAACCTCTTGAAATCATAATGCTGTTACTAAATCAATAAAGTAAGAGTCACATTACTGTGTCACTATAACTTAAATCTTAGAATGAATGAAAAATTACTTTGTGAACGCGGTATCATCATTTCTTCAATCGTCAAGGTTTGACCATCTTATATGCACTTCTCTCTCACACCCCCCTCCATTTCCTTGTCTGACGTCACAATGATTTGAGCAGACGATATCCCCGTGGGCGGGAAAGACTATCGCCATGATCGCGGCAAAAATCATTAACAACGCGCGGCAGACGACGCATTTGTTGAGCGGCATTACACGCCACTTTTCTATATGCCATGCAGGTTTCTGACGCCATTCTCGTAAGATCCTTTATCATCATATTAAAATCATGGTCGAAACGAAGCGCAATGATATCCACTGTCGCGGTCAAACATGTTCCCACATAGTTTACACTTACAATGTATGTCTAGTCATTTTTAATGATTCTTCTCAATTTGTCAGTGGGTGAGCAAATATCGAAGTAAGCAAATGCATATTCACCTAAATGTCAAGACTGTGATTGGAATATCGACGTGATTAACTATATCGAACTATAATTGACGAATCATTTTTGCTATAGATACCATTACGGAGTTGCTGAAAAGTCCGTAAACCCGTACATTAAGACTGCAAAATATCTACCTAGAATAATGTTTGGCCATTGGTTCTATACTGATGAGTTTGGTTGACGAACGTGACGAAAGTGTAGTTTCACTCCCAAATGAAAGTAATTTGCATTTGTACTTTCTGATCTTTCTGCGTTTATCAAAGTTTGTCTTCCTTTCAGCTCATTGGGTGACAACGACCACAGCTGATCATGTGACATGTCATTATAAACCAATCATGGCCATCACACTATCAGACAAATTAGCATACATTTTGACACGACCGTTAGTTGTGATAGTGAGTATATTCATTTGTGACTGGATGTTGGCTTATGTTCGTGTATTTATATCATGTGTATGTGTGATGTGTGTGCGTGAGTGCTTGTTTGCGTGTATAATTTAATATTGTCTAACGTCCCCAATCAGTGGATGAGCACGCACGTCGGTAGGTTGGCGGAGAAATACTGGAGGAGTTTGGGGGAAGCTCCCGGGCAGTTGGTGACCTCGAGTTCCTCAAGCTGTTTCAACTGGGCCAAGCCAGATAGGCCGGATGCCGTCAGTAGAGGGCAGCCTACAAAAGACAGAATGACAGGTAAACGCAGAACTTTAAGAATACAACAAATTAAATCATACTGGAGGCGAGCACGCGACTCGTTTTATGCTGTTTGTCTGATCAAGGAGGTACTAGGCTCGCCTAATTCCTTCTTGGTCTGATGACGTAACTATAGACTATAAAATGCAACTTATGATCCATGAGCAGAGTTACGAAGATGAGAGATAGCATCAGTTAGAAATTGTACATTATATGTAAATAAGCCCGTGAGTACTCATAATTTCTTGCAAAAGTCAAAGTAACGTAAGACGTTAATTTCAAGTATATCCACTGTCACTTATTTGCATCCGTATATGATTATTATTCAGGGCACAAAGAGAATATAGACACAAGTTGGTAGATGAAACGGGATGCCAAAAATTGGTAGTATCGGCAGCACAATGCAGTTGTTCTTCCTTGGGGTCTCTTTTTTACAATATCAGCTGGATGCACTAACACAACTAGAAAGCAGCTGCGGAATGACACATCAATCAATAAAACAAATAAAACACGAATGAACAACATAAAGATTAACTTTCGAACAACTACATTATCTAACTACGCTATCAACGACTAAAACAGAGAAAAAAGAAGTAGCCATACCAGTTTGTCAAAAAAATCATCTAAAAGCGACTGAAGGAATCCTACAGAGATGCAAGCATTCTTGCAGTTTTAATATAAGATATTATATAATGAAGTAACCTAGACTACATCGTTTACTTTACGTAGGGATCAATATGAACGTAACAATATTGAAAATGATATTGAAAAAACAAAGCTTCACTGAAATGTAATAGATATTTCCCCCAAGGTGTTGTAGTAAAAAAGAAAGGAGAAGGATATAATGCCGCCGACATGATATTTGAGATGATATTATACAGACAGGACTTAATGGGATGTGGACGAAACATTGATTACTCGCCTTGGTATTCATGGAATTCGATCGATATTTGACGATGGATTATAATCAATGCTCTGGGCCAAATAATTTGGCTGTTCGGGGGCGAAAGGGGCTTGTCCTAAGAGCAGCCAAACAAGCCCCTCCCACCATTTTCTTTGCACGCTCACCTGCCACGGATAGCACCAAGAGACTCTTCATCCCGTACAGATGCTGTAGTCCGAAGTCCTGAACTTGGCAACACCAGCGAAGGTAGAGCGCCCTCAAACAACTCATGGTGGCGAGGAATCCAACACCGGTGTCCGTGATGCGAACGCATCTACAACGTACAAGCAAACAGAGACAAACAAAATAAACAAACAATTCTTTAATAAAGAAATGACAAATATTCTACACGCATTGCACTAAGATGCAAATGGAATATTTCAGCTGGATTCAATGACGGAAAGAGAAAGAAACAAAAATCAAATTTGAAACGGATTGCGATGAAAACGTCATTATTTCAAATACTCAGTAGTAAAGGTCAGGGGATGACACAGATACATCATACATTTCAAGGGAACACAAACTTGAAAACACACGAAAGAATGACAACTGTGGGCAGAAACGGTTCAGGCTTGGGAATAAAAGAGCTCTACACTGATTAGAACAGGAAAATTAGACATTTGTCTGAGATCTTATTTAGATAAGCCCAGCACAGCACGCCCCTAACAAAAAAGACCTGTGGTACTCCCTGTGGTACTTGTCGGTACCACACAATGTACCACACACTTGTAATGTTACCACAGGAACTGTGTGGTACTGTACCACAGGCTTGTAGGGTACTCCCTGTAGTACTTGTCAGTACCACACAATGTACCACATAAATAAATGTTACCACAGGAACTGTGTGGTACTGTTTTACAGGCTCATGTGGTACTCCCTGTGGTACTGGCTGGTACCACACAATGTACCACACAAATATATGTTAACACAGGAACTGTGTGGTACTGTGTCACAGGATCGTGTGGTACTCTGGGATGTACCACAGGGCAGTACCACAGGACATTACCACAGGAAAGTTCCACAGGACAGTACCACAAGACAGTATACACACAAATTGTCCTGTGGTATTTTGGGATGTATACCACACAACAGTACCACAGGACAGTACCACATGAATTGTCCTGTGGTATTTTGGGACGTACCACAGGAGAGTACAACAGGAATGTACCACAGGATAGTACCACAGGACAGTACCACACGACTTGTTCTGTGGTATTTTAGGACGTACCACAGGACAGTACCACAGGGCAGTTCCACAGGACAGTACCACAGGAAAGTACCACAGGATAGTACCACAGGACAGTACCACAGGAATTGTCCTGTGGTATTTTGGGACGTACCACAGGACAGTACCACAGGATAGTACCTCAGGACAGTACCTCACGACTTGTCCTGTGGTATTTTGGGACGTACCACAGGACAGTACCACAGGAAAGTACCACAGGACAGTACCACACGACTTGTCCTGTGGTATTTTTGGACGTACCACAGGGCAGTACCACAGGACAGTACCACAGGAAAGTACCACAGGACAGTACCACACGACTCGTCCTGTGGTATTTTGGGACGTACCACAGGACAGTACCACAGGGCAGTACCACAGGAAAGTACCACAGGGCAGTACCACAGGAAAGTACCACAGGATAGTACCACACGACTTGTCCTGTGGTATTTTGGGACATACCACAGGACAGTACCACAGGAATTGTCCTGTGGTATTTTGGGACATACCACAGGACAGTACCACAGGACAGTACCACAGGATATTACCACAGGACAGTACCTCACGACTTGTCCTGTGGTATTTTGGGACGTACCACAGGACAGTACCACAGGGCAGTACCACAGGACAATACCACAGGGCAGTACCACAGGACAGTACCACAGGAAAGTACCACAGGATAGTACCACAGGACAGTACCACACGACTTGTCCTGTGGTATTTTGGGACGTACCACAGGGCAGTACCACAGGACAGTACCACAGGATAGTACCATAGTACAGTACCACACGACTTGTCCTGTGGTATTTTGGGACGTACCACAGGATAGTACCACAGGACAGTACCACACGACTTGTCCTGTGGTATTTTGGGACGTACCACAGGACAGTACCACAGGGCAGTACCACAGGGCAGCACCACAGGACAATACCACAGGAAAGTACCACAGGATAGTACCACAGGACAGTACCACATGACTTGTCCTGTGGTATTTTGGGACGTACCACAGGACAGTACCACACGAATTGTCCTGTGGAATTTTGGGACGTACCACAGGACAGTATACGACAGGAATTCCTGTGGTAATTTTCGATGTATACCACAGGTGAGTACCACAGGAACTGTCCAAAATCCCACATTAAAATCATAATATGGTGCTCTTCCACACAGAAGTACCACACAGCAAATTAAAATTCGTAAGTACCACAGAAAAATGCTACAGGATATTTTTTTTTTCTTAACATTTATACCAGAGGACTATCACATCAGGAGAATATCAAACAGCAGTACCACACAGGAGTACCACACAGGAAAATTGTCAGGCAGAATCAACTGAAATTTATAACAAAAATACAAACAAAAAAGCACATATTAATATTCCTCAATTAATTGATAGATGAGTTATGCTGTGAATTATTATAATTGATTTGCCATTACTTATCCTGTCCTATGCTCCTACAGTATTACCTATTTAGTGAAAGTGCTGATGTAAAGCATGAGAAATTTCATAAGGACTTCTGTGGTACTCCTGTGGTACTCCTGTGGTACAAATTTTTACATAGCTCATGAATATTCATAAAAAGCACTCTAGATTTTAGAAAATACACAGTCAGTCCGCAGCGTGTGCGATAATGAGGCACGAACGACAATTTTATTCAGAATCACGTTTACGCAGTTTGTGCCCTTGAGACTGACGAGATTTCGCGATACTTTGCGAGAGTTTTTGCAGAGGTCGCAACAACAGCTTTCATAGCTTTCGCAGTGCATTGTTTTACCCAGGATGATTAGGTATGTTATAGAGCTGATTATGCTCATTAATTTGATACCTAATTTCCCTATTTTTGATGTCAATATAGTAGTCAATTTTAGCATCAAAGTAAACGATTATTTTGCCAATGTTCAAGAAGCTTTTAGATCATAGTTTGATGTTTTGCTAGTTCCTGACTGGTATTGAAAATAGATCTCCGTAATTTCTTCGATTTCACAATCGTGAAACTTGAGCGAGTATGATCAATTAAAAAACGAAGAGGGGCACCATTTTTAAGGTTGTGAATTTTCCTGTTGAAAACAAGGCAAATTATGTTTTCTTACTGGAAGTGGGGTAGTGAATGAACACGCGTGGAATGTGTTGTTGATACCCAGACAATGGTCGTGGACAATGGCCAGGATTGGAATGTTTCATGAGGAATTCCACTATCGCAGCTAGTCTTTGTTCATTCTGAAATGTGGTGTGTGCAAGCACATGGAAACATGTGCTTACTTCTTTCATGTGCATGCATTTCACCCTGTGTCAAGAATTCAGACTAGCAGTGCTCGGGGCAATACACATGAATAATTGATTAAGCATTCATGTGCCTGGCAGCAGAGCTCGGGACAGGTGGCAGCCAGGTCCATTGTTCAGGGTCATTGTAAGTGCACACTCACATACACATCATTGGTTCCTGTGTAAAGTTCAAGTTTTGTACAGAGAGTGAAAATTCGATCACAATCTGGAACCTAACATTTAAAACTCACAGCATTGAGTCAGCAGCCAATGGATACTACGCAATGCGATACGCCGCGTCTTGCGACAGATTTCGACCAATCACAGACCCGGAATTCCGGTGCGAATGCGAGGATAATCTTTTTAAACTCGACGCTAGACATGTCTCTGAATTTTGCTAGTTCCTGACCCGTATTGAAATGAAGATGGGAAAACGTGCCCTTATTGTGATACTATATACCTTAGCGGACATAGTCTTCACCATATTTTAGAGGGGCATGAAAGATTTCAGGTAAATTTTTTGGCGTCAAACGTGAAGGAATATTTTTGAATACAATACCGAACTTCGAGAGGGATTTTGATATTCTTTATTCTTCTTTTCCGTTTATTTTGATCATGAGCATATTTGCTTATGTTTTCTCTTTAAGTCGATACTAAAAGTGTCGAAAACTGACTAGAAATACTCGTTCTACACGGATTTGTTCATGACCATGTATCTGCTCATTACGTATGCAAGCACCGCTCAGCCGTGCATACGACTTGAATAAATACGTGCGTTTTCGCTCACGCTGCGGACTGACTGTACATATACGACTTAAAAAGTCAAAGTATTAATGATGGAACTTACTTTGAACTTTATGAAAGATTGTCTAATTATGTTATGTTATTCCCAATATCATAGATATTGTTATGAAAGTGTAATTTCATATCTTGATAATAAAGTATAATCGAGTTAGTAACCATGCCTTAATGCTTTACGGATAGACGGCCATATATATATGTACTGAGAGGGTCGATGGCTACCTAGGAATAGAATATGACTATATAGATCTATTATAGGACTAGCTAGCTAGATTGGCACTTGGCCATTAGACTCTCGTTTGAGGTTATATGTTAGGAGTAGGACAGGTTATTAAGTAGGGCCATGTTTGTCCTAAAATCCATCACTCACCTATCAGAAATATTCCTTGAAATGTGGCTAAAAGTCTCCCAGATTTTTTTTTTCGATCTATCCTGTGTGGTACTCTCCTGTGGTACCATGGAAATGCTGTGTGGCACTGCCCTGTGGTAATGCTGTGTGGTAATGATCGACCTGTGGTACTGTCCTGTGGTACTGTCCCAAAATACCACAGGACAGTTCCTGTGGTACTGTTCTGTGGTACTAGTCCTGTGGTACTGCCCTGTGGTACGTCCCAAAATACCACAGGAATTCCTGTGGTACTGCCATGTGGTACGTCCCAAAATACCACAGGAATTCCTGTGGTACTGTCCTGTGGTACTGTTCTGTGGTACCGGTCCTGTGGTACTTTCCTGTGGTACTGCCCTGTGGTACGTCCCAAAATACCACAGGAATTCCTGTGGTACTGTCCTGTGGTATGTCCCAAAATACCACAGGACAATTCCTGTGGTACTGTCCTGTGGTACTGTCCTGTGGTACTTTCCTGTGGTACTGTCCTGTGGTACCGTCCTGTGGTAATTACCACAGGAGTACCACAGGACTTTTTCGTAAGGGGCGCACTTGCTTCGGTCTGTGGCATGCTCCCCACGGCCTGTAAGCTTGACTACGGTACTCGTTCTTCAATGTGTTTGCATGAGGTAAGCATTATCGATAGTTTTATGCAAGTCAGACTGGCGTTATCACTTTACGATACCAAAAGTTGTCATTTTTACTTTATCCAAAGTTATGCATCCAAATTGTCACAACTTTGCGGATCGAATTCCAAGGAATGTGCACGAGTATAGGTCCTATACTAATCGCCCTCGCCATGTCTTGGTGTGTTGCTTGTTGAACAGCAACGCTTCTCGACGTGGGTAATGATAAACACGATCATGCTGTTATCATTATAGTGCACAAAACATAGCTTGCATTTACTGAATTCAAGGGAAGCAGAACTCGGATGGGTTTATCTCACAATCGGCTCTTTGGCACACGAGATGACCATCGGTTTCTTGACAATTACCATGGCAACGACATCACTTGCTTTATCAGTAAAAAAACAGATCAATTAAGATTGCGTTTAAATGCCAGCGCATGTAATACCGATGGCGGTTGTGAGTTCGACTTAATGAAAAGCATGACGATGCTTGGACAACGGCACCACTATTCTTTCGCATCTAAGAAATGCAGAAATGCTCATAAACTTGAACGTGACACAGCAGGTTCCAAGACAGATATTGAAGCTACTAATTAGTCCAAAGAGAAGAGGAGATATGGTTTAAATTTTAGTTGTCGCAGAAAGGGTGTGGGCTGAAAACAACAACAACTAACAACAACAACAACAACAACAACAACAACAACAACAACAACAACAACAACATGAATTTGACGGAAGGGTGCACTGCAACGTTGAGTTACGGACAGAGTTCCATTGGCTAACACTGTCTCGATTCAGCCGAAAGACAATATAGGTCACAACGGAAGGATGCGGGAGATAACAACCAAATTTCCATAACAAAGTAACTATACTCATGATAAACATAAACGTTTACAAATTGTGCATGTGGCATTGTGATATTTGTGGAGTCTGTATGGTACTATGTACGTTATTATGTTTGCTTTATAGCTATATAGCTTTATAACAACGGATACATCAACGTCCAAAGACAGTCTAATTAGAGTCTATAATCAATGTATCGTTCTAGAATGTAAAAAAAAGGTTATTATGAAAGAATATAATGAGTGATTGATAGAAAAGAACCGGTAATAACATGACTATGAACACGTCATGGTCCATAGATTTAACATCAACGTCCATTGGGTTTGTAGCAGGGCTGTCAATAAATCGCATGACTGTGATTTATTTTGTATGCTTAAATTTCCTAGTCTTATTGCTTGACACAATGTTGTGCATATCAGTTTTTCACTTTATTAACCCTTCCTATTCTCCAAAAGAAACTCCATTGTATCATTTTGTATTTTCAAAATGTTAAATAAAAAAAAAAATCACATTCTCACTTGTCCTTTGAGACACTGTAAGAACTGAAAAGTTAGATTTGTTGAAGAAGGAAGCATCTCCTTGTACATGAGCACTTTGTGGCTAAAGAGAAAATGAAGAAAAGCAGGTGAAAAAAGAAGAAGATAATCATCATGGTTGCATTACCCATGCAGTAGGAATAATGCACACGGTACCATACATGTACATAATTTTTATAACCTTTATTGTTTAGGTGAAATTGCTCGAATTCACTCCGATCTGCTTCCTTAATGCAGATGTCTTTCTGCAAAAGAACAAACCAAACCAGCTATTTTCCTTTCTAGCGTAAATTGCAGCCACATATAGGGAGGATAGCATCATCGCGATTCTTGAGATGGAACTCATCAACCCAAACAAAACCGCTGGATGTCCAAACCCTTGAACATGGCCCACGCATTCTAGTGCACAAAATTGATAAGTAGGACAAACGTTAAAAGCATGCATCCATGCTGGGAGGCTGAAAGCGAGTAAACGTGAGTTTTTATTCCCCCTCTCGCGCTACAAATCTCTGCCTGGCTGCATCCCTTAAATGTCACAAGTTCACCGTGTTCCACCGATCGAGGGCTTTCGACAAAAGTGCGCCGACGCATGTCCGCGTTGAGCAGCCTGAGATAGATTTTCATGCCCAGGGGTATCGATCGTAATGCATGGTTGCTCGGATACAGCAATATCGACGAATTAAATGAATGAAGGAAGAATGGAGAATTGTGAGTGTGTTCGCCGTGTGTGTGTGTGTGTGTGTGTGTGTGTGTGTGTGTGTGTGTGTGTGTGTGTGTGTGTGTGTGGAGGGGGGGGGGGCGGCATGTGTTGTTTTGAAAATGATTTCTATAGGCCAACTCCTATCAAGTGATTTTGAATTCAATGCTGCGTATCATATAGGATAGATGCAAGTGTGGCGTCTTTTTCGAGAAAAAGTTACCTGCTGGTTTTCAACGATAAATACTTCTTAAAGGTTAATGACGCACCAATCTATTTGTGACGGGGGGACTTCATGCTTATTCTCTTCTTCCCCTGTGATGTGAATGTTAATAATACACACATTATACTTTCACTTTTTTTCGATAAATCCATTATTCATCCAAGTTACTGTGATTCATTTACCGTATACTTTGAATATCAAGAACAAAACGAAACAGAAATGACCGGATAGGTCCTTTTAGCCATCGCCTGGTGACGCCTTTTGCTTTCATTAAAGAAAAAAGGGACATCTAAATTCACTACGTCGGCTTGAAATGTGCTTGCTGCCAGCCATGAACAAACAAAACACACAGACGCACAACCACGGTGTCATAGATCTACACCTGATTATGTATGTAAAGTTACCTGTTAGCTGTATAATTTTATACACAAGAGTGAGTACCGAGTTCATTGAGGTAAACCACTCACAACGTGTCCAACACGTTGCACATTGGCACACGTGCACTGAACCATCATCCCTCGCTCTCCTCCGGAAGGAATACATTAATTTAGAAGATTTGGATGACTAACATTCGAGCTGTGATTAATGTAAATACTTTACGGGTAATGGTCATGAACACGCATCTTCTACCCCATACCACACTATCCACACTCGTTTCCGCCTCCGTTATATAACGTAGATCTTCCCTCTGCGTGAAAACATCACGCGTTACCTCATCATACTATACCAGAGTACTAATAATGGACGCGCTTTACGACAGAGCGTGCAATGTACAAACTCCGATCGACGCTCGCCTCATTCCCTCGACAAGTCAAGTTCACTTCATGCGAGCTGGTTTCACTGTACGACTTTGACTAAAAAAAAAAAAAAAAAAAAAAAAAAAAAAAGGGGGGGGGGGTGATCTCAGAATATCGAGTGTGTTACGAATGTCAGTGAAGAGTTCGTTAACATTGGCTTCTCTAGAAGCATCAATATGCCCTGGTTTTCCATATAGGGATCTATACATGAACGGTAGTAAATTTCAGGATATCATATGCAATCACGAAGTCATTAGAAAGAAAGAGAGAACGAAAAACATATACATATCTATATATCTGTCATTTATTCATTTATTCATCTATCTACCCATCTATCTACATAACACACAGAGAGAGAGAGAGAGAGAGAGAGAGAGAGAGGGAGAGAGAGGGAGAGTATTACTGTCGTTTTATGTAATAGTGTGTATTATAATACATATATATGTATACAATATATAGTTATATATATATATGAAGAGCTTGCTTCCAAAAGGCGCTAAATCCATCATTTTCAATGGATTTAGCGCTTTTTGGAAGCGAGCTCTTCATATATATATATATATATATATATATATATATATATATATATTTGTGTGTGTGTGTATTCTTGCTATTTGTTGATGGGAAGGGCTTTAACAATGTTGGAAATATATCGTCAAAATACAATATCATCGAACAAATGAAATACATTACACACAATTGAACAGAAAAAAGAATGGGCAGGTCAGCGAGTTTCATTCCGCATGACAGACAAAATACGAGTTCTTCGAATATAAAACCCCAATCTGTTGCCCCGGTCCTTTGTATACTCCATCAGTGAAACTGGTTGCCCTTATAGCTGGTTTTCATCCGTTTTCCCTTTGAGGATAGGTATCTCCAACATGACGCGACCAAATAATGCCCAGTTAGGACAGTTATTTACGGGGAACAGAGTGCCAAAAGGCCATTGAACACATTTCAGACGAAATGTGCTTACTTGGTTGTTTTACAGTATAGGAAGCTGTCCACTGCCCAAAGGTTAAAAGACCGGTGAGACTGGTTATGACGCTATACTATGCAATTTAGACTAAGCTCATTGCGGGCTCGCGTACAAATGCAAATTCTAAAACACGGTCGCCATGGAAACGCACACGACGGTGCCTTTGAAATCAAGTTTGTCCCACCCAACAAACGTTGCATTTGCGACAACAATCGCAGCTGATATACTAATAAGCCTCGCCTTTTCGTGGCAGACGAAGTTTTGCGCTCCGAAAGAGAACAAAAAACTCATCTACGCACGTCAGTAGCAGAGATTAAATCGCCGCCGTAAGCAATAATCGCCTCCCCGAACTGATCCCGTATTTCAATCACTGTCGGGATGGAGATCGTGCGAGTTTAGTCAATAACACAAGGTTAGGTTCGTGGGTGTCTATTGTACCGCGCAAATCGTTATTAGGATAGGACGTTTATTAGCGGTTCGCATTGACAATTAGCTCAGTGTACACTTAATTACTGCGAAACCATCGTGAAAGTGCAAAATTAAATGGCAAAAAAGAGAGGAAAGATACGCGAATCATTAATAGCGCGAAACTGTGAGATACGTGGGAGAGTTCATTACATCCCCTCTTGTGCTTGATTCTCTGGATGAGACAACAAATGAACATTACACAAACAAATAAACAAAATAATGAACAAAAACCCAAACCCAAACCCTTCCGCATTATATCTTGCGGGATTTACTTCCATTTTTTCTTGAAACACGCGACAATTAGATTTAAAAAGCAAACATGCAATTCATTATCATAACATTTCCACAGAAAGCGCTGACGCTGAAATATAAGAAATGAATGAAACACAAATAATTTTCACTGATGGCGACATTGGTTTGAATACAAACTATCCTCTAACCCTTATAGGTAAACAGTCTCTTTGCTAACTTTCCCGATCCATCGAAACCTTATCTTATATTCGTGTAATGAAAGAAAGAAATGCAATTATGAACATTCTTATCATATAAAATGACAAGCAATAGTACGTTTCATGTTTTGTTCGTATCTTCTTCTTTGTTTTTCAATTTGGAGCCGGATGGCGTTACATATACTGTGGTTTTGATCTTTTTGCCTCCTATATAAATTATGTTTCAGTTGATTATAAAATCAATCAGTTTGCCGGTCCTTGGACTAGAATTGTGATGTATCGACCCTCTTTACTTCAAATCGTAAATATTATCTCTAAAGATTCACTCCGAGCAGCTTTCTAGGAAACTTCTTAGAATCATGTTGTCATGACAACATGAGTGCTGCTGATGATAGTGATGATAACAAGTAGGGATTGTAACAGGTGAAGCGGCATAGAAATCGATTGAAATTCCAAATTATACACGTGACTAAAACCTCCAGCATGAGAGCAGGAAAGAACGAACCACTGGTCATTGATACCCGGCAGACATCATACTGGGGGTTACTGGGAGATATCTGAACAAGGCCACAATAATTTCACAGAATGACGGGAGGGGTTGGAATTATAGCGGGGAATGCACCCGGTGATGCCTTCCGTTTGGATTCTCCGCCCGCAGAGCGCCGCTTCGCTGCGGGTTTGGCCGGAATACCAGGCAACGGTAATTGACTGAAAATGCGACCTCATAGTATGAAGCATGCAAGGGCGCCATGCCTTAGCAAAATGTCAGAGAGGAGCATGGGCCTGCAAAGTGGGTTAATACAATCGATCGTGTGGGGAGGGGGGGGGGGGATCAGGATGGGGGATGCTAAGGGTGGTCGTCCTGAGAGAAACGGCTCACGATGTGTCTTCGATGAGGCCTTTGGACATGCTACTTTATGGGTGAGGTTCGGGAAAGGGGGGGGGGGGGGGGGGAGGGGGCATAATAAGGAGGTCAATTTGACAGGCATTCCTCTGATTTCTATTATCTCATCTGCTCTTCCCTCAACATAGTTTGAACGTAAAGTTCTATTCATGTGCTGAGCACTACGAGCTAGACACATCCATTATTTCTGATAATGCGAATCGTCCTTATACCCGGTTCTGTTGTTACCCCTAAATTAGGGTCAACGGTATTGAGGAGTTAACCTATATAATGGAGACGGTGTTCTTATTGGCTTCGTTTTCTTTTTTTATTATGAAGATATCACATTCAATTTGGAGATCACTCTTCCCGTTTGTAAAACAATTCAAAAATGCTGGCGAGAAAGACTATAGGCGCATTCTGGCATTAGGTTCACAGAACGGCGTGCTCAGTGAGGTGAGGGGACAAGCGAAGTAGTATTAACTCATTTGATACTGTCAACCATGAGTAGAAGTGAGCTGTACAACACCACTCTACACGCCCACTGCATATGAAGAGTCTGGTCGCAAAACGAAATAACTCCATTCTTGTTAATTTGAGATATTTGCGAATGAAACTGCTAAAAAACAGAGAAAATAAAAGGAAAATATGGGATTTTTTTAATCATGCGTTCAAGAATATTCCTTGTCTTATAAATATTGAGTTATTACTGGAAAGGTTTGTTTCGCTCTATCTAATGATGCACTTACATTTTTTTTTTTTTTTTAATGGCGATTATTCCTTTTTGCGATCAACCTGCTAATATATCGATGTGCGTGTCTCATTTGAAGGCTGATACAGAATGTAGGTGGCATAATTCACAGGTCCAATGGTGCTCGTGAAATTCATCAATCCATTTGAAATTGAAATAATGTATAGAACGTCCAAATAGAGTACCTCATACCGGTCCCCCGGCTTCCAGGCACTTCACACCACACGTGGCGCCATTTTAATAGATGCGAGCCTGTAGCTATTAGTGTGCGACAGCGTCCCATGTAACATCAACAATGATGCTGTATCTACATTTTATTGTCATACTGCACTGTGTTTATACTGCATATTAGCGTAAAGCGTTTTCTTCAGGACACTAACCAGCAAAATACATGCGAATTTAATCATACTGTCTTGGTGTTAAATAACACAACATAGGTTGTGAGTGTATAGTAAAGTAGAATATTCTGTGGTAGCAAATAGATTACGATTGTAATTTCGGTGTGAGTTGTGTATTCTCGGCTTCACAGTTTTGTTTCACAAACGGTGAAGCCCAATATAGGTGTGTCTAAATCTGGTTTAACCGTCTAACCCCACGAGTGGATCATAATTTTAGTTTCAATTTCATTGCCATTTCAATTTCAACTCTATTTTCGTATTTTTCACTGGAAACGCATGAAATATAACAAAAATATTTATGTCCTACTTGATGATAATGTCCAGCCTGATGATGATACATAATGACATGCACAGCCACGGCTAGTGGTCCTAAGTACGATGTGCTTCTGTGTGTGTGTGTGTGTGTGTGTGTGTGTGTGTGTGTGTGTGTGTGTGTGTGTGTGTGTGAGGGTGGGTGGGTGGGTGTGTCTGCGCGCGGGCGTGAACATTAGGCAATGAGCTCCATGATAGAAGTGAAAGATATGCAAAGCAATCTGTCTCCCTTTTGCTGTCGTGTACAGTAAAACCCTGAGACTCTGCTCAAAAGATTCGGCGATGAACACTTTTCTACTTTTTTTTTTTGTCAAACATAATCAAACTCCTCTGAGTAACTGAACAAACAAAGAGTCTTCAAAAAGTCTTATTCATCGCAACCGCGTGTCTTGATTAATCACAACTCTGGAAGAAATCGCACTAAAATGAAAACTTGTATTTCATTTTCATTTTATTTCCAACAACACAAAATAGGTACATACACATAGTAACACAAAATCAGTACAATGTTGTAATAAAGAAAAATACTGTGAATTGACAATAAATACAGTGGCCTATCTGAATACTGAATTGAAATCAAAATGTTTCGAAATGGAGGAGACATGCTGAAAAGCAAAGCTTTTATTTTCCAGTTTCCTTTTGCTGGTACGGATAGGAAAATATGATTTCGCACGTGGATCTGTGGATATGATACTGCACTTGTCTTTTCTATAACACAAAGTGGGACATTAATGGATAATGATCCGTAGTACTGGAATTACTTTTTCATAAACTTAGGATTTCTAGGTTTAGATTAGATTATACAATAATAACGTAACTAGCCAGCACGCAGTTGAAATGAGGCAGAACTTAATGAATGACGCATTGACGCAACCATATTGCACAAACAGTGCTCGGCTAATCAGAAAACACTTTACAGCGTAGATACTTTATGGATTTGCGGGAGATAATTATTGAATGTGTTATGGGAATGAGTTGAACCACGTTCAGTGTTTATTTCTATGTGTCTTCTGTCTTTTTAAATAGCTGAATGTTCCATTTTTGCTTCTCCTCTGCTTGTTTCATCATATCTTTCCATCTTACCAACCTAATAATATCAATCTAATGGGTATCATTCAGCATAAAGACAGTGTAATAATTCATCTAAATGATATTATTCACTGACTGCTGTGAGAGAAACAGATCGCCGGCTATAGTTGGGTGCTATACTAAAAAAAAAGAGGATGTTGATGTTAATAATCAGCTACAGAATCTTTTTTTTTTTGGCTATATGATACCCTATGAATAAGTTGCGAATCTGCCAAAGTGTGACTTTATGGCGAGGAAACGTCTGCATGTAATCTCATCCCTATTATGACGTATTAGGGAAGTCAGAATCTGAGCCAAAATTCGTGCGAATATTTTGGCTTTGGTTGGTTATTGATCGTCTCGTTGGTAATCGAGGGAGATGTACTTTTCTCACTTTCTCTTCTTGCTCCCCCCCCCCCCCGGCTCTCTTTCCCATTCTTCCCCGTTTTCTCTCTTCTTTACATTATGCCTATCTTATGAGTCATTATGTACGACATTATACCAGTTCGCACAAAATCACAGGAACTACATTAATGTCCAACCATGAATTTGATTAATATTTTTTGAATGAGATGAATGATTTGCCCTGTCTGATTACTCTCAAGTGGATAGGATTTCCATCTAAACGTACTGGCGGAGAAAATAATAAATATGCACATGCAAACCGGGGGTGGTAATTAAACTGTCAGTAGAAGCAGTGAGGGATATCATTTCAACTCTCGAAACTATAAGTCGAGTAGATTCATAAGAGAGAGATCAAGCCATGTTTATCATAAGGTATAGCTCTACACTGAACATTCTCAAACCGACAATGCATTTTAGCATTGCAGGAGTACATCCTTTGCTTGCATAAGTTGCTGGGTTTTTTTTTTCTTATTCTCCTCCCTCACTCATTTCACTTCGTAAGAGCTCACGGCAACCAACTTTCGTGTATTACGTAGATGGGGCAGACTCGATACAGATTCGACTGCCTGTAGATTTCGTCGCATAATGACCTTCTGTCTCGGACAGCCGAGAGAGGCTCCTCAAGCAAGACAGATTATTAATTTGTATGATTGCGGGATGAGTCAACCCTCTTTGCTTCCGGGAAAAGATAAAAACCATTCTTTTTTTCTTATTTCTGTTCCTGTTCAGCCTCACTTTTTCTTCTTTCTTTTTTCTTTCTTTCTCTACATGTGCCCTCCTTTGTCCGGCCTTCTATCAACGTGACGTCATTAATGGGAATACGCGCGCTATTTCATCTTCAAGCAATTGACGCTTATCTCGGGGGAAATGGTGGTCATCCGGCAGGTGTTAGTTGAATGTCTGTGAGCGTTGATGGAGAAATGGATGATAGTGGGAGGATGGCATGGTGATGTCAGGAGGGCGTGGCGATGTGGGCATGGGATGGTGATGCAGACATGGGGTGGCGATGCAGACATGGGGTGGTGATGTGGAAATACTAGTAGTGGTGTGACAATAAGGATCATTGCATACTCACAACCTCTTTTCACACACAGGGACACGATAGCGCTCGCGACTACGAACTGCCCCGTGACAAAATTACCAGCAGCAACACATGCGCTGAATGAAATAAACATGATCATTTTTCATCTCGTCTACATGTTATATGTCGAATGATGAGTTAGAAGGGGGGGGGGGGGGGGGGGGGGGAGAAGAAGAGGTTACAAGCTCGATCACGGTTCAACTGGCAACTTGACATTATAGCCAACCTGATGGCTCTCAAGATGAATACTTGATGAATAATTGACGAACACTCGATGAATACACGATTTCTGATGAATTCGCGATGTTCGTTGATGTATGAGCTTTCTTCTTGCCGTCCTATCATCATCATCATCAATTCGATAGAGGGTATCCTGGCGTGGTTTGATTGAATTCTATCCGAGTTATATTCTGGCTTGGCTGCAGAGAAGATGATGCTGCATAATCGTCCGCCAAAGGTAATCCCCTTCTGATTAAAATTTCAGACATGATTCATCCAAAGGGCTCGGGTGCCGAATTTTATCCTATTGTATTGAGCATATTTGTCATAAGCAGTTTAATAAGTGCCGGCTATTCACTTAACAAAAGAATGAAAATAACATAGAATAAAAAAAAATAATATAATATAAATGTAAATTCAGAATTTCGGAACGGTGATTGAACAGGTTTTGTACAAAGCGTTATGTGTCATTGTGGGTAACTTGTGAATCAATTGCCAGTAACAACAGAAAACCCTCCGAATTGTCACAAAACCAAGTAGTTAATATGTTTTGTTCGCGGCAATCACGTTAGTGCTAAACAATGAGAACGTATATAACATGTCATGATAACAACCAAACTCAAGCGCGGGTATATTTGCATATCAAGGTTATAGAAATTATACATCAGTCGCAAAATAAATTTGCTGTTGTGTTAACAATAATGAGTCTTAGCCAGCATGAGTGAAAGGCTTAAGATGTACTGCACTTTCTCTTCTCATAAACACTCGGTGCTATCACCGCCTTGCGACATCATCGTTTGAACATTTCGTTCTTAAGAATGATACAGCAGAAATGAGGAATACAATCTTGATAGCTTAGCCCAAATGAATCACTGCATCTGAATAATTAGTTCATTACGGAAAGCAATAAATGCTATACTCTGTCGAAGAGATGAATTCAACTCGTGTCTTCTGTCGAGTTTGCGACTGCTCTCGTCGATGTTATGTTGATATCTATTTGAGCTCTCATAATATTCTCACTACAAAGAGCCGTTGTATCATGCAGAATCCGGCTATTGTAATGACTGCATGCATGTTTCACAAAACAAAAGAGGGGATAGAAAGGGGGAGGGGCGCTGCTCATACTGACGTAGGTGTGAGGGAAGCCCTCTTTGAAAGCGATGTTTTCATTCCATTCTCCTCTCTCCCTCGTTCCGTATTACTTGAGAGCTCGCTTAACAGCCTTGACCTTTTTGAGGCTGGTTGCGCAGTGGCGCGGCCACTGGCTATGAAAATACAGCCCTGGGAATACACAGAGGCTTGATTCCATGTCGACACACACACACAGCCCTCATAGTGGTCTTTAGTTTGCTGGAGTCATTCCCCATCCCCTTTATTAGGATGCCGGGGCATGTCCCCTGGCGCTATTTTATATATACAGCAAAGGGAGCGGGAAGGTTTTTTTTACTTGTGTATGCGACGAAATACATTACTGATGTAAACAATACGCAGGAGAGAGGTAGGGGAGAATATATACATCTGTAAACATCGAAAAAATGGAATTAACATTATATACACATGTAATAGATATAGAGAGACGTAAGGCGAGAAAAGATGCGTGGTGTGTGTATACTGTCTGTAGTAAGCATTCATGTATTGAAACTTGAAAGACGTGTATATTAATTTTTATTACCACTTCTCCTAATGGGGGGGGGGGGGGGATCATTCCGTGAGAGGTCTCTAATGTTGTACACGAGTATTGAGATCAGACGGCCATCATCAAACTCTCTTTCCATGTAGTGTGTGTTGGCATGATATAGGATGGGAAGACACATGGATGACATGAACATGGTGGTAAGAAGGTCAAAGTATGTCCCATTATTATCCTCTGCGGTTCAATGGCACAGCTATAGATTGCTGTTATTCGGGGGAGGCCTAATTACCAAGCAGCAAGAAAGACATTGGTATGCTAGTTCATCTCAGTGGAGATAAAATTGCCATCTCTTTCAAATGCTGCATGGTGCTTTCACAATAGCCGCAATTAACCCAGTTCGCTTGACAATATCGCATAATTACTAATGTGCGCTAAAAGCATTATGGTTAAAACGTGATGGAGGTGCATCACATCAGTCAGGAAACATGCTGAGAAGCAGTGGAACGATCATAATTTCATGTATGCGCTTTCAAAGAAAACAAAATCAGAATCGAGGACACTCGTCTTTGGTTCTATTAAATCAAGATGGACATGATGGAGAACGGTCCTAACTGAAAATGGGTTGTGAAAAGAAGAGCTGTTTACTCAAAGAATACATGCAGGGAAGAAAATGAACGGACGTGCAACCTGTTTTTATTGTCTCACTCACTGTTTCATGGTTTCGCTGTGACCTCTTTAATGATCTTCCTGTCAACAAATCTCTAGGGTTTCATTTTATGACGGGACGCAGTATAAATGTGAGGCAACGGATTTCCTCTAAACAATATCACTTCTCTCCAAGTGATACTGCCACAGAAAATTATGAATGCGCTCTGCCTGGTACTCACAGCAATACAACTGTGTAGTTGGTATACCGCTAAGAGTCATATAACACGCTCGACGAAGTTACGATCTTCCACAGATTTTAAGCCGTCCGTGCCGCCTGCGTGCGCACTCAAGTTGACTATGCATTAGTAGTTTCTTCGCAATCTGACCACATGACGTCACTTGGTGTGAACAATGGGGACGGGTTTCGGGTAGAGCGACAAGAAGGAAGGGATGGGTCAAGGGGCCAATCTAAGAAACTTAACGCAAACAACAACAACAACAACAACAAATACTGTCAAATTTAGGTGAAGGGTTTGTGGCTCGCTTGAGTCGCATTCCTGTGTATACAAGATGTATAACTGGAGCAAGGGCCGATAAAAACGTAGATGACCACCCCGCTGCCGCATGACTGGTTCACTGTAGGTCTCTCCCACACAACCTCCGCCCCAACGTCCCCCCCCCCCCCCAAAAAAAAAGGGGGGGGGGAGAAAACCACTTCAAATAGCACTATAAATGAAACTGGCTTAAACTCCGATATTAAAACTATTCATCATTGCTCACAAAAATATAGTTTTTAAAGTAATAACGAAAACTTCTGTCTTTTGTGCAACGCCATTCCACTACAAAAATCATTTGCTAAAAGAGTTTTACGCAATAAAAATCTTTGATCATCTCCATGGTAACTGAAATTAAATCTCCACTGGGGATTTTCCAATCAGGCTGCAATTTGTAGAGTAAATGATAAAGCTAGATTACGCCGCAGCAGCATTCGACTCTATACTCTACATGTATCTATTCAATTACCTCGGTATAGATTGAAAGGCAATGAGCATCGCGTTTTGCTCAGTGGCACATCTTAGCCCCCAAGGTTCGAATCCCGGACCCTCTGAATGACAAGTGCAGCGTGCAATCCACTGGATCACATCTGCACTACAAAATACATTAGTTTACATGTTTAAGTGGCTAACGTTCCTTGGCATTGAGGGGAAAGCGGGTACCGCTCTGTAACTTGGGGGCCTGAATGGATGAAGACCCTTATCCCAGTGAATGTGTTTTGACATCTTGAGGGGTGTAGTCTATGATGGATACCAGATCGAGTTTGGTGTCGGCTGTATAGGTGGGCTAGGACCGCTGTCTTTGTCTCATAGGCATTGTAATAGTATCCAGAGTAAAAAGGCCGTATCCACCACAGTTTACCGTTAAATTCGTATTTCTAACTGATGCATGCTGATGCATGAGTTATCCAGTACAAACTAAATTTCTCACGCCTATATGTATATTATGATATAATATAATATGATATAATATAATATAATATAATATAATATAATACAATATAATGTAATATAATATAATATAATATAATATAATATAATATAATATAATATAATATAATATAATATAATACAATGTAATATAATATAATATGATATAATATAATATAAATAAAGCAAAATATAATATAAGATAATATCATATCATACCATATCATATCATTATCATATCGTCATAGTATATAATTATATGATTTATATCATTTTATAAGTAATGTATGGAATCTAAGCTCATAAACTAAAGGATGCTGATTAACTGACGGTAAGAAATTACTGTGCATGTGAAGGTATTGCGAAGGATTGCTGTCTTCCATCACACAAAGAACTATGTTCTAAATCCTGTAAGGGTTTTAGGGTAAACACGGCTCTCCAAGCTCAGATTTCGCTGATAACATTACGACCTTCTCGCACTTTCCTAGACTTGAGATGAGTGTCTGGAAGACTCTTCATAATACCACGATGAAAACCAGAACATCGAGTCCTGATCTGACTCGTTTCAGATGGAAAGGCTGAGGTTGATCTCGTTCGGCAAAGATTGCATAAAATATGACCCAAATGATATATCAAATCCTCTCCGATGCGGATAGATTCGTCCCTGGACAAAATCTCTTTATACCTGTAATGCACCTCTTAACCGGAGTGTATGAGTGAGTGTATCTGACAATGCTATGGTAACACCTACTTATGACAAGGCCTCCTTCGAAAATAGAGTTTGCTCTGGCAGACTTGCCTCAGCGAACAAAAGATTACTAATGTATACCTTGTTTGTGGTATTACACAATAGATGATTACCGTATATACTGAAATGACATTTACGCTCTTCATTATAATTAATTGAATTCTTACTGATCAATATTTTCATCGCCACTTTAATCAACCACACATCCGGTTAGCACAGCAAGTCCTGAATTTATTTCAAACAGAGATAACTATATAAATATATCTTGACGCTTTCAGTAATAAGAACACCAATATATCGGAATTTCTCTATAGGCAACTAAGGGTATGGGCGTGTAGAAAACTGTAGTTGAATTAATGTGGAACAGCCCCGAAGCACCATCAAATACAGACAAATTGAACTCAGCAGTGACGCACCTGAGTTTCTAAATGTACTATTAAAGAGGGGGAAAAATGAGAAAACAACTTTCGCAAAACAGATTATAATTTAGATGTGTTTTTATCTGAGCGTTCTTTCCAGTAGAGCGCCAAGCAAAGCGACAGGCGAGCATCTGCGTAAACGGCGGGGCAGGAGCCGGCTATTTTAGGAATCCCACCCCGAGGAGATAAATATTCGCTCTGACTTCGTTGTAAACACAGTGTATAAAGTTGCATCTACCCTCGCTATCATCATATCCCATCAGACCGAATTCTCGCAATACTTACGCCATGAGGTGCTATAAATACGCAGTAACGTGTGCCCCCTCCCTCTCCTGCGCCTAGCTAACTGTCAGCTATCGCCATTTTATCTAGAATCTCTATTTTCTTGCATGCTTTCAATTGAAGCTTTTTTCTTTTACAAAGTTCATCAAAGATTAAAAGCTTTAGTACTTCAAAATCTTAAACAAATAAAGCCGTTAAATCTATAAAAAGACGTACTCAGCAGCATTACATGCCTTGAGAGGCTCAGGTATATATAACATAATTACAGTGAATGTAGTAACATGCTCTTTCATGTCATCACATCAAAATTAAGCCGAAGATTTAATGTGTCATTCTTGATTGCAGCACAACACAAATCAGTTCAATTGTATCTTTTATTTCAAAATGCTTCAATAACAGCCTGGAATGGTGCTTTATAGCATAAGCACTAATGTATTTGTTAAAAAACCCGACACAACATTCGATGATTTTCAATGAACAGAAAAGAGACGTATTATAAACATTGGTCCCTTTGCGAGAATCGTTGCTTATAAGCATGCAACAGAGAGTGTCAAATAATGGCATTTCAACCAGTCGTGATGAATAGAATACTAAAGTATATCTGCTACTATATGATTTCATGTAATTATGATATGATATAGAAAGACATGTGATATATGTTGCGCAAATATTCGTGACACTGGCAAGACTCGATGCGTCACTATTAAAAATTTGGATCAATTTTGGTGAAAAAGAAACAAAACACAACAACTATAAGATCTATACCAGAGTTGTTCATCGACCCATATGTACGGATTTAGACGGCAATCGATTTTGATTATCTACGCTACAGTAATAGGATCGACAGCACACTGCCATTCTATATGGGGAACACAGAACAGATTGTGTGTTAGACTTCGTTAACAGTCACGGACAGTATTTAAATACTCGTCTCCCATATCTTCATATTCCACTGCATCTTCTATCATCTATAACAGCAACAAAACATCTTTGTTAGTTTTAGTTTATTTACAAAATATTAAGTATTTTATTTACATCTGAATTCCAAGAATGAGACGGGAGATGTTACATGATTTCAACATTTTCTCATCGTTTCGCACATGAGCGGATTAGACGTTAATTGTAATAACAAAATGTGAAGTTGCACGTGATCATGTGCCTTGAGAGTTTCATTCACCGTAATTTGGGAAATAGGGTAAAGTGTTGAGAGATGATCACACGACGTGGGCTTTGGAGGAGACAGGATACAGGTGATGCGATCATGAAAGGACAACACACGAAAACAGTTATCAACACACATTTGTGGTGTATCTATATACATAAAACATACAAATCACACACACACACACAAACGCATATGTAAACACACACACACACACATACACACACACACACACACACATACACACACACGAGACAGGGAGAGAGACATAGAGTGAGAGTTGGGAGGGAGGTGTTTTGTAGTGATAATGATAATAATATACCTGCAAGTCAATTGGTTTTACACGTTGAGCGAAAGAGAGAATGGAAATGAAGAGATTACGGGTAAACAGAAAACGCGAGCACTGGAAGAAAGACAGACACGGAATAGACGGTAAGTTTACATAAGTGGACTACTGGTATTCGTTATAATCATTATCTTCTCCTTTACGTGTCCAGTTCTTATAAAAGCTCTGCATCGTTCAAGTCATTGAAGGCTCGACTCGATTTTCCCCATACGTTGTGACTAACAGAAACAAAGCTAAAAAGATAAAGAAAACAGAAGAGCGTCTCTCCCCGTTCTACGACGGCTTGCTCCTATAAAGGTATTCCTTCACCTCCCTGCAACAGATCAAGTTTTGAGCAGCTACATAGCACTTTACCAACCACAACTCAGCATGCACACTGCGTGCATTATGCCTCTAATGAAATCAGTCACGGTAATGTTGCTTATGAATCTAAAAGCATCCCACTCGTGTGCTTAGGTTAAATGCAAATCGACAAGAGAACATTAGATGAGAAAAGGGAGGAGAGAGAAGAGGAGACGAATCAGAAGGGACCTAAAAAGAAAGGAAAATGAGAGAGATGGACAGAACGTTGAAAAGCCACGATGTACTAACGGCCTAAGCTGCCTCCATCTAAAATAAGCTGCGCCTAAAATGTCAATATTACGGGCGCTCGGTTTGCAGCTGATGACGTCAATAGACGGCTCGTCACCATAGCAACGCATCCCTTGACAGTTCGTGCTACATAATGGGGATGTTCTTCTTTTCGCTCTCTCTCTCTCCCCTCCCTCGCTCGCCATCTGATTTAACCGTGCCGTCTCCCGTCCACATCTCAACAGTATACTGATACATAACATTATATAATTATACATGACAAACTCTCTACGTGGGTTTGTTTGTGTGTACTATGTTCGTAGGCATGTTTTATAATATAACATGTGTGTGTGTCTTGCATTCATGAACCTCCTAATGAGATACACATCCAGCACTACAGTGGAGCCTATAATACATCAGTACATTATTGTCAAGACCTCGCGGGTAAATCATTAACATCAACAGGCGTGGTTCACAGTGCAGATATCTTGCAGTATACCAGAAGATCAGATTGAAGGAATGTCACAGATCCAGCATCATTGACACCTGAATGTTGCCTACGAATAAATATAAGTATATACTCTACAATGTATAATAAATATCTAAAGAAATTTCACACATTAAAATTGTGTCAGTTTATATTACTTACTGACTTAATAGTTTCGAAATGAAAAAACAGGGGACGGGGCATGTTCTACTCATTTCCTACAATGATTGTTCGTATGTTTTGTGAATATCACGTGGTATATCAGACCTATCTAAACTGTATAGAATCAGAGCTAGGATCTCCCGACCTATTAATCTCACTTTGAAGCCAAGTTTTGCATATACACCTGTCATCAGCGGTCTCGGACATAGATCTCTTACTGCACTGATTGTGATTGCTAGTCTTGACATTTAGCGATGTCATCATGAAGCAAGTGTGGTCGGCTACTACGGACGTGAATGTCATCTCTGATCTCGACAATGAATCCCGGAATATAGGTCATAATCACGTGACTAATCTATAGCTTGCCATCATGGCAAATAACCTTGCAAGGGTCTGTGGTATATAGACAATCATTATTAATTGGGCGCCATCGAATATTGATTACGTGGTCAGGTTGCTATGTAAAGGTGATGAAGCAATATCGACAGGGAAAATAAAGAGTTGTGTTGTTTTTGTTTTAGTTTCAAAAACATTACTTAAATCACTTAATACGTAGCAAGTGTTTTCTTGATCCGTATGTCATATACAGAGGAATTAATCTATAATCTATATAATGCAGACGCATAACAATTCATGTCATGCATTGCACATATCACGTACTATACTTTACACTGTATCACATCATAATGATTTATACGTAGTGAAGACCCACATAATATATAATAACAGCTGCTTTAAAAGAAACAATTACCCGGTACTCCATTATTATCGTCGGAATGACACCAAACAAACAAACAAGCAAACAAACAAAAAAACCCAGCGTATGATAGTTAAGAATTAATGTATATGCATGCACATACATACATACATACATACATGTAATATTTTTAAGTATACGTACGTTTGTACATGATTGTATTGTGTACGGTGGTGCAGATATCTATTTACAAAATTTTACAATAATTGCAACGATTATATAGTAGGGCCTAACTATATGTTATGAAGAATACAGTGAGGAGTTTTCTACAGACCTGTGTACTGTGTATTTATGACAAGTCATAAAACTACTAAGTTGTTTAGGCGGTGTGAGTCAGCGAGTCTGGGAGAAAGTAATTAACATTTCCATTCCAGAAAAAATAAAGTTGTACCCTCTTCGCAGCACCCTTGCAGTTATTTCTGTGACACACAAATGCCGTGTAATTAAGATCCTTACACATGACTTAGATACAAAATAAATAGACTGACAGTGATGAAGCCTTTCGTGCATAACACGTATAGATTTCGCACTGCATGACCTTGTCCAGGATTAGCTAGAAACTCGTGCAACCTTCAAGACTCGAACTTCGCTCATTCCGACACAAGTACGTGGAAACCTTATAGTTCCATTCCCCTGGCTCGAGGCCGGTCATTTACGTCACACACTTAACGTAACATTACAATATTTCCCTACACAATCTGAACAACATCATCAGCCAATACAAGACTAATAATGCGCTTTAAGAGACGAGGAAGAAAAGTGTGTTCGGCAAAAACAAAACCAGAAGTTAGAATACTATTTCAATAGCGACCTAGCAAAACATGGAGAGTAGTACATAGAGAACTTAATCACGTTTTGCCTGTAGCTCATAAACAGTGTAAAGAGGTCCTTAAGTGGATCGATTAAAGGATACTATCAAACACTGGATGTTATCGCATAGGAAGGTTAAAGCAATATGCAGATGCAGACGTCAGTCCAGTGAGTTATGTAGGTCTCATATTGATCGGCAATGCCTTCATTTTATTCATGCTTACTCGAAAGCGAGCCACAGCTCACTATATAGCTTTTTTTTTTCTATCTACATCTGCCTCTTCCGCTCGTTCTTCTTCTTCTTGGCTTCGCCCCCAGCTTTCCCCCTTCTTCATCCTATTGTGTTGTGCCAGAAATTGGCTCGTTATTTTAATGATGGACATTTCATCTTGATAATAATCTGCCATATCTGGGCCGTAAGAAATGAGATGATAATCATGGCGACTTTCTACAAGGCATAAAATGGATAAGATCACTGTTAAAGTCGCATCTTACGTACGCTCCACTCATTAAGAATTTCTATGGCAACCCAAGAGCACTTAACGACCTACGCATACTTATAGCGAAGGTGAGATGAATTTCAGCTATAAAAAGAAAATGAGATAGACGCAAATTCAATCACACGGAGTAGCCGTGAGGCCAGAAAACTCCCGTAAATTTGAGTTCTTTATAGTGCAGTGCAGTCCGTTATTCCACCACAGCGTGTATAAACTCAAGGTTGATCATATCAAAACTACAGTTTACACATTCTATATTGAAACTAAAATACATACTCCATAGAGAATGTAATTTATTCAAGTGTTTTCTTGGTTCGCATTGGGCCCCTTTCTCCACAAACCAAAGGAAGACTAAAATAAAATTGCTAGTCTCGATGTACACTTATAGCAGTACTTACGGGTAACTAATCAATGAAGAGAAATAACATAAATTCTGATGAATCTTCAGTTTCAAGGCAATAACTCATTCATGTCATGTAGGCATCAATAATCGATGAATGAGTTTCTTTCAAAGCCCGACTAAGTTCTATACGTTTTAAAGAGAGAGAGAAACTAGAAATGTTGCTATGGCGACTGGTATGCCTCCGCCATGTCTCATTTTCTCCCATAGGTCTAGAGGATCTTGACAATGTGAGACGACAGTTTCACATAATTGGCACAGCATTGAAATATGTTTAAAATTTGATGGCGCATCCCCAAAGTTATTAGTTGTTATACATTCCTTAAACCAGATTGCATCTCGATGGCTAAAGTAGCCTACTCTTTATTTGCAGAATCATTGTGCAGTAATACATATACCAAGTTTAATTAGGAGTATGCACTGAATAATTATCACATTCTAGAGAAAATAGTGTAATTTCACAGCATTAAATAGCAGATTTTTGGAATTTCAACTGACCTTTGATCCTATGACACAAACGTTCTCAAGAGAATCATCCTCAGGCATAGCATTCATATACATATATACCAAATTTCATGAAAAAGAGCTATTCCAAGATAAGTGAAATTTTAGCACTTTCACTTGACCTTTGAACCTTGACCCCATAGCCCTAAAACATTCCCTCGATGATCTTTATCTGGTAGTATACATGTACAACAAGTTTCAAGAAAACACCTTCAGGCATTGGAAGAGCAAGGCAAAATAGTGACATTTAAGTATTTGACTAAGAGCTTTGACCTTCGGCCTTAAGCGTGAGCACCCATACGTTGACAGACAGACACAATTTCGTCCATTCATACAAATATATACCAACTTTCATGGGGATAAATTGAAAATGGACGGACGGACGGACAATAATGCCTCCAGCTACACTTCGTGGCGGGGGCATAAAAAAAAAAACTCATCTTACAATAGAAATCCACATTGATGGGAATACCTACGTCTAATCTAATTAAACTCCAGCAGATATTTTCATGTGAAAGTCATATAGGTCTACGATGACGATATCTCAATGCATGTGTAATTAAAAAAAAAAGGGGGGGTGGTTAATGTGTGCGCAAATGATCAATTCCAATTAATAATAAACAATTCCTTCCCCCCTCCCCCCTCCCCCCTCCCCCCTCCGGTCCGATATATATTAGCATGAGTCTACTATTTCCGATATATATTCCATATTCGCTTACAAAAATATCATTATTTGCGCACTTGGAGCAGCTATACACGAATCCAAGGGAGGAATTACATGGTCTGATACGTATGAGTACAATTTTACAAGAACAACAGTGAAAACGTGATCAAAATCGGATAAGAAAAAGGAAGTTATGAAATTCCATTTTTTAAAAACAGTTTTCTAACAGTTGTGAATATACATTAATACACATTGAACAGAATATGTCATCACCTTACAAATTTTCGCTGATTGTGTACACAAAATGCCAAAAATTCAATTCTTCTGGAATAAAAGTATAATGCATAGTTATTATGGCATACACTTGGATTTGAAACTGGGGCACACTCGCGTTTGAACGAAAAAAAAATAAATAAAAATGGAAATTTCCACATTTTTGTACGAACTTTATGGCAAGTTCTGAGGCCATGACGTCATGAACTCACTGTTAGCATATTCACATTGACTGGTCAAGAAATGTTTTATGTAATTTGACATAACTTAACAATTTCATAACTTCCAGAGTTTATATCCGATTTTGATCAAATTTTCATTGTGCTTGTAACATTTTACTCTTTCTTCATGTTCTTTTCAGACTAGCTGTTGGGTGGTCTGGAATTTCCCTTTAAGGTACATCTATTACTGGTATCACGAATCGTTTTATTCTTCTTTCGCAATTATGCCCGGAATACAGAGCGGCTCAGATGCAAAGCTTTGTGAGCAACTGACGCGCAACGACATAGAATACAAGTTTACAGTGACGTCATTGAACGTCGGACTACAATGTTTTGTTCAGCTTTTTTTTTCCTCTTACAATTACGACTTGACACATGAAGTTAGCTAGTCATGACGTCATTGGGCTGTGTTTACTCGTAGCAAGGATACGTGTTTGGTAGCTGCGGTAGCTACGTAAGAAAGGAACCCAAACAAAAGGAATATGTTTTTCTCTCTCTCTCTTTCTCACATTTACATTCGCAAATATACAAAAATCGTTTTAAATTCCATGATCTAAATATAACTCAGAAGGAATTATATGACGAAATAGAAGCTCCTACATTTTCTACAGAAACAACTGAGCTGAGTTCTTAGTGGAACGTAGATTTTTCGTGCCCTACATTTAGCATGGTAAGATATTTAAAGTAGTAATTTTAGGAGCCTTTCAGTGAGACCTATTTTTCTTGCCTCCAGCCTTTCCGGATATCGTGCGAAGTCTAGTCAGCTAGAAAAAATTATATAATTTCATTGCTGACAGGAAGTGTAAGTGGGTTGACGTAGACAATTCGTAATACATCTGTAGTAATATCATCTTTGTTGCAGGCCCATTAGGTCTTACGATGTGCTTCTGTCCTTGCTTTTGCTTTAAACCTCGAAAATGTTCACTGTTCTGTTCCCATCAAAGTATACTATACGCTAACCATGCGAACATACGGGCACACTTCGCTCAGTTAATTGTTCACTGTTCTATTCTCATCAAAGTATACTACGCCAACATAGTGACACATTTTGCTCGGTTAAATTTCAATGAACCAGTAACCATAAAGTGTAATGATATCCGAGGCAGGCTGTCGAATAACAAATGTCAAAATGAAGGTTGGCGATTGATCACTGGCCAATAGTACTTCGCTTCATATGAAGAAACTGCAAACTTTTGTGATATATTTACTGTGTTGTTGAGTTTCTATAATTTCTGTTTCTAAGCCAGTTTCATATGGATAAAAAATAACAGGAATTAATCTCTCATATCGTCAAAAATGACGAGTGTCAAAAGTATTATGATATAGGTACAGATATTAGACATGTTAGAACGGTATAATAAGTTGATATTGGTCCAATTATAGATACCAATAACAATCGTACTTTTTATGTTAAAGTGACGATCAACGTATAAGGTGAGAGGTATGATAATACCAGTGACATCAATAACTATCAATATAGGCATGATGGGTTCTCCCGATAATATAAAATAGGCCAATTTCATTCTTTTTTTCACTCACTTTTATATTAGAATCATTCCTTTTCGTCAAATTTGCTCAGGCATCGAAATATCGTCATTCAAAACTGTTTTTCTTCGTTCAAATTGACAAATTCGGCAACCGATTTCGCATTAGCGCATTTTAAATCATTGAATGCGCAAACATTTTTGGCAATGTTTATTCAACTTCGTCTCCACCTGTCGCCAGCTCTTTCCGAGTATTCAAATTCGCATATGGGCAAACAAGGTCATAAAAGGAGCATTCAAATTAAAACTGTACGATGTCCATTACAAAGTTTACCATATAACTTGCGATACGTTTTGAATTGAATGTTAGAAACGTGTGCTTATTGATCACACATGATGATGCAAAAAAGTATGTAAATTTTAGTGAAGATCCAAAGTCAGTGTGATGATTCTAATTAAAATAGATATGTCAAATTAATGTTATAAACACAACATGATGACCGTAATAAATAAACATTTGAATTAGAGATAAAGATAGCCATGTGATGACATGACAAAAGGAGGATTTTATATTGAAGTTTACATAACATGTTAAGCAAAAGAACAAAATCCGCATGTTTAAATAGACAAATGCTGATCGGGATGATGAAATCTGAGATAAAATATAAAGGTCACATTCAATGATTACCTGGACATAATCACTCCCGCTTATTGTATACTATATACATCCATTACGAAATTGAATACTCGATTGTGAAAATCGGTTGCTCAAAAGCGAAACTGAAAGTGCATTTAAGTTCTTATCGAGACCATCGTACTATTTTTTTTTGGAATTGAATGGTTACATCCGAATTTGAATTTATGACCGCTGATTTGGGTGCCTAAAACGAATTTGAAAGTATTAAACGTGAAATCGTTTTACCAAAGTCACTTCACTACTTCATACATACGAATTTGAATAAACATAACATAAAATAAAAATTAATGACAATGTCACGAAACTGGCCGGGGAAAACCTACAGTTACAAATAATTACGAAAGCAGTAATGAAAGTAATATAAGATGCAAGTGGAGTAATGAAGATGAGAAGGCTATACACTAGGAAAAGGAAAGAAGAAGAAGATGAATAGAGAAAACTAAAGGGAAAGTTTAAACTGCAACAAAAAGCATGGGATTTACGGAGAACCAACTCTGACCTATATATCCCTTTCTATGTCACTGATCTTCGAGGAGATTGTGGGCAAGAATCAGCGAAGTGTAATGACAGATTATGATATGTGTGTGTGTGTGTTTGTTTGTGTGTGTGTGTGTGTGTGTGTGTTTGTGTGTGTGTGTGTGTGTGTGTGTGTGTGTGTGTGTATGTGTGTATGTGTGTATGAATAAACTGGGAAATCCCATTCCAACGATGTCCCTTCAGATGTTTATTGGCTCCGCGCCTTCTCCAGAGTTTTGGCAGGGAAGAAGAGTATGACCGTTGCCAACTTTTGGTGTGGTGAAATATTCTTAGAAAACAAGACCATCATGGTGACATGAATTAACGGAGATCTACACCAACCTCAAGTAGAGACAGATTTCTTGATTTTGGAAGATTTGAACCTATAAAGACTGAAAAAAAGAAGAGAAAATACAGGAACCGCGCTCTTTAAAAGTTACGGGAAAACTCAAAACTTATAGGTTATGTTCGCGCCTTATATGTTGCGAAGAAGCTTCCAAAGATTGCTCGAGATCACCAACTTTATTTTTGCTTGCATCATATATAATTTTATGAAAACTGGAAAATAAGTTTAACTCCGTTTCAAGGTAAACATCTAGACGTGAAGAACACATTGTAATGAGGAAAGTCGGTGTTTAAAAAAAAAGTGATGTTCATTATTATGCAATATTACATGATCAATACATTCAAAAAAACGTATACATGGAGAGCTGCTGATTAAGTATTCAAGACTGGATGACATCGGGTTACGATCAACTATGAGGAACGAGTGAGCATTACTTATTGTAAATCACTCTCTTTGATCGTTGTGTATACGGACTTAAATACAAAGGGGCGTTGTCCTTATGTTGCCATAATACGAAAGCTATTGATCATAACTCTAATTACCCAGACGGCGTTGGCATACTCGCATACTTTCACGAGGGTGTAAATCTGAGGGTTATTCATAATCCCAAATCTTCGCTTCTTCGCGATCACCCACATTATGCTCACAAGCAAATAAGCGCCCCAAGCAGTTCCTCTGTTACTGATGCCGGCAAAACTTGGGCATGGAAGTGATGTCTGAACATGAAACGTGAAACATAAATATAATTTATGATTACATTGTTGATCATTTCTCATTGGGTATCCCTGCCCCTACAGCAATGCAGACGATACACTTATGACTGTGACATTGAAGTGTTACTTACGACTGCAACAATGATAACATGATTGTACAATTTGCTGTCCAATCAAGTTATGCTAGATATCAAGATATTGTGTGTCAAAGATTCACACAGTTTTCTGTGGTGATTAAGGTCATTGTGTGTGACGAATTTCACTGCGTGCAATGTTCTGGAAATTATAGATGTTTTACACTTGCAATTGTTCGTCTGTCTCTGACGTCACAAAGGGAGTAATGACTCATGATTTCGTGTTGCTTCCCAGCACTCCACTCATTAAATGTGCTTAATGGCGGGCAGCGAAGCTCACGGGTTGGTGTGCAAAGGTCTGCAGACTGCTTGGATTAGAACACGCGGGAAACACAAACGCGTTGTGTCAAATGAATATGTCATCACCATCAATATCTAATGTTCAATCAGCCAGAGAATACTAGTAATTTTGATTTGCATTTGTACATTGTAATAATATATAGGAAACAAAATATATACGTTTCAAGCTAAAGTTGAGTTAATGCGTAAGGTTGTTGATATAGGCCTATTCAGTGCAAAGGATAATAAACTTGATGTTACACTAAAATTTCAATTTCTTATTGTGACTGGACATTGAAACTAGCCACGAGTTTTTCGAACCATTCACTAAAATCGTCCCTGTACAATGTTCGTCGTGCTTTGATAATGGTTGTCCCGAAACCACAATCAAAACACAATCCCTGCACCAAAGCCAAACACGTTCGTTTGATGGAGGGCTCTTGAGCTGTTGTTGGATCATATATATATATTTTTTCTCTCTCTTTTAATACGTTTTCGCAGAAACACTTCTACCAAATGGGGCTTTGACTACTGCGGTCTAACAAATGTGCTGTTCAGGGAGTGTTGCAAATCATTATTTCGCAATTGGCACACTCATCAGCTGCTCATTGGCGCTAATCACACACTTAGGTAACTGGATATCAAAAATCCACTACCTGATCGGGCGGTATTACTTCATCAAACGAATTGCATTAATATTTCCTGTTATCGCGGAAGAGGTGGATGAGTCTACGTCTCATCTTCTCTGTAGGGAGATAATCGTGAGAGTGCGTCTTACATTGGTTACACATCAGTCGCCGATTGTATAGACACAGGATGGTATGGCGACTGGGTCTCAGCCATACGACGGGCCTACCGCCTATTTATAACTCCAAGCCAGAGACACCGTCGGAGTAGGCAATGAGAGTGCATGGATTCAGTCATCATTGAATTTCATTGATTATTTCCTCTCAAACACGTCATGCAGGCCTATAGCTGCCGCTCGTTTCAGAACTAGTGTAGAAAGGGGAAAACCGCTCATCCTACAGACTGCAAATGAAACGCTTATCAATTCTTAGATTGGAAATGTGGAAATACACAAATCTGTTTTCGCTTATTGTTTGTTTATCATTCTTTAAAAAAAAAGAAAAAGACGTGCAGGGCCTATATAGAAACTTTGTCTGCAAAGACTTGGAGGGTTATAAAGGCAACGCATGAAGACGTTCCATTAGTCTTATACAATCAATTGTCACGTTGTGACTTACAGTATCTTCTAAATAAACAGTGACAGGCATGTGAATTATGACGAACTTTCACTGAACATCATCTAGTAAAACCATACCAAATATATATTATATAAATATATATATATATATATATATATATATATATATATACATATGTGTGTGTGTGTGTGTGTGTGTGTGTGTGTGTGTGTGTGTGTGTGTGTGTATTCATAATGCAGGTTTACGGGTATAAGCAGCAAGCGATCAGCTACGCGTTGATTCTGTTTGGGTGGACATTGTATTCTTATACTGGTGAAATGTGACAATCTTAGATGACGCTTTTGGCATAGACTGTTCATCTGAACACACTCACAAAAGCCTTGTCATGTTATGGGCAGAATAGATGTCAGTAGTAATTACAGAATTAACGTCCCTTCACTGATCCTAAGACGCTTCCATACACTTAAAGAGAGAACATTGTGTTGCATAATGAGAAGGGATGATGAAGTGACGTAACCGGAAATCAGCAAGGAACCATGCTTACCGATCAAGTGTTAGTTCCTCCAGCTTGGGCAGGTCGCACGCGATGTATTCCAGAGCTGCATCAGTGATGCGTGGACACCAGGAGAGATCAAGGCATCTCAGCTGGCCGAGGTTCTCAGCCACCAGCTCGATGGCCTCGTCCGTGATCTTACTGCACCCCGACAAGGACAGCGTGGTCAGCTGCGGGAGGCAGTGGATTAGATTGACCACGGCCTGGTTGGTCAGTTCCCAGCAGGACTTCAGCCTCAGAGTGGTCAGTGTGCCACACCGCTGGGCCACCAGGCATCCCAAGACAGCATCCGTCACATGGTAGGCTTGCAGGTTCAATTCTCGTAGGTGGGGAAGTCTCTGAGCGATCGCCGCCACGCTCTCGTCGGCGACATTGATGCAGTCACTGATACTCAGAGAATTTAGCCTTGGCTGAAGACTAGCCCAAAGTCCTGCTTCCGTGAAATCGTTACATCCGCTTAGCTCCAGTGACGTTACAGATCCAAGTTGCTCTAGCATGACCTCTAAGCCCGCATCGGTCACTGTGGATCGCTTGAGGGAGATGGCGCGCAAGGTCTTCTTGGTGCGAGGACAGTGGTCAATGAACTCACAGATGTCCAAATCCGAGACGCTGACCAGACACACTGATTCGAAACCTCGCAGCTCGAAACTCGATAGAGACGTAAAGTTCTTGGTCCCATCCTCCTGTTCTTCATACAAGTCTCTCTTGTGGAGAATGGGTGTGACCGACTTCCAAAACATGGGTTGATAGAGCACGTCCTTCCAACATTTACACACATGGGCGAGTCCGCATCGTTCTACTGGGGTGAGGTACATGAAAAGCCTTTGCAAGAAACTCTTGTCCAGGAGGAGCTCCTCGAAGTTTCGGGCTTCGATAAGGGCGTGGCCCTTTGGGGACATCCCCTCGCAGCCATTCTGAATTCCTCCCTGCTTCTGGGCGGACTGTCCATTGAGGGGTATCTGGTTGGTGAGTCCATCGCAAGAAGCACCTAGCTCGTGAGGACTAAGTTTCACGTACGTGTCACCACAGTCAGAATGCCTGGCTGGTTTGCAAGGAGACCCCCCTCCCTGCTGCATGTGGGAGGGACTTCCCCCATCTGTTTCTGACATTCCGTTCATGTTTGTGCTTGGTCGTGAAACTATTGCACTTGCCATCCACAAACACTCAAGACATATATACCTACCGCCTTAACGGCTTGACACGTAATACAAGTGATGACAGATGTAATAGCTGTACAGTCGCTACACGAAAAAAACTACGCTTCCTTAAGTGACAACTACAATAAAACCGGTGGCTATAACCCGGGGTTGAAACGCCATATATACATCACTGCTTGTGTGTCGTCAAGAAGATATCGTCATTGCTTAACGTGGTATTCACATGAGATAAGGTATGGTTCTCCGACTGCGTAGAATGCCGTTTAACACTTGACCAATTGACAAGCCTTATCTTTTCCAGATGTGAACTCCTTGCCCAATCCCCCTCAAATGATGATGCACCCAGGTTGGTCGTGATCGCAATCGACCGCCTCACCACGGGCAAACCGACATCGTGGGAAGGAAGAGACAGCCCCTTTGGCTTGCTATCGACGATGGCCACCAGTAGGAGCGAGATGACGAGCAAACAAAATGGCTCCTTTTTCGTCTCTGCGTAGGCAGTGATATTGAAGGAGACTGGGTTGTGAGGAGAGTGCAGGAGCGTTGGACTAAATAATATGAGATGCCCATGTACGCACGAATACAGGGACTCCGTTTAGCTCCATCCAGCTTGTCTCTCCTCCTCTCTCCCCCGGCCTTTCGAAGGGTGTAATATTCACAGCGCAGCTGTGCAGGGGTTACACTCCAGCTCACTGCGAAGAGCAGTGTGTGAGTCGTGTGTGTGTGTGTCTCCTTGTTAGTCGTATGTGCCTCTCACACAGGACAGAGATGATAATAGTATCTTCACGCGACGGAGTGTATGGAGAATATCCGCACTGAAATTGTATATCCGCTGATGTGATATATATTTCAGTCTAATGCCCAGTGTTCGCGCAGCCTATTCATTCGTACACAGGCGGTGTTTTGATAGATGTTCGTATATTCAAAGCAATCACACCAGAGCTTCAGTAGGAGTCCTTCCATTACGTTGGCTGAAGACACTATCGCTTCGTACCTTCCTCTGTTGAGAAGCGCGAATTTGTGCCTGGCTTCGTGCTAAAAATAGCACCACAGATACATTGTCAACGTCAACGCCGCTGTAGGAAAACATCGCTCAGCTCTCGGAGATGGAAAGAAAAAAAAATGAAAAAAGTGGAAATGGAAAAGACAGAACCTCTTTGGCTTGTCCTACAGGCATCCGGATAAATCATCTTCGCGCATCCAAAACGTCGAGAAAAAGCATTGACTATCACTCATTTTTATATATGAATATGTCGAGATGTTCGAAGGCACAATTTGAGGAGCACACTGTTGATGATGGGAAAACTAATGGAAACAAATCACATCATGGGTGACAGTAGAAAGAGCGCGGATCTTAGGATGACACATAATAAATATTGTTTTTTCAACATCTGTATCTCTTCGCTTCGATGACTGAAGACACATATTACACATGTATACACATATACAATATACGTATATATAATATATATTGTATATATATATATATATTACATATACATTATTATATATATATATATATATTAGGTACATATGTATCTATTCATTTATTTATCTATGTATGTGCGTGTGTGTGTGTGTGTGTGTGTGTTTGTAAACATATGTACACATACACTTGAATGAACTTGCTGAGACTCAGGATTTTTATTTTGTTTAAAGAAATATGAAGGAATGCGGTTAAATCGACGAGTTTCGTCTGCTTGTTTAATCAATAAACTGGTTGTCAAGGGAATTTATATTAGTCTATCTGGAGTAGAACCTCCATGATGATTTCCTAAATCCCTGTAGGCTCCTTTTCACGACTCCTCGCTCAACTCTGTCTCTAGCTCTCTTCTCCGCCAAGAATAACCCGATGAGTAAGCCTGAACTCCTGGCTGATCTGACTAACCCCCTCCTTTGCCATATTCATTCCCTAACGTGCACCCTCGACATTCCCACGAATATACAGGCAACCCAGTTGGTGATCGAATGGGAGCTCCGCTGAATTATAATCTCAAACGGAAATTGTTCCCCTCCGACGATATGCTGCTACGTCCGGAGTCGGGAAAGCGGCTATTTTTGGTCTCCGCAGCAGTACGGTACATTTCATCGAAGGTTCCTTCTCTTATGATTATTTTCTTTTTGGTGCCCCTCTTTCTAGCTTGATCCCCTCCCCTTTCTTTCACTTCCCCTTACTGCCCCCTCCCCTTTTAAACAGACTCACGGTGCTATGGAGACGACAGTACGCTCGAATGCTAAATCACGCACAATCATCAAAACACGCAAAATCATCAACACGTACGAAATAACAATGCAATGTTATCTATGATAGACCTCCCACAGGAAAACCAGTGCGTATTGACGCAATGTGCTATAAGGATTAATAATTAGTGTATATAAGGACGGTCTAATGACTACTATAGTTTATCTTTTAATGACTGATATAACTCAAATCAATACTGTTTTGTATCAAGTCAATGTCGGTTAAGCACACTGTCCTTGACGATGTCTGTAGAACGTTTGTTCGTTTGTTTTCTATTTTCAGAACTACAATATGACTTTTGAAAATGTCCAGCTATACGCATTGCAGAAGACACACTATTGTGGAAAAGTATATATCGCTGCACTTTCACGCTTTATAGTATGTCGATATCATAACGCATGCCAGGTCCTCCACTTTGGAATGTATCTGAATAGAATTTAACTACAGATGGCGGTATATGTAAACACACGCTTATCAGAACTACTAGTAGGGCCTATATACAGACAAACATAAAGGTCTAAAAGATATACGTGAAAAACACAGAATGCATTGGTCCATATATCATTCATTTCAATTTTGTTTTTAAGGACATGAAGCCCTGCTGATAAGGCCAGCTTATAATTCTATGTATTCAAGATTGAAAAAACAAGATTAACACTTATGAAGTCATAAAGTTCTCAACGTACTTTGTAACTTTGCATAAATTCTGCCAATATTGTCACATGGAAAGGAAATTATAGTACAAAGTAGGCCTACATGTATTTGGATAATAATAAAAGTATAAATAATAACTATGATAATGCATGTAATAAATGGATGATGATGACGATAATAATAGTTTAATGGCTATACATGTACTTACAAATCACGTTATGTCATATACGTTAGACCAAAATATTCTGATGTAGGAAATGGTTACAATAATCTACGCGTCTACAGTTAAAATTTCCAGTGATACAGCTTGGAGTCTATACAAACATTGACGACTATAGACGGTAGTACTTGTATGCATCCTTACGTTCCTTATTCCCGAAATGCACAGCAGCGTGGAATTTTGTGTGTTTGCATCACAGAACGTGTAGAGTTCTGTGGTTTGCATGCGTGAAATTGTGCGTAGGCACTCAAACACCCTGCGTCGGAAGGGACACATTATCACACGATTATTGTATATGAATGTTCTCTTCGCGGGAACCTTGCAATAGTGCGTAGTGCAATGCCCTCTAAAATGTCGGTTTAAAAACAAAGTCGCAGAGTTCGCAGGCCCGCATGGGGAAGGTAGGGTGGCGGAGGGGTGGGGGGGGGGGGGGGGGCATGGGAGGGAAGATATCAAGGCATAATGTTTATAAATGTCATGTTACCCTAATTTGCAGGAATCGCTTTTGTCAGAACATGTACTGTCAAAAATAGGTATGCCTTTCAGGAAAAACCATTAACACGAGATCAAACGCCTGTTTCCCGACTTCATCACGCCACACGTTCATGGATTCAGCCCTGGCAGACAAAACAAGGATTACAATGTTAGCTGTTCGTATGACGTCAGAAAAGTCGCAGTTGACACTTAAATCTAATAGAAAAGTAATTTTGGCTGCTTGGCACAGCTACAGTCTGTCAAATTCACCATGAAAACACACGGCATTGATTATATTGTCGCACTACGAGATTTCCTGTGTCAGCTGACTCGAAATCATATCGATATAACTTTCCCCCTCAATGTTCTAACTTGCAAAGCACCTCTGACGTAAACAGATACATGGCTTGTCAGATATTGACTATAGAATCATTAGGCGCAGTGTAATTTGGATGAAAAGCTTAGATATCTACATATTGTGGATTATGTCTACTTTATTGAGGATATTACTTATTATGCAGTTTGACGTCAACCGCAGCGATATGTGGTTTGTTCCTGGGGTTATGTCTGTTTACCATTAGTTAATGTACAGGGTTATTGTCTTTTTTTATATAGATACTCCCGGATGAGTGACAACGTTTTAGTGCAAATGCCCATGATGGTTGTACTTTTGGGTGTGATGGGGTTAATCTGGGAAAACATTGTTTCTGTTTTTCACTCTATGCGACAATTTCATTATCAATGGCCTTGACCAGGGCTTGTAGTGGTAAGCTTGGTTCTAATCTGGTTTTCTAAGTTTTAAATCTCTGTCATACTGTTGTCCTATGGTTGGTATGTTCCCATCTGGCAATTGCGCTGCTTTCATAACTGTCCTTGTGGATTTTATAAATCAATATTTTCCTCCAAAACTATCAGGATCGCGTAATAGGATTTACTTTTTTTATTTATTCCTTGTTAGAGTAATCATTTCAACATTGAAATCTTGTTGAAGAATTGCTACTCTTACTACTATGTAATATTGTATACTAATGCTATGTACTACTACTACTTCTACTACTACAACTACAACTACATTGTACTACTACTAGTAGTAGTAGAAGTAGTTGTAGTAGTAGTAGTAGCAAGAATTGCTACTCTTACTACTATGTACTACACGTACTACTACTGCTACTACTGCCACTACTTCTATTACTACTTCTACTTCTACAACTACTACTACTGCTACTACTACTAGTATAGTAATTGTAGTAGTAGCAAGAATTGCTACTCCTACTATTATTTACTACTACTACTCCTACTACTACTTCTATTACTACTTTTACTACAACTACTAGTAGTCAGGGGCGGATCCAGGGAGGACCGCAACCGGCGCACGCTCCCCCTTTATTTTTTGTTGAAACAAAAGAAATAAAAAGAAAAAAATGGGGGGGGGGGGGAGGGGTGCATGCGCCCCCCCCTTTAATTTTGTAAACGCACCCCCTCTTTACGGAATTCCTGGATCCGCCCCTGGTAGTAGTAGGAGTAGTAGTTGCAGTAGTAGTAGTAGTAGCAGCAAGAATTGCTATTCCTACTACTATGTACTATTACTACTGCTACTACTACTACTGCTACTTCTACTACTGCCACTACTTCTACTTCTACTAATCTTTCTACTACAACTACTACTAATCCTCCTCCTCCTCCTCCTTCTACTACTACTGCAACTACTACTACTACTACTACTGCTACTGCAACTACTACTACTACTGCTATTACTATGTAACTAAAATTACTACTAGTAGTAGCAATGGTAGTACATGTAGTAACATTAGCAGTAACTCTGAATATGACTGCTTTTATATTTGTACAAAATAATTTGATATTTATAGTTGCATGGATAATACAAATACAATAATGGTATAACCCTGGGGCAAAACTGATGGTAATAGTAATAGTGCTAATGATAGTTACTATCATCATTACCACGTCTTCTTTTCCTAAGAGTTCAAATTACAAAGTAAATGTACTGTAGAGTGTTTCAAGTATTTGTTAGATGGGAAAGGGGCAACAATCATTTGTATACCATTGACTTTGTATAACATTTTTCATCACTTCATTGGTCAAACAACATTATCCCAGCAAGAGACATGCTTTCAGTACATACATCAACAAATCACTCTTGTAATGTACTGAATGACATGCTGAATTTAATTTCATATTGGTTTATTCTTTCTGATCACACTGATCATAAATCTTTCTATAAAGACTGATACATGTATCAAAAAGGACATTTCAACTGAGAAATCACACAACTTAAAATTGGCGTAAAAACATTGAGGCAAGACCTACAATCAATCATAATGTACGAAATTACACAACAAATAATGACCAGTGTGTGTGTATATATACATGTATATACATATACATATGAAGAGTTTGTTCGCAAAAACCGATAAGTCCATTTTTGAAGATTTTGAAGTACGGTCTCTGTCATAAAGTACAAAATAATACCTTTTAAATGATATATTGGTCACTACATATAAAGGTACATTTTTGAAGTTATGTTCAAAAGAAGCAAAAATTTTCTTATAATTCTCTTTATTTTTCTTGACCTTTAATCACAAGTATCTCCATTTGGCAAATATGGACTTATCGGTTTTTGCAAACAAACTCTTCATATATATACCATATATACTTGTATATTTTCCAGTACTTCACAACTTACTATTAAAGGACAAGTTCACCTTCATAAACATAAGGATTGAGAGAATGTAGCAATATTAGTAGAACACATCAGTGAAAGTTTGAGGAAAATCAGACAATCCGTTCAAACGTTATGAATTTTTGAAGTTTTTGTGCAGTAACCGCTGGATGAGTAAGACTACTGCAGTGTATGTATAACTTAGATGTCACATGCGTACAACAATATAAGGAAAATATAAAGAGAATTTCACAAAATCCCATCTTTTGAAAGAAGTACACATTCCCCTGTCTCGTTACCGACAAATGTTATGGGAAATATTATTCCCCCCGCCTTTAGAAAGAGGCAAGTCAAGTGCTTTTTTTATTATGCGAAAAAAGTGAAAATATGTGGAATTTTCTTTTACATTTTCTTTATACTGTTGTACGCATATGACTCACAAGCTGTAGTAGTCTCCTCATCCAGCGGTTCCAACACAAAAATTTTAAAAATTCATAACTTTTGCATCGATTGTCCAATTTTCCTCAAACTTTCACTGATGTGTTCTACTATTATTGTTGCATTCTCTCAATCCTTATGTTTATGAAGGTGAACTTGTCCTTTAACCCTAACTGCACTATTACTCGACATTTCGCACGATTACTCTGCAACACGCAATGCTCTCGCCGCGATGCTCCATGACTTTTTTCTTTTGAGTTTCCTGCACATTTTGACACCAAATTTGTGATGCCTGGGGGTACGGTTCTGAAGTTACATGACTTTTTGTCCATGCACTTGAGGCCAAAAATGGCTAAAAAATGTGATTTTGTGTACAAAGTCAATGCAAATTGAGTTTTTTCACATGGTTCATATAAATATGCTTATTTTTACTCTCAATGGCTAAAATTAGTTTGTTTTAGGAGTATCATGCTTCAAAAAGTGTCTGTGACAAATTTTGTTACAAAAAACAATAAAAACAAAAGGTCGAAAAAACAAACAAATACATAAGAAATTCATGAAACAATAAAATACTAGTAAATAAAAAATTAATTTTGATACCGAATTTTTTTTCAAGTACAATTGCTAAGAATGCCACAAAGAATAATTATACCAAAAATGAGCACTTTTGGAGCTTTATTTACTGATTTAGATGAAAGATTCTGATTTCTCGCATAAATTATCATAATTAATCAAAATAAAATAAAAGAAGACTATTTTGGAAAATTTAAAAACACGATCTTGTAGATTACATCGCACACTACCATTGTGCAAAGTTCCGCGGCGATCGTGCGATCCATGGCCGAGATCTTACGGGGGGGCCCTTGAGGGCCCCCCCCCCCAGTCTTTCGAGCTACCAAAATAGCCCAGTCTTTTTAGGGTTAAAGCATGTACAAGGGGTATAACCCGCTGAAAACTAGTTCTGAGTATACTCAGGCAGGTGTCTATGGAAAATGCATCTCATTGCAAAATCAGTTCGTCCTCATCGTGTTAAGCATGAAATGAAAGGTAAGCAGACTGCCCAACCTTTCTGGCTGAAACATAGGGATGCTTTGGCTCAAAAGTAGGGAAGACATGGTAGTTCCTATAATAAAGAAGTGTGTAATATAAATGTTAAAGAAATAGGAAACTCCTTTTGAAAAAGGACCTGGAAATGGTCAAAATTCAAAATATTTCCTCCAAATTCAGAATGGTTGGGAGGTATGGGTATGGATGAGGGGCTATTAGTTTGTGGAACAATCTGCATTAGTATTACTCTCACTGCTTTTCATTTGGGCATTGTGACTGACAGCCAACAAGCTAACACAAAACCCCATCTTCACTTTTTTATATTCAGTTGTTGTCTATACAAATGATTACAGTGGTAACATGTCCACATTTAGCCATCATACCTACTATCAACATTCACTGCAGAAGCACTTCCATGTTGTATTTATAATTCTCTTCAAGTGACACTATTTGCATAGGTTGGTTTTCAAAGAAGAAGGCTTGATTTGCATAGTTACTGTAAAAGTGGATACCGGTATTTTTGCACGACTGATTTTTCATGCTTGGCCGGATAAGAAGAGTTTCATGGCTTTTAATTCAACGGAATCAAAACATCAACTACTGTAACATATGGCAAGCAAAAAAATTTGCGTGCTTTTGTGCTCATGCTAGTTTCTGGTTGTGCAAAATGCATGAAAATTTCAACACAGCTAAAATTTCCACTTTTAGAGTGTTACATCCAAGCAATGAAGCATACACAATTGCGCAAACACATACACACACACACACACACCCCAAACTAACAAGGAATAAGAATGTCACATGTTTTCTATCATAGTACTGGAAATCACTGGTTCATTCTAATAAATTGGCATTGTGATCCAAAACATACCTTTGAAAAAAACATGCCATTTCACAAGTATTATGTTCGTATGATAAGGACATGTGGCAGACAAGATCTATATAATTCTTGGCAAATTCATGAAAAACTAGAAATGTCTCTATGGCGACTGATGCCTCCGCCATAATGCATGATTCTCCCAATAGGCGTATAGTACAATGTCTTCACAATGTGTGATCCATGACAGTTTCACATAACTGGCAAAAATATTGAAATGACAGGTTTGTCAGAAATGTCTTGAACTGGGTTTGCTATAATTTTCTAAGAGTGCAGGTACACATATTTGGGGAATTTTGGGAAAGTTTATGCATTGAGTAATTTCCAAGGTATGAAGAAAGAGTGTGATGACGGTACAAAATAGATTTTTTTTTTTTTTTTTTTTTTTTGGGGGGGGGGGGGGGATATTGAAACCTGGTCTTTGACCCTTAACCTTTGACCTTTGACCTTCTGGCTCGAAATTTCCCGGAGAATCTCCATTAGGTAATGCATGTATTAAGTTTTGAAACTGATAATGCAAGCATTGCATACACTATGAGGGAAATAGTAAAATTTTGAGGAGTTGACCTTGACCTTTGACCCCCTGACTATTGACCCATGACCCCTAAATTCCCTAGATAATCCCTGCCAGACAGTACATGCATATGTACCAAGTTCCACGAAGATACATTGAACCATTTACGAAGTGATATTGCAACATTTTCACCTAACATTTGACCTTTTGACCTTTGACCTTATGACATGAAACTCTCTCTGGAGAATCTTTACGCAGTAGTACATGTCCACACCAAGTTTCAAGAAAATACCTTCCGGCATTGCATAGATATGGGGGAAATTGCAACATTTGTAGCATTTGACCTTGACCTTTTGACCTTTGACCTCTTGCCAATGTCACTAAAATCTACTCAACTAATTGTCCCATCATACATCATCCTTGGACCAAGTTTGGTGAAAGCTGCTTCATCCAGTTTTGAGTTATCACGTAACAGATAAGTTTTAGGATTTGACCTTGATCTTTGACCTTTGACCTTTGTCCAATTTCACTGAAAAACTAATCAAGTAATTGTCCAATCATACATCATCCTCCAACAAAGTTTGGTGAAATTTGCTCCACCCAGTCTCGAGTTATCGCGTAAATGGATACAATTTCATGATTTGACCTTGACCTTTGACTTTTAGCCGAATTCAACCAAAACCTAACCAAATAATTGCCCCATCATACTTCATACTTAGACCAAGTTTGGTAAAATTCCAGTACATATTACTCAAGTTATCGCGTAAACGAAAGCGGACGGAAGGATGTACGGACGGACAACCCCAAAACATAATGCCTCCGGCACCACTTCGTGGCGGAGGCATAAAAATCTAGAGAAGCACTCTGAGAGTTCAGACCTCCACCAAGCAGATCATTTCCACCACTGATCTTGTTCTTCCCATAGAGATCAGTGATTTCCATCCATATGTATACATGCTGAAAATCTTCCAATTTCCCAATATAGAGGCATTTTGTTATGTCATCAGCTTCCAGCTGTACAGCATCTCGCCCTTGCCCAAACTAGAGCATGCACTTTAGTGCGCATATGCAAATCTCAAAAAGTGTGCAGGTTGAACTCTCAAGTTCAATGATCCTACCTACCAAAATACTGAAAATCCTTCATAAAATCCATAAAATTTCCCTGATCACTACCAATATTCAATCATCTGTTCCTTGTGTCATTATTAACTTTTTCTGTCAGTTTCATTCAAATGCGTTCACAGCTTTTTGAGTTATTTTGCAAACAGACAAGCCAAGGCCAATGATCACTTAACCTCGTCCTTCCTTGGTGGAGGTAATCAATAAAAAACACACAGGGGTTTTTATGTGTCTCTTATACAGATTTGATAACCATTTTTACTATTATACAATACATGCAGTGGGCTGCACCAAAGGTCACTGAGTAAACATGAGCTTTGTCCATAAGGATTATTTTCTGTACTGATTGTCGAAGTATATCCGGCACAGCATACACTTACTGTCAGCCTAAAGGCCCTCTGGTAAATATGACCACGATCTGAGTCAGTATTCAATTTAAACAAGTGCGAAAATTTGTAGGTCCAAGTTTCTTCCTAATATCACAATCATGACTTGGCCTACTAAAGCTCGACTCTTTCTTCATGTTTCCTTGATGGTATGTTCATAAACTTTATAACCCACCTGTAAACTGATATTCTAAAAGTGAATAACAAATGCCCTGAGAAAAAGCAACATAAAGTTATCAAAAACTTCACATTTCTTTGATTTTCTCACAGATACTAAAGGGATAGGATATTTTCACAAATGACAGTCATTGCATTCATCATTAGATTATAAAACAATGTATCATGGAAACACAGTAATATTCCCATCCCTAAATACCAACTTTCACACAAACTTGTATATCTTATGAACTACTCCACAGTTTCCATCATCTTGATCAATTTTGTGGGTGTTCAAGCTTTGCTCATCAATAATGATTATTGAATTTTTTCACCCGAGTTATTTTTATTTTATTTTTTTTTTTGACTCTGGCATTTTCTGCCAACAAAATAATTCCTTTGACTTATTCCATGTCCTTTTAAAACAAACAAACAAACAAACAAACAAACCAAAACCTGGAATTTATTGTACAAACATTCACAGCTTCTAGACCTTAGGGAAGCAAGAAATTTGTTAAATTCTATACTTCCTCATCAATCAAAATGTTGTTTGGGATGATAAAAACAGATCATGTACAGCTCACTGATATTGACACATATACACTTTAGCCTTTGTGTCGACATACAGTCAATCTCACTAAGTCGACCACGTACAAGTCAAAAATTGGCTCAATAAAAGAAAAATCATGGATGCAGACAAGTATGAATTCTAGAGAAAGTTCAAATTCACATAAATTGAAGGATTTTCTCCAGTTCCTTAAGATTCGACAAAGGCGAGGTTGACTGTACGATATTATATACAAAAGCACACTGGAAGACACTTTGCTGCATAGTAGTCATCAACTTGTCTTGTTTTTCTGAAGCACCAGTTGTGTTAGTGATTGCATAATGCCATGTCTCACCAAGCAATGCTGTATTGCAGGGTGAAAACAAAAGAGGTAGATGAAACCCGTCTTCTTTTCTCATAATCAGTTGGACGTGAATCTCCCTGAAACTCATCCAAACCTGCTTAGCCCGCCTTACACTGCGCAATTTTGTCTTGTGACAACTCATGGTGCATTTCACGATATTGCTCACCATTGCTATTCCTTAAAGGATTATGTAGTTTAAAAACTTGTCTGCTGTTGTGTCTTACACCTCCTCAGACTGTGCGCCATCTGACAATCTTCTGCGACGCGGTGTTGCATCTCAAGAAATCGCTCAGTGTGAGGTGGGCTTTACACCAGTGAGTGACCAAGTCAACAAAATTTAGATCCGAAATCGCCCCATTTCTGCATCCAGCAAAAAGTGAAACCAATGCCCTACAGCTGCTGGTCAAGCCTTACATTCCCACGGCCATTCCATCACCTCTTGGATCTGACCCCGCCCACAAGACCTCCCCTCTCTCACCTCTACCAGCATACCCCTCCTTGTTCCACCAGTCCCCACTGCAGATGACTTGGCCACGCCCAAACACAGCCCTATCAAAGCCAGACACTGACTCGACCTGGTGACCTCTGACCCTGAGGTCATCGCAGGTTGACTGGGGAATCCCCTCCTCCAGGTAGACCTTCCCCGTCAGGCCTGGCTGTTCTACCTCCAGACAGAAGCGAGGCTGGTCCAGGGCTTGCTGAGGATTCATGCCAAACTCTGCCATATTCAGGAGGACCTGGATTGGGTGAGATATTAGGGATGATCAGAGCAAAAGAAAAGGCATAACATTAGCCAGTTATACATTCTTATCTTGTTTGTTTGTTTGTTTTTTGAATTCAATTCAATTCAACTCAATTGATTGATTTCATGAAAGCAATACAGCCAACATTTTATGTACAATAATCAAATGTCAAGGAAACCACTAAAAATCCAGTGGCTTGAAGATTGTGATTCCCTTTACAGAGATACATAAAAGACAAATTGGCATGAAAATAGAGAAAAGTGATACACAATAGCACTGGATACTTGATGTTTCATTTGTAAAAAAAAAAAAAAGACTTTAACAATATTGTATAACTGAGTTTCAGTAGTGCTTGATTCATCATAAAGGTAATAGACTGATTTTTCTAAATAAAACACTGATTGTACCACTGTAAGTCAAATCTATGGCAAAGTGTCATTCAGATTGTATCTAAACAGCAATGGAGACAATGGCCTGCAAACTTCACTAAAGAGATATTACAAAATCAAATCTTTTGTAGCACTGATACATGTTGATGAAAGTCTAAAGTGGCTTACCTCACATTCCTAATGCTAAACCAACATTTGTTTAGTCAGACACACTTTTTTAAACAATGTTTGCACCGCATGAATATAAACCTGTCACTAAATCAAACCAAGCTAAACCCAAAACAAACAGATATATTGTTAGCCCATGTTCTGTTCATTGTCACTCAGATCTTACCTCTTATATTTTTTGGGAAACAAACATTTCTCATAAGCAGTTGTTTGACACTAGTACTACCATCCACTGGTTCCTGCTACTATGACCATAAACCTAATCATCGTTTAAACACCAGCTCATTGGTTCACTCACTTGGACGTGTCCCTGAGGCTGCATGAAGCCCCCCATGACACCATAGCAGGCCAGTAGCTTCTCCTTCTCCTCCTCGTCCTCATCCTCTTCATCAATGTCTGCTGTAGTCGTTACCATGGCAGGGATGATGGTGTGGTAGGAGTGCTTCCCACCGGACACGCAGTTTGCGTGGCCCTCGGACAGACGGAAGTTCAACCCTCGATTCTGGATGAAACCATTCAAACAATGAGGAAGGTAGTAAACTGAAATATTAAGATGGCTACTTGGAAGTCTTTTTTTTCACTACAGAGACACATCAATCTATTTATTGAGGAACTGTGGTAAAACTGTGTGAAAACATTGTGACAAACAGGCATACCTACTCTGCATGCATTGATCATCCTCATGAGAGCCACAAGGGCGAATTGTGTATAAAAAATAGCAAGTCTGTCCCATGCCCCCTTACCCCTGCCCTACTCTACTGGACAGAGAGAGGGAGAGAAAAAACCCCCCACACACAATGTATCTGTCTCCTCTATAAAAGCAGGGCCAGAGCAAACCTCTCGATCACTGAGAATTCAAATTTTCTTGGAAGTAAATCATGCCTCCCTCACAAATACAACAAACTATTATCAACAAAGTTCTGACATAAATATTGCTTGATTTTAAATGTGCATCTACAAATCATATGAACAGCTACAGTCTTGTGGAAAAAGAAAATGTTTCCTTACAAATGTTAGTAAACTCTATATTTCATACGTGTCATCAAATAGCTTAAATAGCTGGGAAAATTTACAAATTTACACTTCCTAGGAATGTAAGTATGACATATCCCAAGATCTGTTCTAATCAGGTTTGGAATGTCTTGTGAACACTTGGTAGCTGTGCACTTTGTCCCTTATTATTCTATGGAACCTAGTGCACAGGTAACTTTGACGACACACTGAAGACACATTAAATCTTGGTAACCTGACGAAAACGAATGGGATTTGGATTTGGATTTGGAACCGAATATGAAAATAATTTGAATTGACTTCCAGACTTAAATTTGACACTGACTTTTTCAAGATCTGAGTATGAAAATCTAAGGCTTCACTTGCATTGACATCGATTTGAACTGGAAGTTTACTAATTGAATTTCAATTGAAGTTAGATTGATTTTGAACTGAAGTTGAACTGAATGTGAATGGAACTGATTTGATTGTATATTGAATTGAATTCAAATTGAATTTCGAATTTTCATTCATTCTTTTATTCTTTTAACATGGCTGCTATGAACACAATGAATTCTTGTAAGGCCACAAAAACAGGAGCAATGGCTTTTTAAGTCCAATCTGTAGGACTGGGCAATGAGGACAGACTGTCTCGCCTTAAAGCACAGCCTCTACAGCCATGGAACTCAAACCAGGGACCTTAGGATGGATAATCCTTGGTCTTATCCACTGAGCTACAACCAACAGCCTTGTTTAACGAAATAACTGATACCAGTCTTGGACCTGTGACATAATAACGAGGTGCCTTAACCCTAATCAGACCAGGCTTTTTTGGCTGTGTTAAAAAAAAAAAGAGGGGAGGGGCAGAATCCACTTCATAACAGGTAGTATATGCAGACTCTGCAAATTTGGTCTCAAAAGTTGCGCGAGACTCTAACAAAACCAGTCAAGAAGACTCATGGTAAGGCCTTCCCGTGTTGCAGAATTATTGCGCGGAATGAAGAGGGGTGGATTCTGCCCACCCCACCCCCCCCCCCCCCAGCCCATTTAGGGTTAACGTTTTTCACCTTTTCTACTTTTAGTCCATGGCCAGCATATTTCATAAACTTACATGCAAGGTGAAGCCACAGTTCTTTGTACAAGCCCACTCCCAAACGATGTGTAGGTGCTGTTGATAAAGGAGCAAGCATTCCCTTCCTCATCCACTACACTCAAGTACACTGTGTCCCCAGAGTGGTAAGGGTCACCGTGGGTCACGAGGTTATTTGCCCTGAAAATGAGTAAAATGGAAAAACTTCCCAGAATTAGTCTAAATGTCAGAGAAGAGTGAGGATCCACAGAATTTATAGGTCATGGACTTAGCATGTCTTAAATTTGATACACTTCATACGTAATAATCAACAGTCGTCATACATAGAAACCCAAAACACTGCATCATTATTGCATATTGGACTCCGGTTTATTAAAATGTGCCATGCATGTGTTTCAAATGCTCAGAGTCCACTGGATATGTACGTGTATCTTGTCATGCTCTCCACACAATAAACCAACACCTTTTAACAAATCTGGTGGAATTACTTACACTGCAATATGTTATGTGATGCACTAACTTGATAAAATGAAGCAACATTTATATAACTGTATATTTTGTCACCTTTGCGTATCATTTTTATAATTTGGCTATATCTGTTGTTGTTTTTTTCTTCTTTTCTGCTTTCAATTAATGTAAAAAAAAAAAACAAACACACACACACACACACACAAATCCTAGAACCTTGCCAATACTGGAATCTCAAATATTTCTCAACATGTTCTGAGTCGATGAATGTGACCCAATTTAAATATAAACTTCTTTTGAATCCCCCATGCAAAGAAATACAAGAGCAAAGTGGTTTGTAAGTCTTCGTAGGAAGGCAGCTGCCCAGACTAGTCCCTCTCACCTTTGGGGAGAGATGGACGTACGTCTTGTTGCTGCGTATTCCTTGGACAGAAGCTGATCGACAGGAACCTTCTCTTTGGTTGGATCGGCACAGAACTCCAGCGAGTCAGCAAAGCCAAGTTTCACTGCCTCGATCACATGGTGCAAGTACTCTGGGCTCCCGTGTCCCATCTCTGGGGCATAAAGACATTCCAACAATTTCCTTAGTATGAGATGAAACAGTCATGAGCTAAAACCCCTTAACCCATGGAAGACTTAGTCCCGGGTATACTCGGACAGGTGTCTACGGGAAACGCGTGTTATCGCAAAATCAGCCTGTCTTCAACGGGTTAAAAATGGAGGGTGTCTCTTTCAATGAATCCCCCAAACACTGTCTTTTTTTCCTCTCTCTTCTAAAATGGCATATAAAATGTTGCAAATTATGAGCTTCATTCAGTTATTAAATCATAAATCTTTTTTGGAGGAGGCGAGGAGATGGTTGAATGACAGCAGATTATGGGAAGTGCCTGAAGTCAAAGTTTTTGGATGTGCAAAATGGGATGTGGTCTTCACGGCAATCAATGATTACACACTGAAAATTTTCATCACATGTCCCATCTATCTATTCTCTAAATTCTATTATAACTATCCCTTTATCTGACTTGTTGCTTTAGAATAAATCACCATCTTTACAGACCTTTACAAATTCATTTCAAATTTCAAACACAAAGAAACCACATCTTTCATGAAATTTGTGCTACAAGCAAGAGTAAATTGACATATCCACTAGTCATCGCAAACTGACTATAACAATAAGAACATGTGATCAGACATTAAAGGTGCATGGTCCTGGTGTTTTAGTCAAATGCATACGCAGGCGCACGGCGCAAGTTTCCCACAGAGTCCGATCACAGTTCAGTTCATGATTCGGCTGAGGGGGATGACAGCTTCAGCAAACTTCTTTTGTGATGTCATAATAAGAAGCACATATGCACGCACCCTGGCATTACTACAGACTGCGCAATGCGCAGACAAGACAACGAAGGCAACATTACTTAGCAACACCTACGCACTTTACTCTTGATGACAGCTCTACTTCGGTAATCCTCGTATCAATGCTAACAGTGATCGGCAGTATCATCAACAGCGCCCTCTACACTACCGGGACTATGCACCTTTAACATGGCTGGCGCCACGTTTTCAAAAGTGGGGGGAGGGCACTTCAGACTTCTGGTGCCACTTCCAGGTTTCATCAGCTAACAAGAAAAAAAAAGGGTCTTCAGCGCAACTTCAGCTGACAAGTAAGAAAAAAAAAAGGTCTTCAGCGCAAAAACAAAGGCCTTACCACGCTCATACTTTAAGGTTTCTATTTTTTTTCTAGTGCACTTATGCACTTCTGTGGTAAAGAAAGTGTGGGGGGGGGGGGGCCAAAGCAGTGACACCATATGTATTCTTTTGTTTGGTGCAAAGCGTGTGTGTGGGTGGGGGGGGGGGGGGCATTTTTTAATAGCTTTTTTGTGAATGCACTCAAAGGCTCATCCCAGCCTTAACATGCAAATTAATTTATCTGAAGAAGAATTGTCTAAAAAGCTTTATAAAAGGATACCTACTCCTTCCAGGACTAAAATCACAAGTAGGTCTGGCTGTGATATCAGTTATTTTCAGTCTCGTAGTTTCTTCTCCTCTCAAGCCTGAGATTTTCAGAGATCAGTCCTAGAGCAAGAGAAATGTATGAAACGCAAGAAACTCGGCAGCTCTGCACAAATAACATTAAAAACTTAATATCACACATATTCACAGAAATATGTGGGAGGAACACTGTTTATTCTGCTCTTCTGATACAAATAGTGCATCATTTTATCCTAAAATGTTGATTTCTGTGAAGTAACAAACAGAAATACATCACCTATCAGAACAAAAGATATGATTTGTGAAATACTGTTGACCAATGTTATACTCTTGTAGGACTAGAAACCAATTCAAACACTGGAAAGTTTCCTCCTACATTTTGCCTATAAGACGTACCTTGGAGGTCATAGTCCTCTAGGATGTTAAGTGCCATCAATGCGGTGATGCCCTGCCCACTCGGTGGAATCTCCCACAGACGAATCCCCTTATACGTGGTGCTGATTGGATCCACAAATGTGCTGGTGTGACCCTTGAGGTCACTCAGGGCCAGAATACCCTCGTTTGCCTGGACGATGTCAACAATGGCCTGAGCGACTGGACCCTCATAGAAACCCTTCTTGCCGTGGGATGCTAGAGTCTGAAAGGAGAATTCTACTCAAATGAGGTATCCAGACTTTTACAGGTTCTACATTCTAAGTGGACTTCTCATTTCCAACATCCAATATGTCGGCTAGTCTTTTCTATCTTACAAACCATATGTATGTATCTTGATGATCGAGCCATATTTGAACCTAACATTTTTTTTTGTGTGTGTGTGTGTGTGTGTTCTCTAGACGTAACAATGTCATCATTAATTGCCAATAGATGAGGATTTTCCTTTTTTGAAGTTCACCTTGCATTATACTTTGTGGAATCTAGAAATACAGCTGAATTCAAATGCTTGAAATTGATATACTTGTATCATACAAATATACCAGGTCTGACAGATTCTGGTTTGACTGTGTGCCTGAGGTGACTTCAATAGCATTTACTGTTGAAGTCACTGTTGCCTGGCCTGGTATATTTGTTTCATATCCCTCAAAAATTATTTCAAGAGTAAGAGCAGTGTAAGTGGGATTAACTCACTGTTTACAGCTTGCAGTTGATTGATCATCCCAGTCATTTTCTTCTACGCATGAAATTACATGTATAAGTGAATGCATGGTCTGCAGCACGCGATACCCATTCCAGTAATTTTATATATCATCCTTGCGTCATTGCACTCTGCAAGTTCATCTATATTCTCGATGTATAAATGAATCAATTTGTCAAAATACACACAAAGTAATGTGAAAGATATACCTACTGCCAGTAAGTAGATGTATATACTGCAACAAAAACTCTCTGTGCAAAATGATTAAGACTTAAGTGAATGTCCTAAAATTTTCACCTAGATTTTTACAGAAGTTAAATTTGAATCTCACCTTGAACGTATAGGCCAACATAGGCATGCGCATGACATCACCAGTCTTTGGGGGATTCCCCCTGTGCAGGAGGTACCTGCCTTGGGGATTCCCCTCCCTCATCAGCACATCGCTGCCCCGCTGCCACAGGTGAGCTGAGATGGGATGGACAGCGAACCCTCCCTCAGCCAGATCGATGGCAGGTTTTAGAATCTCCTCAAGAGAGAGCTGCATGTTTCCATGGTAACAATTAAGTGGAAAAAGATATTCACACTAATAATGGTGGTTGTCATAGTAGCATTCTTGCTAATTGTTGAAACTTAACAAATAGGAACAGATGGAAAGAAAATAAGAACATTACCATGGAATATGATAATAATAATCATGATAATGATATGTGACCTGCTACAACAAAAGGACCCTAAAGTCGCTGACGGGCGAGCCAATCATGGCCCGGAAAATGCTATTTTCAGGCCTTTCCTTTCATCATTTAGCTTCGAAATTTCGGCAGATGATAGAAGATACATTAGACTACAAAATTATGTTAAAAACAGAAATCCAAATGTTTGGACAGATTTTGGTAATCTGACTTCAAACTCGATTTTCTCGGCTCACCTGTCAGCGACTTTAGGATCCTTTTGTTATAGCGGGTCACATATCTTCTACAGTGTGATTGCAAAGTATGAACTGATCAATTCCCTCTATATGAAATAGGAAATTCATACAGTTGTAATAAAATAGGAGTCTTTCAGTTCTGTTACATATTTTGTTCCAACAGTAAAACAAAATGAGCTTTTGTCTTCCCTCATTTCTTATTAACCTAAGTATTCACTAATCCACATTCTCATTTGAGAAGTCATCTTTCAAGTTAGAGTCATTCTCACTGCGACTCCAACACTCCCACTTTGAGGCTATCACCTCAAAATCTCCGGCTCGAGTTTGAATTTCTCCCTCTCTTGCTGTGTGTCTCTCACTCAAGATCACCCAAGATGTATTTTCTCTCGCTTCAAAACTGTTTATCTCCAGCCCGTCTCAAATCTTGCCATACACATTCAAATATATATATGGCTAAGATATATATCACCAGAGACCATCTAGAGCTTCCAGGACTGTTGTACAGGCCTGGACCCTTGCCACGAGGGATGTCATGATTGTGATGTGGGCCACAGAACTGTTATAGGTCCTATTTTGCTTGTGTTGGTGCAATCGCACTCTCCACTTTGCCAGGGGGTCCAAGCGGGAGAATCTTTCCCTTACGAGATGCGTGGGGTTGGAGTCTCTGTTCTCTGTCACATACAGCAGTGACATGTATGCAGTGATAGATATCTATGAATGAGTGTCATGGGGTAGTTTACAGACTAATATAAATCTCACAGTTGAATATATCACAAAATATACAGATCACAAGAAGAGAGGTATGTTAGGAAACTTGCCTTCTGAGAGCCAAATCTCTCTACCGTGTCCACCCATCCAGCTGCTGCCCCGGGAACCGTCACATTGAGACCATGATGACTGGGTGGATACTTGTCGCTATGGAAACCAAGCTTATTGTATGCATCAAGTGAAGCTGCTGCTGCTGACCGACCACTAACATCAAGAGATCAAATAAAGTGTAGAACAATAAAGAATGAGAGCTCCTGTGTAACTTGTGATGTAGGGATAGTTGTGCCAATTTCATTATAGCCTCCCTTTCAGACGCCTTGTGGAAAATTACTATTCTTTATGAGAGAAGGGATCTACATGCAGTACAATTTACCTTTACAATACATCTGTACTAAATACAGAGGAAATTATTTCAATTTGCTTGAAATTTGCAGTTTTGGCTCTCAGAAGTCTTGTGTCTAGACCCCCATGGGGACCAAGTGTACATTTGATCAACTTTGCAACCTTAGTCCCAAAGGATGCTTTCTTTCAAGGTTGATTTTAAAGTCTAATCACAAGTTTCAAAGAAAGAGATGGAATTAAAAATACCATTTGAATAAAATACAAACATAATAATGCCTCCGGCAACACTTCATGGCGGAGGCATATAAAATGAAGATGGATAAACTACTGCAAAGAAAAAACAATGATTTAGCACACAAAATGAGTGCTCTTTTCACGCCTACAGTTACAACATAACACCTTGCTATACTTGATAGGACTACAGATATACGATCAACAATTTTATGGAAATTTGTGCAAGATGGAAATTTTGTACACTTTGTGCAACAAGAAACTAGCACTCAAAGAAAATCATGCAAAGTTTTTGCTTGTTAAATGTCATAACTTTCTATAGCTTTGATTTCATGGTAGGTACAATGTACAATGTGGAGGTATAACTTCTATGCTCTTTGTAGTTTTCTTCTCGTTCGCTAGTCCTGTAGTGTGAGTGAATTTATTGTTGTAATGCAGCCCAGTTCCATTTTACCATAGTACGAGCTGACAAAGCCCTTAGCCGTAATAGCTGTGGTGAGCTGTTTTAAGTTCTATATCAGTTGTTCACAAAATTCAAAATACAGTTAAACTCGCCTAAGTCGACGTCGCATATGTCGAATAATCACGCAAGTCGAAGATTTTAAAAAGTCCCGATTTTTCCCCATTGACTTACGTGTATTAATTCACTCACAAGTCGAATTTTTTAAGTCGAATACTCGCCTAAGTCGATGAAATTCCAAGAACACTTTCACGGAAAAAACATTGAATTCACTGTGCCTAAGTCGAATAAAATTTTATTGTGTAATAAATCACTGTCAAAATCACGAGACGCCAGTTTTTGTTTACATACAGTATATACAAAAAGAAACTTTGCGTTAATAAGCATTAACGTTTCATTAACGCAAGCGGTTTCACCTGAATCGTTATTAACGCAAACTAACGATCGGGAAAATTAACGTTTGTAGTAACGATGAGTAACGATCCCAAGCGCAAATTAACGATGTTTCGTTGACATTAACGATAGGTAACGCAAGAACTCACGCGAGATTTTGGTTTCCGTTACCCAGACCTGGTGAAAGGACGACGTAGCCCCTGCCGAGTGTAGTGATCTATGCCTTATATACTTAGCGGAGTCTTTTCGCGAATCGAATCACGATTTCGCGAATGGTTAATATGCGACCGGGGTCACCAAAAACGCACGCCGGGCCACCAAAAAAAAGCCGGATGTTTGCCTTCAGTTTTGGAAATGAACAGCGGTAACAATCGGCTCCATAAGATGCTAGAATAAATGTCAGATGTTTGCTCTTAATTTTGGAAATGAATAACGGTAATATTCAATGTGGATAAAGACGTTAGTGTCTTGCTGAAGGGCAAATATCGGGCACACCGCTCCAGCTCTCGGCTCTAGAGTAGACAATATACATGTACATTATACATGTGTACGCGTGGTGTAACTGTAAGTCGATTTTTTTTTCGCCTTACGCGCAAGTCGAAACTCGCCTAAGTCGATGTGTTTTGCTCAGTCCCGAGAAGATCGACTTATGCGAGTTTAACTGTATGCAAAATTCATCTTATATGTACCATGCAAATTTCCACTTTTACAGTTTATCATGTTTTCAATGTTTTCAATGGTTGTCTCTTTTGGTACACCTTCTACTTATCAAAGTCGAGGCATTGTATACAAAGAATATGTATGATAATATAGATGTATGAAAGAATATGTCTCACAATTACCTGCATTCTGGTATATTTGTTAACATTACCCTTAACCCATCGTGTGCATTAAGTGTTGATTGGCACAGAAGACCCTGTAGTATTGCACACACTGTGCTACCATCCCTAGTACAGAGAGGGTTAAAAAGGTTTCTTCTTCTAGATCACTTTACCTTCCATTCAGGCCTTCCACCATGCTGGTTTCTGCATCGTAAAAGAGACAGAAGCAGTCGCCTCCTATTCCTGTTGATGCTGGTTCAGTAACATTCAGTGCGGCTGCCATGGCAACGGCTGCATCAGCTGCATTTCCACCAGCCTTCAATATGTCTGATTATGAATGAGTAGAATCAGAATAGTCCAGCCATAATGTCATATATGAACCTACACTCAGATCAAAGAACTAAATTCTTTAAACATTCAAGGAGATGAATACAGACTACTTCAATTAGTGACCCTGTGTTGTATTTTGAGAAGTTTAACACTGCAGAACTTTTATAGAGTTATCATGAATAAAACACAATGCTATGATCAAAAGCAGGTTACAGGAAGATGGAATCTGTCCAACAGTCGATAGGAGCTATAGGAGCCCCCCCCCCCCCCTTCGTTTGGTATGATTAGGTGAAATCCATCTTTTTTGCCAGTTTCCAACACCTTCGCATATTACGTATTAAAAAAAATAAATCAAGCTAATCTTAATATTCATTACTCTTATGATATCAAGTCTAACAGAAGTGATAATTCATTTAAATGCTCTGTGTAACTGCAGCACATGGATAGTGAAGGTAAACCTGACACGATTGAACCTTGTTTTGTTGACTTTTTTTTTTCATTCTTTTTTTCATTCTTTCTGCAGCATGTAGCACACTGATATTTTGCTACACAAACCACAGAGCATATCCACTCTCTAGACAACAATTCTTTTCTTTCAAGATTATAAACAAATCATGACTATGTACAAATAAATGTCCAAAGTGCTATTAAGACTTAAGAAAAAAATATACAAGTATGGGTGACTCCCATTATTACAAAGCCCTTGGGACTGGCAGTTTTCTTTCATTATATCGAAATTCTGTAATAGCTGGACAATGAAGAATGTATCTAGATATTTAGATAATGATTTAAGGATATGAAATCTTACTTCATTATAGCAAGAGTTTCGTCATAACTGTTGGTACTGAACTGTTTTATACATAAGCTACAGATAAGGCATAGCATGTCTAAGCTAGATGTCTATAAATATGAAGAAAAAAAAGAGAGTAATAATTACGTGTATAAGATAGACACATAAGAATGAATATATGTGACCCTGCACCTCAAAACAAACAAAAAATCGCCAGACATGAATTTGTAGTTAAGACCATATTCTGAAAGAGCAGACTTTAAGCTTTAAAATGATGTATAACTCAAATCAAATGGACTCTCCTAACCTATCTAAATATTGGAAAGAAAGCACAAACTCAGGAAAAGTGTGAACTGAGAAAAGAGGCTCTGAAGTACAGTGTCTACTCAAGCGCATAATCTTTACCAAACCGTGCCGGCTGTGCGATGAATGGGACAAAAAACAGGAAGTAAACCACCAGAGTAACAACAATGAAGGGATTATCAGATCAAATTGAAATTAAGCATACCTCATTAACACATTCTGTCCATAATTAATGCCAACTTTCAAAGCAGTAGCACTAACCTTTCAAAAGTTATTAGAGTTGAAAGTGAAGAGTGTGGACAAGGTTTTTCAGAAATGAAAAAGGGATTCTAAAGACACACCTAATCACACTATTCTACCAAAAATGTTCGAGATAAACTGCTAAAAAAACACACTTTCCTGCCCATTTTATGATACCAAATTTTAGCATAGTGTAAAAGAAGAGCCGTTCTTTCAGAAAATATGAAAAAGTCAAGTTCGGCTAGGTTGACCCATTTCACTTATTTTCAGTCCTCACGCAAAATCAGTGTGTGCGACTTTATGTTCGTTTTGAGGTGCACGGTCACATATTCAAGTAAGGGAGAAAGAGGGATGAATTGAATCAACAAGAAAACAAATCTTCACCCATTCCAATGCTTGAAGCAATTGGCTGTGTGCAGGCAACGCATCCCTTGGTACTGAGAACCGGTGAGCGTCTAGACCCAAAGGCCATGTACTGGCTGGCCTCGCTGCTTGCTGTGGCCATTCTGCTTCCAATCTGCTGCCGTTGACAGGATACAAGTCTATCTCAAGCTGGGCTCCAAACCTTTATCATTGATTTGGTTTCTGAAGGATCACAGGAAAGAACCAAGAAGTCATCACTATTATAGAACAACCCTATGTGTTCAATGAGCAACACTCACCAGTATTTACAATCCATCTGATGAAGATATCTCTGGCCCCAATTATCTGCAGAACTATTGTTAGAAAATCTGCAATTACTACTCATGTTAGCAACATCCTAGGTCCAAAATCTGTTAGAAACTGTCAGAAACTACTAGAAGACTAATCATTGTATGACTATTTTATGATTCCTTAATGGTCCAGTCCATCATCATTAATCTGACAAACCATCAAACACCATTAGGCAATCACTATGGTCCTGTAAAATTTGGCTGTTTTTCATGGGTCTCATAGTAAAATATGGAGAAGTATGCAAACCATCAAACACCATTATGCAATCACTATAGTCCTGTAATTTGGCTATTTTTCATTGGTCTCATGGTAAAATATGGAGTAAGTAGTTGTACCAGAAGTTGATTAGAAAGACCACCATCACAGAGAATCCAAACAGATTAATAAAATTTGACTGATAGTATCTATAATGGTGAAGCAGCTGGACCATGAAACCACCATGGCAGGGTGCTATATAAGCACTTGTCCAGTTACCCGGGGCAAGTGTGTTTGAACAATGAGAACAAATGCTTCTGCCCAAATTGGGACAGCAGAAAGTTTTGAAGCCCCCTTTTTTTCACTTACTCCCCCCAACAAACCCTCAAAGTCATCCATACAGAAGCCCAAAGATAATGGCTGTTTAGCGATGCAACGCACTCTATATTTCATTTCAGCAACTTTCCAACACTTATGTGAAGAAGCCCCAATGCAATGCAACAGCCACATTTGATCGCACCAATTTGTTTCTCCATTGTGTAAAAGCGTGCGAATCAATGTGCCCTGATTATTCCAATGATTGTGTTTCAGTAAGCCCCATCGACTAACACAAGATATTCTATATCATTTCCTTATATTTTGGACTTTCTTTTTGTGCAAGTAAAATTATGTATGTTTGGGCAAGTATTTTGTAGCAAATTTGAATATCTGCTTGCCCAACTGGGCACGTGATAAAATAAAGTTCTGTGGCACCCTGCATGGATTTGGCTATATATCTATATTTCCTTTTGGGCAAGTATTTTGCAGCAAATTTGAAAATCTGCTTGCCCAACTGGGCAAGTGGTAACATCAAGTTCTGTAGCACCCTGCATGGACTTGGACCCCCCCTTTTTTTTGCAAAGCCATATTTAGTGGGTATGTGTGTGTGTGTGTGTGGGGGGGGGGGGGGGGTGCAGCACTCCCCCATATCCATGCTGGCCACTGTATGTTGCCAATATTGCTGTAATACAAACTTCCACCTACATCTCATTATACAAAGTTTGATTTGTACATTTTTTCTGTACTCTACATTCCACTGATGGTCATTTTGGCATTCCTGGGTTTTAATAGGGGGCTAAATCATTTCTGGTCTCTAATTCTACTTCAGCACAGCCATACATACAGACTATGGAAAGTAGCCCCCTAAAACCCAGGATCAAACGGTCCATTAGCCTAATGGTTTTCTACTGGTTCTCCAGCGGTTTATTGCTTCTCTTTCAAATATGCCGAGTCCATCGCATAACTCCTGTTTATAAGTCTAAGATGATTTCAAATGGTTCATAAATCAGAGACTCCAACCCCAAGCACCTTCTGATTTGGAGATTCTCCCGCCTGAAACCCCTAGCAAATGGGAGACTCCAACTTGATGTGCGAAGTTCCTTGCGGCAGGGGTTCAAGATGCTCTCATGTGCTATCTAAGGCTTATTTTTCAACATACGATGACACTAAGTAAGAAATCGTTTCAAGCGGGAGACACAGAGCCAGGGTGGGAGAAATTAAATCTCAAGCAGAAGAACTGGAGATTTTGCAAAAAAATGGGCTTTCTGCAGGAGATCTCCCGTCGAAAGCGGGATCGAGAGTTGGAGTCTCTGATCAATTGTGATCCTGAAAGACCCATCTTCCTTGGGAATAACCCATTGTAAACAAAGCAACAAACACATTTGATGTTGAGAGACAGGCAGTCAAAAACCTCAAAGTAAATTTATTATTACAGGTTTACATAAACGATGCTGCTTATATATGTAAACAAACTAATAAAGACAGACACAGTCACAGACCCTAACAAAAGGGTGTCCAATAATGGGTAATCCACGTACAATGTACCCAGTTTGCTTTTGACACTGTTGTTATTGATGGGTTCGTGTTTGTCGACATTCGGGTTTGAATACTTGTACTTGTAGACCCTAGATTAGGCCCAGTTAAAATTTATATAATGTTGGGCGCCCAATGTTGTAAACTTTACCTACCCCTCACTACAGTCGACAGCCTCTTCCAGCCTGGTACGGTCCGCCTTTCCTCTCTTACGATTCAATGCATGCGCATGCACGGGCTGAAAATTCGACAATAAAGATCACGTTACTTACTTATACGGGTACCTGAAGAAGCGGGTTCCGCAAAAACTAAGAGCAGCTCTTATCTTATGATGACTCTGCAACACGCGGCGGCGGTACAGCTGGTAGTGGTAGGCTCGGCTGCCTGAGCGATACGCAGAGTTCTGACAGGGATACGGTTGGTACCGCTAGGCTACCTCCCTGATCAGCTATGTATCCAGCGCCCGCCTGTGCTAAGCGCGTTTGTCAAGCTGGACCCGCCTCCTCGGACTGTATACTCGCGACCACCTGATCATGATTATGTAATCTCTCATCATGACAATTATTGTGATTATCACGATCGATCTTTATGCTGCCCACCGTTTGTCTTCCCCGAGCGACCTCTGGGAAAACTGCGTAGGTATCAGTCCTACTACAAGTAGTTGATCTAAACAGATATAATGATAATAGGGTGTAATATTTTATGAAACTCTAGGAAGAAGATGGATGGCTTGTTGGGTGTTTTGTCTTGTTTTGTATTGTTCTGTTTTCTGGGGGAGGGGCTTGTGGTGGCTGCCCCCCAAGCGCCCCCCCCCCCCAACATATTCCGCGGCTAAATGCTATGAAAGAGATGGTCTATTTTGGGTTGACACGGGGCTTCAAGTTTCCAATCTAATTTTTGTGAGAGATATATTCAAATGAGAAACCTCTTCAGATATTGAACTTTTTATGGAATATGAAAGAGCATACAATTCTTAGAGGAATTCAAAGTTTATTTGATGAAATATGGTTTTGAAACGGCTATATCCAAAAACAAAGTGGTCCTAATAAAAGATGCCTTTTAGGACCACTTGATTTTACATTATATAGTGAATATCACAGCCATTTCAAATCGTCAGATAAGGGGAATTTTATTGTACATTTAGTATACAACTATTTCACTGTCACCTAACACTGTCACCAATACTATCGCACACCCATCCCAGTTTAGCTTTATGGACACGCTGCCTATCGGCATTATATCTTCAAGGTTCAAGGTTCAATTCTTTTTCAGAACGCAAGAAGTTAAGATTTTAATTATCCACATCTCAAACATAGGGGCCTATGTCCTACCACCATGCAAAAAGTAGGGCCTATTCTCGGAAATCTTTATACTATATTACTAACGAAATCGAGGGGATATCTCGATATTCTGCAATATAGGGTCTATGATGTGCAATATGCAAAAAAAAAAGAAGAAGAAGAAAAGAATGGGCAGAATTGTCTGACACCCGGGAACGTCTACTGATTATATAGGACCCTATAGTTAAGTCAGCTTAACTGGATCACCACTGAGGACAGGAGGAAACTTCAAAGATGCAAACTTGATCTATACAGAGCACTAAATGGGGAAGCTCCTGAATATACCTGACACTCAAGTAAATGAAAGCAAGTGATAGGCCTACACTCATAATTATGATACACCGTACTATTATATCTGCTGTTTCGGAGGGACTGTTGACAGCCTATATAGAACCAATGAAACAAAGACTGGAAAACAAACCCACATTGAAGCTGTTAACAGCTTACCAAAGAACATCAGGTATGCTTTCAGCACAATATTCTGGAGAGCATGTCTATATATTTTGCTCAATAATGACTATAGTATTTAGTATGATTTTTTTTTCTCACTGAGGGAGGTAGCGTTATATCAGTTATCAGAAATTGTGAAATTATTTATACCCTACACGTCTTCATCCAGTCACGTATATTATTAGATATGTAGTGTTTCATTCTGCATGTATATAATAGTGTTATGTATGTTACATGTTTTATTGTTTTTGTTGATAGTTTTAAATGTTTATGAATATACATGTTTGTATTGTTCATAATATATGAAAGGCCTCCATTAACAGTGTTCAACTCACTGATGGAACAACCACGGTAAAAACAAGAATGAATACATAAAATAGGACGAAATCTATAGAACGATTCTCCCATGAATATCCTGGAAATTTTACTAGATGATTAACTCTGAATAATTATATAAAAATCCTACTGCTCTGATAGCACTAATTTGCATTGATTTACTTGTTCATTATAATCAATATCTGTTTAGCTATCTATCTCATTATCTTTATCTACTCAAACAGTTATATCTTTAAATCACCTTTATGACCGGTAACCTATCTATCGATCTATTTATTTATCTAACTGCATGTTTATCTATCTATCTATCTATCTATCTATCTATCTATCTATCTATCTATCAGTGAATCTCTGTCACCCTCTATCTATCTATACATGTATTTATCTATCTATCTATCTATCTATCTATCTATAGATAGATCTATCTATCTATCTATCTGTATCTGTCTATAACTATCTGTGAATCTGTCTCTCTCCCTCCCTCCCTCTATCTATATATCTAACTATCTTTAATCTATCTATCTATCTATACCAGTATCTATCTATATATCTATCTATCTATCTATCTATCTATCTATCTATCTATCTATCTATCTATCTATCTATCTAAGTATCTATCTATCTATTTATCTATCTGTATCTGTCTATATCTATCTCTGGTGAATCTGTCTCTCTCCCTCCCTCCCTCTATCTATCTATCTATCTATCTATCTATCTATCTATCTATCTATCTATCTATCTATCTATCTATCTATCTATCTATCTATCTATCTATCTATCTATATCTCTCTCTCTATCTATATATCTATACCTGTCTCAAGTCTTGAGTGTATCTATCTCTCAGTAAGTATAACTTCTTCTTTTCTTCCTGCCGTATTTCTTGCTGTCTATAAACCTATAGTCACTAACCACACCCGGTTTATCCTACATTGCAGTGATATTCGACTGCTGCAATATAGGCCTTACACTTAATAGGATCATATGGGATATTCCAGCTAGACTTGAGTTTCTCCTGCTGCCATGCCACCAAAACCACTATTGATTCAACCGGGGAGGTCGGGTGACAAATGTATGTGACATGGGAGGTATTTTTTTTCATCCTCGTCAAACCGATTTCCTCTAAGTTTCCCCTAAAAAGGAGAAAGAAAAAGAAAACCCCGGGCAAAATGCATGCGCGTCAACAAAAAATATTTATATATATATTCTTGTTGCATTAATATACTCGTTCACAGACTAAGGGAATCAAAGCACCACTGAAGAGCCTTCGGTGCACATTTACTCGTGATCTCAAATACATTTTGATATCTCTGTTAATATCATTCAACAGTTTGACATGACTAATCATATTTATAATATTGTGTTCTACATTGGAAACACATTACAAAACTACAACTTTATAGGCCTATAGAATATGCTACAGCTCGATTTCAAAAGCTTACCCCTCTCACAATAATTTTCCCCTTTACCTGCACCATACATAATGCTTTGCGCATGCGCATTAAGGGAAATTCCAAAGTCGAGTCGCAAATTTGCAAAAGGGTTGTCTTGGTGAAGTGACGCTGGACCGTCGAACTTCGTGAGGTTTACAGAATTATTTGAAGTTCTTTACAGCCTGAAATTTCTTGATCACTCGAAATGGCTGGTCAAAACATCAAGGATGGAGAATATACTTCAGCAATATACACGATGGTGAGTAGAAAATGGAAACGAACGAGATGAAAGGGATGGCAGCTCATGTAGTCACTGGTATACCTGGTACGGCACTGCACTGGTAATGTAACACTCAACAAGAAGACCGCAGACAGACAGAGCCGCGGCCGGTGTGTGTCAAGTGCTGCTGCTGCAAACTGTAACGCAGCACTAAAATGCAGATACACCTGCCCTGTAAATTACGCTGTTATATTGAAAAAAAAAAGACCTGTTAGAACTATTGGTTCACTTTAGATTGATTTATGTGCCGATTTGATAAACGGACGTTACACTAAACAAGCCAAGGCTTGGCTTGGGTGATATTGTCGTTTGCCTTCTTCTTGCTCTGCTCTGCCTCCCCTGGCGGCCCTGCCCTGGCCTGCTGAGCTGACCTGGCCGCGGCCTGGCCCTTGCTGCTTCTTTTGAGCCCGACACTATGTATAAGGACAGCCTTGTATAGATCTTGATATCTAACGTCAATTACGGTATAGTCATCACTTGCGTGCATTTCTTATCAGCTTATGCACTCCCGGGTTGGCGAACTAACGATAGGCACTGAATTAGTTCGCCGCCCATATAGCGCACCACGTTGCACGTATTATTATTAGCGCGTGTGATTATACACACACTTCAATTTGTAGGATGCATTGATTAGCCATTGTGCATCATCGTGTTTGAAAAACTTTGTTAATCTGCCACCTGAAATCCATTCGAAATAAAAAACATTCTCGCATTAAAAATGGTTTTGTCACCTGTTGCCCACTGTTACATATGGTAAAATACATTTGGATTACAATTATTTGTGTTTTATGGAGGAAAATGGTGAATTCAATTAGGAATGTCTTTTGAGAACGATGAAAATCCATTGGCATTGCCCCAGCTGATCTCCGATCGCGGCGCGCGTTAATGTCAATGCGATGTAAATGTTTGGCGACTTTAGGTAGTGGCGACTTAATGCCGACGTTAGTTGGACCTACTAGTTTCTACATGTATAGTAGGTGTTCAACACACCGACCGTGTCTATAGAAACGGACCGCGCTCTATAATGGCATTGCGCGTACAGAAAGAAAATGTACGCATGGGGACTACGCGCAACGGTGTTCGATTCTTCACTGGGCTATGCTACCGAGTAAAATGAGGCGAAAACAAATAAGAATTCCCTCTAAATTACCGAAATTTAGCAAAATCGAATAAGATCTATCGTGTTACTACATATAACTAGGCCTACCTTTGCTGACTTGTTGTTAGATGTAGAGTATCCTTCCGTAATAGATTTGACGGTTTTGACCGCAAAATTGTCATTATGCCGCTCTCTCAAACTCCGCCGCTTGTACGATCGTGCACGCACGTTACACGTACACATGACATAATTATTTTGTCGCCCGCTATGACCATACGAGTTGAAGCAGAAACGAGAAATGAATGTGAAAAAACAAACTGACTCATCTTATTTATTTCAATTATGATGAAAAGTTTCCTAATGAAAATCAATTCAAATTCATCAAACAGTCCTTATAAAGTAATATCGAAGGATTCAAAATATATTCAAATATTATTGGGGAAAAAATGACGGCTAGAAAAAAACAGCAGCCTGTCGGAAAAAAACGCATTTAAGTGCGCTTTATACGTATTGTCATGGTGGTAGGTTTAAATGTACAGGGCAACTGAGTGCGGAAAAAATGACACCCCACGCGTTCGAAGCCGCCATCTAGAGCGCGTACCTCAGATCGCATTTTAAGTGTGCGCTTGTGAATCCGGAGTATTTTCTCCACACGTGAGTAAAATTTCAGGCAAATTGTGAGATTTTTCACGTTTCTAATTTTTGATAGAAAAACGTTAGGTGGTCGGTGTGATGAACACCCAACCATACTCATCGACCACTTTTTGATTAGATCTAAATACCTTGTATCTCGGTTTCCCCTCAATTTCATTGCACTTGAGGCAGAAAAAAAGCATCAGATTTGTATCCCGGGCTCCGATTGTTGACTTGCACCGTACGTGCGGAATTATCGTAACAACACAAGTGACATTTTTTTCTGTGCACGGCGCAAGCTCATCATTTTAATCGACCACCCGTTTTCCCATTGAAAGCATGTAAATCCAGTGAATGGGCAAATATGTGTTCACAATAATTACGTGTATACCTATTACCAATGAGGATTTTCTTCAATTCTTTTTTCCTCCTGTTTCCCGAGGTTATTTACCAGGCTGTATCCTTCTAATTTCTCTTGATTTGTATTCATGTTTGAATGTTCCAGCGTATTGTGCCATGTCCTACACATACTTTTGATTTGATACACGAGAAAGCCATTACGCGAGTGAGTTATTTTGTAAACAGACAAACCAACGCCTCCTCCTTCCTTGGTGGAGGTAATAATAATGATCAATGATAATGATAATAAGACTCTTACAAAGAATAGAGACTTTGGAGCATTGAAAACTCTCAATATGTATGGGAAGATATTTCTTGATTTCAGGTTCCCACATGTGGGTTAAATCCCTAAATTTATGTTGTAGAATTTATGTAATTATTTGTGCTTCTTTATTTCAGATAAAGGAAGGGAAGTACATAGACGCCATTCACATCCTGTCTCAAGAACTGCAAAATCATCCTCGGGTAAGTCTCGGCCATCATTTCAGGTGAAATAGCTGTGAGCCACTTCTGTTTAAAGCCAAGTGCATTGTGCTACAGTTTCGTTCGGTTCCATATCATGTTTTATGCCCTTTTATAGTGTCTGATCCAAACCAGATCTAGGCTCTGGTAGTGACTTGATGTATTCACAGAGCGGATGTGCAAACCTGAAAGCATGAAAGGTTGACTTTGAAATCAATATTGTTTTTGCAATATATTCCCGTCTTTACTTGCCTGACCTTGTCACTAGAACTTATGGAGTATGCTTGACACATTTTTGATATCCAGCAAACTTGTCATTATTATCATTGCCAGTTTGGAATTTTTGTCATATTTTGTATCATTCCTGTAGATGTTCATTTTACATTATTTTCTTCATGCAAAATATTTCTTTGTGAACATATTTCATCTAGTAGTATGAATAAATTCTGATGGTAGTTTTATTGAACAAACGTATGCAGTACTCGCTCAAAAAAAAAAAATATATATATATATAAAACTAGCATCAATATGATTATTGTCATTTCTCCCATAGTCGCGGGCTGCTCTTTCTCTTCTTGGCTACTGCTACTTCCATGTGCAAGACTTTGCCAATGCAGCTGACTGCTATGAACAGCTTGTGCAGTTTCATCCGGAGGTGGATAACTATCGACTCTACTACGCCCAGGCTCTCTACCATGCCTGTGTCTACCCTGAAGCCATGAAAGCTACCTTTCAAGTCGAGAATCAGGAGTACCAGCCAAAGGTAAATACTATCGGTGTCATATGAAATTGAAGTAGAATTGTCCCAGGATGAAGATTTGCTGATTTTAATTTTCTTCTTGATGACTCAAAAGTGCCCAGCTAATCATATGAAATCTTTACTTAAGTCAAAGAGCTGCAAAGTGTACTACTGTTTGAATTATAGCATGACATCTACTTGCTTCAGAAAGAATTTAATCCTTCCATAAAAGCTAACACTTCCACTGTACTGATTTAAAAAAAAAATGAATGTTGCACTTGAACATTCTCTTCATATGTCATGCAGGACAGCAAATTACAGCAACTACTGGCTTTCACTTTTTTTGTGAGACAGAGACTGGTCCAGCCTTAGGGGTAGCTGAGTGTTTCTGACTGTGTCAGTTTGAGAGAAATGCATTTAAAATTATCACTCATGAATCAATGATTTATCATTTTGCAGGTTTTAAATGGGGATAGCTCAAGTGAACATTTATATGGAGGGAATACCATATAATTTCAAACCTTTCAGGGAGATGGAGGTAGAGGAGGGGTCGTATAAACCTCAATTGGGATTGAATTCATAAAGTAATGAAGATGGACATTACTGTGGTTTATACCGAACTAGATATTTTCCCAAACATCTAGACTTATAGGATCTTGAATTGAAAGGAATGTGCCTGAAGCGTTATCAATGGAGATAGTGAAGGCAATGCTGCACGCTGGTACTGGTCCGACGGTCCAGGACCAGTAAAGATCACTGTCGGACCAGTAGCTTTTTCAGGAATGGACCAGTAAAAAATGGAAATATAACGTACCTACTGGTCTGACAGTCAGGTCGGACCAGTAGTAAAAATGGGTTAGTGTGCAGCCCTGGTGAAGGGAAAGTGGAGGAATATTCATCATGCTTCCAGCATTGCATGCAGGGTGGTTGTGATTATTTATGATACATTTTACACAAGTGCTACTTGTTATTATTTGTGTGAAATGTTGACAACATGCAATTAAGGGTCAATGCACTTTGTCTCTTGTCTCAGATCACCAAGCTGCAAGCTGCCATCAAGTATGGAGAGGAAGATTTACCAGGAGCCAAGGTTTGTTCATACTGGGAGAATGGGATGCATTCTTACATGAGAATTACTGTATAAGTTGTTATTTTCGCAAGGGTTTAATTTTTGTGAATTTCCTGAATCACAGTTGGATGGCGTACATTTACATTAACGTCGGCGTCAGATCGCGAAAACAACATCTCGCGAAAATGTCTGTGACCTCCTCATTCGCGAAAATAACAGCGTGTAGAGTAAACTGTTAAACAACTAGTACATAAGAAACATTATTCATACTTTGTACTTAGAGGTATATTCAAACTTGCAGGCTTACTCCTGCCATGTACATCACTCAGCAGTATCTCAAATATGGTTTGATTAAAAATTTGTCTTAGTTTGTGTGTACAGCTGGCATATTTCAGCGTGAGGTGCCAAAAGAAAAATCAATTTAGAAGGAATGTTTCCTAATTTTCTTAGTAATAGTTGCCTAAACTTGATGTCATCACATACCTGATGGTACTAAATGAAACAGATTTAATGTTTTTCTTTGCCTGTAGGGATTCATGCTGCACTTGTAAGAGGCAGTCTTGAAATATTTGACCATGGATGTTCATGTTGTCAAAAGAAGATCTATGTATTGAAGAGTATTTAAGAGTGTATTCATGAGTCATTTTTGTTGAAGTGTAGTTTAGCTGTACCAATATTTATGCAGCACAGTGACAATATTTCATATGTGTGCTATAGTTATGTTACTTTGCCCTGTAAACTGTAAAGCTACTCTTTAGTTCTTTACATATAATATGAACACAAGATGATAGATATCTGGCATCAGTTTGATAGGCTATGTAAGTTAAGCCGTGCTATATCTAATGTAGTTTGTGTTTCCCCCCACTATAGAGTCTGGTTGAGCAGTGTCCCAGTGATGACCCTGACACAGACGTGAACCTAGGCTGTCTACTCTTCAAGGAAGGTCGCTATGAACAGGCCTGTCAGAAGTTCAACACCGCCATGCAGATATTGGGCTACAGGGCCGGTAAGTGTCTCAGCCACGTTGACTTCATTTTATGAAAATTAGTAAAAACAAAGAAGAAGCAAGACATTCATTACTAAAGAGCAGATACACACTAAAACACATGCACATACACAAACACACAGACACACAGACACACACTAATAAGTGTAAAACTTTGTGAGTAGGTTGAGGGTATTTCGCTATCAAGCATTGCTCTATACATCCTCCGTGTCTATTTCCTTTGTACCGACCAACTCATATTCTAAAATGGATAGCAATGGCTTAGGCAAGCCATTTATTGTTCTACTGCAGAAGTGATCTGTGTGCACCAGCTGTCGACCATGCTGCAGACAATGTATAGGAAAACTTTGAGTAGTCTAACACTGATATTTCCCATGTAAAACATACAGGTGCAGCTGATCCCTCGTGTTCTCAGACTATGGAGTAATTGGCCACCGTTTTCTAAAATCACCATGTGCTTATTTCTTCCACAGCTTTGACAGCACTGTAATTACAATAGAAGAAAGTGGAAATGCCACGCCCACATTATCCTGTGTAAAATGCTCACTCGTGTCACTCAACTCTTCTGTCTCATTCAGACTTGGCCTACAACATTGCACTGTGCTATTACAGCATGAAGCAGTACGCTCCAGCCCTACGTCACATCGCTGAGATTATAGAGCGTGGTATCAGAGAACATCCAGGTTGGTCTTTGCTGTGGATCTCATTGATAAAACTATACCAGACAGTCTACCACTCTGTGGAATTATTTGTAAACTTATATTGAATGAGTGACCTAATACTATAGTAATTAGGCTGATGTGCACAAAGAAACTACTGTTGCCGTGGTTTTCATCTGAAAAAGATCTGTTTGGTATGATTACAGTCATTATTATAAAAAGAAAAAAATGTGGTATGTCATGAATAGTGCTGTGTAAACTTTAAAATGGTTCATTCTTCATGCAAAGGCTTCTACATACCTGTGTACAAACCTCATTACAGTAAATGACTTAATTTAATGCACTCCCCCCCAAAAAAAAAGCTTTCTAGATATGATGCTAGAGAATACAAAGCATCTTTGTCACCTGTACCACTCAACTTCCTGTACAATTCCTTTTCAAAATGTCATTCAAGTAGTGTGTTCTTTTCATTCTTGTCTTCATGTTGATTTTATGTACCCTTTCTGTGACCTGTTTTGGATGCAGAGTTGAGCGTTGGCATGACAACGGAAGGCATCGATGTGCGCAGCGTTGGAAACACACTGGTACTCCACGAAACGGCTCTTATAGAGGCCTTCAACCTCAAGGCAGCCATCGAGTACCAACTCAAGAACCGTGAGTAGAATGAAATTACCTCCAAACAAAACACATTATCAGCACAGAATGTTATCTCCAAATTTACATCATTCTTACAGAATATTATTCCCAGTCAGTGAACAGTTCTGAAGGAAAAGCATGTGTTAACCTTAAAGTTGCGATACTAAGCATTGGTTATTTCTAAAAACTGACTTGGACAAAAAAACAAACAAACAAGTTTGAGAAATTACAAGACCTCTGATGGTGGAAACATAAATTTCATTCATGTAAGTTGCCTGTTGTGTAATCAGATGCAGTATGGTATAATTGTTTACTTCATTTTGGTCACTTCAGTTTTCAAAACAACGCATAATTACCACGTAAAGGTTCCACAATTATTGTAGACTCATTTCATTTTATATTGTTTTGTAATCTTATTCTCTGTTACCAAAGTAAGTGAAATGTATATGTTTTGTTGTCCCCGCCGAACGAGTTCGAGCAGGGGACTATGAAACGGGCTCCGTACGTGTGTGTGTCCGTGTGTCCGTCCGTCCGTCCGTCCGTCCGTCCGTCCGTCCGTCCGTGTGTGCGTAGCATTTTGCTACAAAATGCTACTCCTTCGCCATTTCTAACCCAATTTCGATTCCGTTTGCTTTATGTGATGGCACTAGGTGAGGGCTTCAACACTTCTACACAGAATTTTGACCTTTGACTTCTTTGACCTTTGACCTTGATTTTTTGACCTGTATTGTACATTTTGCTACAAAATGCTACTCCTTCGCCATTTCTAACCCGATTTCGATTCCGTTTGCTTTATGTGATGGCACTAGGTGAGGGCTTCAAAACTTCTACACAGAATTTTGACCTTTGACTTCTTTGACCTTTGACCTTGATTTTTTACCTATATTGTACATTGGCTACAAAATGCTACTCCTTCGCCATTTCTAACCGGATTTCGATTCCGTTTGCTTTATGTGATGGCACTAGGTGAGGGCTTCAAAACTTCTACACAGAATGTTGACCTTTGATTTCTTTGACCTTTGACCTTGATCTTTTGACCTATATAGTACACTTTGATACTAAATGCTACTTCCGGCGGGGACATATTTTACGCACCGCGTAATTTCTACTTTTCCTTGTTAGAAAATGAAATAAAGTTTGAACTGAATTGAATTGAGTTGAATAGTCTTAGATGCATTAACCCATTACCTCTCATTGTGACTTGGTCTCTCACAGTGGATGCAGCACAAGAAGCCCTGACAGACATGCCTCCAAGAGCAGAAGAGGTAAGATCAGTCACCTTAATCACTTCATGCAGTAAAACCGTAGATCACACCTTACCTATAACACATTCTGTCACTTAGTCACAGAGGTGAAGGAATGCTGGTTTGATCTTATGTGTGCCAAGGCACTTCTTATTTGGCATGCTCTTTAATTAAACATTGCAAGCTTGACCTTAGTGCAAGGAAGACAACGTGCGCAATCCTCGCAGTGCCTCAGTCCAACAGGAAGACAATAATGATACATTAATGATTTGTGTGAATTATCTAATCACTACTGGTGGACGATTAGTTTGCAGACTTTCATGCCAGTTGGACAAGTGATATAAGCAACCTAGTCGATGTGCTAATCAGCAAAATGAGTACTTTAAGAGAAGGTGTGGACTCTTTCAGGAGAGTATTACCAGCAGTGCTTGAAAAAATTTTCATGTACTGAGAATAATCTTGCACAGGGTGGATTCATAAATTTAGAGATGTGGTCATTTTCAACTGCTCTGAATATATATGGCAATGACTTATTGTCCAGGAATTGGATCCTGTGTCACTCCACAACCAAGCCTTGATGAACATGGAAGCGCAGCCCACCCAAGGCTTTGAGAAGCTCCAGTTCCTATTACAGCAGAATCCCTTCCCACCAGAGACCTTTGGTAATCTTCTCCTACTCTATGTCAAATATGAGGTGAGTGTGACATGGGATTAATCCCGGTGAGCAATTCATGTTTGCTGGTAAGAAGACATACTTTTCCTGACTAAAGCCCGTCACACACTATAAGACTCACGACTATGTGACTGACAGACTGGATCCGAAATATATCACAGTAGCCTTAGAACAAACACGCTTGTTTATTTCAGATCCAAAGTCAGTCAGTCGTATAGTCGTGAGTTGTATAGTGTGCGGTGGCCTTAATTCTTTTTAGTAAAAGTGGTGTCACACATAATAGTTTGTTATCAAAAGACAAAGACAATAATTCAGAAAATTTGCTCCACAAAATGGAGCTCTTCATGCCTGAAAGGGGTGTGAAAATGAGATATTAAAAAAAAGATTCCTACCTTTTTTGTGGTTTATTGTAATACTGTTTTAAATCTCTAATAGTGATAACCTGTGTCCCATTTCATAAAAGATGTTAGGATTGCAACTCTTGCTGGAATAGCAACTTCAACAACAACAGCCAATCAGGAAGCTGGATTCTTCATGTTCCCATGACCATTGTCATTCCAACAAGAGTTGCTATCGTATCAACTTTTTATGAATTGGGGCCCTGATGTGCATATAAATACTGACTTTTGTGCCGTATTTCTCTCTCTGTGTCCATGCTGTAGTACTATGATCTTGCAGCTGACGTGCTTGCAGAGAATGCTCACTTGACCTTCAAGTACCTCACCCAGTATCTCTACGACTTCCTGGATGCGGTCATCACCATGCAGACGTCGCGGGAGGAGGCGTACCGTAAGCTTGACGAGATGGCCACGCGCCATACAGAGCAGCTTCGTAAACTCACCAAACAGGTCCAGGAGGCACGCAACGTGCGAGATGACGATACGGTCAAGAAGGCAGTCATAGAGTATGACGAGGCACTGGAGAGGTTGGCATTCTTTGATATATTTCTCCTGGACCATAGATCACCATTAGTATCTGTATACGCCAAGTATATAGCGACTCAAACTTTTTGCAAATTGGGTCTTTGTGACAATTTTGCGAGTGGTCAAATTCATGACTGTAGAGTTCAGCGATAAACAGAAAAATTGGTATCATACACTAATTTTCTTTCATCCATTCACATTAAGTGTAGAAGGTGCACCAAGACTTACCTGACGTATTATTGTGTGCTGCGTACTGTACCACTACACATATGGATGCATGTTGCATTCATGTTGGGATCAGAGCTATTGTTTTTGCATGGTGTTGAATTTGCAAAAAGTGCCCAACACAAAAAATTTATGAAAATTAAAAATCTCAAGAAATATATATATATATAGCATATACAGTAGGTCTTTTCACAGAATGTATATGTATATAGCATTTGGTGAAGTGACAGTGCAAAAGGAGATAAACCAAAAACGTAGCGGCCCTCATCATTTGTCTAATAAACACTGGCTTGAATTCTATTAGATGCAGTCACCAAAATCATGAGTTTCATTTTCACCATGTATCAATCATATGATGCAGTCATAGAGATGTGTGTTGCATTCTATCATAGTCAGTGGAAATGGGCTGAAGGCAGAGTGCCCCCTGGAGGCCACATTAGTGAACATTCAAATGTTGCCTTGATCCCACCCACAGGTACATCCCAGTACTGATGCAGCAAGCCAAGATCTACTGGGACATGGAGAACTTTAGCCAGGTGGAGAAGATCTTCCGCAAGTCGGTGGAGTTCTGCAACGAGCACGACACGTGGAAGCTCAACGTTGCCCACGTTCTCTTCATGCAGGAGAATAAGTACAAGGAGGCCATCGGCTTCTACGAACCCATCGTCAAAAAGAACTATGACAATGTAAGCGCATTCTTCGCATATTCGGTTTGCATAAATGAATTTTGTTTGTTACGACGAAAAACTTTAATCAGGTGATGATAGTGCATAGACAGCAATATGACGATATATCCAGTGCATTTTGCAATGTCATAAATGCATGTATTTACAAGTACTGTGCTCTAAATGCCCAACATTTTAACATTTTCATCTGCATTCTTTGGTGACTTTGTAGAGATTTTGATCAGCCAACAAGACTTTGTGATAGGAGTTCTTTATGACAAGCCAATGCCCACCACTACTCTCGCTAAACACAGTTCCCATTTATGTAATGTCCGTTATGCCCTGTCTGAAAAAACGAAAAAGTCTATGAGTGGTGACTATGGACAAGTTTTCTGATGTTATTATTTTTTCTCTTTTTATGCCCAGATCCTGAATGTCAGTGCCATTGTCTTAGCCAATGTGTGTGTGTCCTACATCATGACAAGCCACAATGAAGAGGTAAGTGTGTATAACCCTATACCTCACTACTGTATCTTCCCTCCACCAATCCTTAACTCACTATGGATGTAAACATTGAACAGCGCCCTCTATAGAAGTTTGTTAGTGAGTAGAGAGTCAACTTTTGACACCTCAACCGTGGGTGGGTTCTTCTCTCTGTCCAGCTCACTCAAACAGTATCATTTAGATTTCAGTTAGATTTCATGCATATCAATCGGTGCTCTTTGATATCTGAAAGGCTTGACCATGTGGTTGTGTTGAAATAAATTGCCAGCAGTTAAAGGGATGTTATAGTATTGGTGGAGATAAGGATTGGCCTTTTTAGTTTTTGCGAGATACCAAGAAACCACTTATGAAATAGTATAATGCATACCATTCTAAGGGGAATTCAACGTTTAGTACATGAAAATCGGTTTTGGAATGGCTGAGACATCCAAAAAGAAAGTAAAACAAAGCGATGCTAATAAAAGGTTGGTCCAACCTTTTATTAGGATTGCTCTGTTTTGGATATCTCAGCCATTTCAAAACCAGTTTTTATCAAATGTTGAATCCCTCTTTGAATTATGTGCTCTTTCATATTTCATAAGAGGTTTCTCAGTATTTCACACAAAAATGTTAGAAACCTGAAGTTAGTTCTCAACCAAAACTATACCATCCCTTTAATATCATAAAAGTGGTGTCGGTGACATCATAGTCAGAATGGGGATTGGGCAAAGGATTTGCTGTGAAGAATACTTTTGCCACAGAGCATGTAGAAACTTGTGTGACATTGAGTAAAACACTTATTTTGATCATGTACCTTAAAGGGATGGGGTACTATTGTTTGAGGTGAGGATTCAGCTTTAAACTTTTTGCAATATACTTAGAAACCACATTATGAAATATTAAAGAGCATACAATTCTAGAGGAATTCAAAGCTTATTTGATAAAGATCAGTTTTGAAATGGCCGAGTTATCCAAAAACAAAGTAAAACAAAGCAATCTTAATAAAAGGTCCCCCTTTTATTAGGATCACTTTGTTTTGGATATCTCAGACATGTCCAAACCAATATTTACCAAATAAACTTTTAATTCCTCCTAGAATTATATGCTCTCTCATATGTCATAAAAAGTTTCCCATTTTCGCAAAAAAATCATCAAAAAATCAAGTTGGAAACCAGAATCCCCCTCTCAACCAACATTGTATCATCCCTTTAACCAGAGAATGCAATGAATGAATAGAACATCCAGAGGCTGAGAGAGCGATGCTCACCCAACCAGGCTTTTATATTGATTGTCTTATATTTGCTCATTTGTTTTGTTTCCATCGTTCTGGCCCTCAGGCAGAGGAGTTGATGAGGAAGATCGAGAAAGAAGAGGAACAGATAGCGTACGATGAACCTGACAAGAAGATCTACCACCTGTGTATCGTCAACCTGGTGATTGGAACGTTGTACTGTGCGAAGGGCAACTATGAGTTTGGCATCTCTAGAGTCATCAAGAGTTTGGAACCATACCAGAAAAAGGTAATGATATCTCCTGAGATTCTGAATGCACAATATATTTTTTTAAATTCACCCCATCTCATGTTTAAAGGTACTGCTGATGGGTTATCCATAATATTTTATGCTCTGCTTCAGCTTGGAAATCATTCATCTACTTTAGGATTTCTTGCTTTCCTAACTGGACTTCAAATGCTCTTTGTTACTATGCCTGCTGCCTATGAGAAATAAGAAGTGTAAGTAATTGTGAATGACAAAGTTTTTTGATTCTCAGTTCATGTTTCTTGTTATGTTCTTTCAGTGTTACCTCACACAAACCAAATCATGATGATAAGTCGAAATATAACTGAAGATTTTGTGAAAGTTTCATACAAATACTCATAAAACAAAGTACCTACAAAACCTTGTTTTTTTTTTGTTTTTTTTTTTTGGGGGGGGGGGGGGACAGTCATATGCTTCAAACTAGCAAACTAGCCTGTGTTTGCTGTATGTCAAAGCAACAGTGTCAATAGCAGCAATCCGTTCACATACATTGTATGTGTATTGCCATGTCAATTGTTGTTGAGGTATTTTTTCGTCCAAAATGACATATTGCAGCCGTAATATCATTCCAATTGTATAGTTATTGTTACTTTATTTAAACCACATATGCATGCATTTTCATATTAAAATAGAATTAGACCTAAAGTTCACTTGCCTCCTTTGGAAATGATCCTATCAGTCGACATTTGCTCAACATGCTATGCAATATGAAGCATAAAAGAGTTACTGGTATGTCAACATGAGAGCGGCATTATATTTCAGTTACAAAAAAAGGGGGGGGGGGGAAAAAACCATGATTAGTCAGGATTTTTGCCTCAGTGCTATCTGCACATAAGTATAGCACAACATAACTGATGCTGAAATTTGAAATTGGCCCCTGCCTTTCACACCCAAGTTTTTGACCCAAGCTGATTAGCCCATCTTATCAATGAGTAAAACTGTGTATTGAGGGCAGTGTTAAGGTGCAGAGTTTAAAGCCAGTGCACGTGATGGATTGACTGCTTGTCCCCACACAGTAACATCCACTCATGAATCAATTTCTTCATCTATCACAGCTTGGGACAGACACATGGTTCTATGCCAAGCGCTGCTTCCTGAGCCTCCTGGAGAACATGGCCAAACACATGATCATGTTACGGGACACAGTAGTGGAGGAATGCATACACTTCCTGGAGCATTGTGAAGGTGGGTGTGGGTGGGGCGCCTATTTGTAACCCTTGTGTAGGAGTCATTGTCTGGTAGGTTGGTTGGATGATGTGTTCTTACGTCTCACCTTCTCTTTGTTGCTGTAGTTCCATTATGGAGAGAACTAATTCTTACCAGTTCTAAAGATAGTTGGCAAACATGGCCTTGAGATAGAGACTGATGTTAAAGACATGATTTATGTGTTTCTCATTCTAATTGTGGCACAGTAACCATATCTAAAGGGAATCTTGTGGAGCAGTCTGTTCCTACAGTTTAGCAAAATGTAAGAGAAATGGTGCATGAAATTGCCTTTGGATGTCTGTGTTTTGATATGATTGTCATGGTTACCACATTACACGACATACATATCTTAGGATAGTGTGATAATAGCAACCTTGATTGGTGGGGATATAAATCATCTTAAGGGATATTTTTTGTTGGTGTAGAACAAAAATTACCTCACCATAATGTTGGAAGAAGCAGTGGGTGGTAGTCAGTCTCCAAAGAGGCTCTAGCACACATTGGAACAAGTCATGCCTTAACTTCATTGAATACCACACGTAATTCCATAACAATTGATTTGAAATGTCTCTTTCTAAGCAGGGGTGTGAGAGTTCAGAGTTCATTGTGATTTCAGTGTTGTTGTTGTTTTTTTAAACTCTGCCCAAAACCCACTTTTCAGACTTGTTGGCAATTCAAGTGCATTGAAATGTTCACAGTTTAATACACTTGAATCTTTTTTTTTTTCATAAGTTTCAGATTTTTTCAGATTCTTTTTTTCCGCAAGTGCTCTCACGCCCTTGTTTGAGTTATTCTATTACATACCATATTACCAGTATGTATTTTACTGTATTTGGGTGTTTATATGTGTTCTCTACAAGTGTTTGTTCTCTCTCACTCTCTGTCTCTAGTGTATGGGAGAGACGTTAAGGCTATAGTTGAGCAGCCGTTGGAAGAGGAGCCTCTTCATGAGGGAAAGAACACAGTCACCTATGAGGCTCGTCTCATCAAACATCTCTTCCAGGAGGTCGTCTAGGTTCCTGGTTCATCGCACTCTAAGTGGAGGACTCAGTGGCCCGAATTCACGAAGGTGGCACTATCTTTGTCCATGGTCTAAACCACGGACAGAGACAGAAGTTTTGTATGGGGCGCCAAGTGTCGCATGGCCTATTTCGTTACAAAATCAGTCATTTCGTTACGAAATGTTAACATTTCGTCAGTCGTTTTAGTCATTTGGTTATGACGATGAAATGACCCGATGAACTGACTAATTTCGTAACGAAATAGGCCATGCGACACTTGGGGCCCACACAAAACTTCAGTCTTTGTCCTTGGTTTAAACCATGGATAAAGATTGAACCACCTTCGTGAATTCGAGCCTTTTGGTTTAGTCACCTCGGATACTTCCTGGATATCACCTTGCTCTCTCATGAGAGAATTCTTTCTTTACTCTGCAATGCTGGACCAGCTGGCTAAACCGTTGAAAGTGCACTTTCTGCTGCCCGATTGAACATCAATGAAAGATTGATTTATAAGTGATTTTGTGCGTACTGGTGCGGTATAGGGCTGATTGTATGGAATATGTTTCTGTGAATCCAACTTTGTAGACTGATTCACTTCCATCTGTGTTTGGGAATCCTTGCTATTATCATGAAGTTTTGTGAAGAAGACTATCTGGGCTTGAGTGATTGTCTACTGTATACACCGAATATATTGTGAGCTTTTCATTTTCGCAAATTTCGCAAGTCAGGTGCAATTTGCAAATTTAAAAACACACAAAAATATTGACTCTGATCCCAACATGAGTGCGATGTGCATACATACATTTGTCTGTTAAGTGCCATACTCCTCAATCGCAAAGTTAACCACTCGAAAAATTGTTAGGGAGGCCAATTTGCAAAAAAAAAAAAAGACTCACTAAATATATGGCGTTTACAGTACTTGTTTGGTTATGAGGGGTATGCGTTGATGAGTATCTTGATGAGGATTCTATCTTACACCAGTGTCTATAAACAGTCTAGTCTCCCTATCTCAGACCAGATGGTGGCTGATGACCAATCCTCCTCCCAGTGGTCAGACATTGGTCAATCATCTCACAAATAGTATTTTTTCATATGCATGGAATAACACCTAAAGGATTTGACCCTTCAATTTTAGTGTCAGAATATTCTCAATGCATTGATTATTGTGTACATCAGCGTGCAGTGCACTCATTGCCCATAGAGATCAGTGGCGGATTCAGAGGGGGTTGCACCGGGCGCGCACCCCCTCTTTATTTTTTGTGAAAGCAAAAAAAATAAAAGAAAAAAATGGGGGGGGGGGGCGTGTGCCCCGTTTAATTTTGTAAAGGTGCCTCCCCTTCACAGATACCTGGATCCCCCTGGAGATTGTAGTAGTGTGGCAAGCATGGGACTGTAGTACAAGTCATTTCACTTGTATTGACCGAGATGGGCTTGGCCAAGGGTGAGAATGAGTTTTGGGATGTGGCTTCTTTTACACAAACATTCAATATAATTGGTGTTGTTTTGTCAAATGTTGTGAAAGGATAAAGATGATGGTGTATTTTACTCTTGATAAGAAAACCAAAACAAGGAGATATCACAGCATGAGGTTAAATTTTTTGAATTTCACTTGAATGCAATGATGCAAGAAATATTTGCTGCTTCATTAGTGTCCTGTAAGGATATGGCAAGACACAGCAATGGTCAGACCAGATTTATGGCAAAACCTAATGACAGTCTGGGATAAAAGAGGTAAAATAGTGATATTTTACTTTGTACATCAAACCCAGAGTATACAGGTCTTTAACTCCATTCTGCCAGAGTTTGTGTGTCTGTATTTGGGTTGGCAACAGCCAAATCAGTTGAAAGTATCATAGCTGTTTCTATAGTAACTGCAATTTATAATTTGTAATTTGTACGTCATTGCAATGACTGCAGTTACTGATGTAACAATCTCAAAAATAAGAATATCTCTTGGTAAGGTTGTTTCCCGACTGCTTCCAGAGATCTACAAATCATCACAACTTGCAATAATTGGAAAACCTTTTCATTAATCTAGCACCTGGTCTTGGATAAACCTACCAGGTCCTAGTGTACCCTCATTCCTATTTGAAAATCTAATTAAATCTAGTGGTGATAAAACAAATTTTCCAACTGTTTACTACTCTGACAGTGTGATGTGTATGGAAAGTAGGACGGTACAATTTGTATTGTCTAAATGCAGACAATTTTTTTCTTCTTTTATTTGACAGACTTCTTTATTTCTATGTACAGTATCAATAAACAGTGGAATATTTATTTTTAGTCCAAATAAGGCTGGTAAAAACAACTTTAGTTTTGCTTGTCTTTTGTTTGTTTGCATAGATGTGAGAGCAGCGCTGTTTGCATTTTTGTATGTTAGGAACATTACTGTCTAATGGCCACACTAGAAGTGGGGTAGTATGTGAGATATTTGTATGAATGCTGCAATGCACAGTAAACTTAGCCAAACCTCCATGATTTGTGCATTTGTGCGCATGTGTGTGTGCAGGCGCGCCGGAAGCAGTTTTGGGTTGGGGGGGGGGGGGGCAAATATTGGAGGGGGCTCACGATAGACCATACATATGTTACACAATATACACCATACACACACACACACACACACACACACACACATATTATATAGTATAATATATATATATATATTCGGCACCTTGTGGAAAAGTAATTTTTGAGGGTGTGTATGCTTGTGCGTGAACATTTTGACATTTTACAGTCCAAAAACTGCCGTTTGTAGCTATAATTTTTCGATTTGGAAATTAAGAAGGGGGGGGGGGGTGGTGCGGGCGGGGGTTAAAACTATTTTTCCGGGAGCGCTACCTACGTCAGGTGTCACGTTAGTAACAACTAGCGCTGGAAGAGGGACGTATGGAAGATTTTTTTCTTTTTTTTTTCTCAAAGGGGGGGGGGGGGGGCATGTATAACAATTACAAAACAAAGAAGAATTTTTGAAAAGTTGCTTCAAAAGGAGGGTTGGCATGGGCCAGTTGTGCCCGCCTCTAAATCCGCCAGTGCTTAAAGCTAACATTTTGATATGTACACGATTTGCCATAGCCGAAGGCCTATAAAAACTGCAACGGTTACCGTTGAATGTGGTTGAGATAATCTGCTCACACGCAACGAAAAAATGAATGTCTAAACATTTATGAGAGTTAGAATTACTAGTCTTGGCTAATAAATCTCCCTATTATAATGTATTTTATTTGTATAGTGTATTTATTTTATTTTATTCATTTTTATCTATTTATTTATTTATCTATTTATTTATTCATTTATTATTATTAAATTTTTTTTTTAGGGGGGGGGGGGATCAGTATGGTTGAAACTTGGTATAAACATCAGTTCCATGTCATAACTTACACTCCTGCGACAGTTGCTCCCATGAAATATCTGCACGCTAAGCCAACATAACTTCTACCCACAAACATAACCCTAACCCTAATAATTAATCCTCACACCAAACTAAACCTAAAACCCTATCACAACCCTTACCCTAACCCTAAGTCCTCAGAGAAAATAAAACCAAAGCGATTGTCGCAGGAGCAAATGTCGTGTCACCGTTATAGACATATCCACCTGGCCTAGACAGTTTGTAACAGTAAGTCAGGTACTTTATTAGCTAAGTCACACAAGTGACCGAGGACAAAAGAGACGCAAAGATATTTGTTCCAGTGGGGCCAAAAGGGGGAAATAAAAGTCATATGGGATAATTTTACAATATTTGATCTCTTATGACAATGCTTTCATTGTAGTGACGTAATCAGTGGGTCAGTGCCTTTGTAATAAATATATTGTCCGTATCCTACAGTAAACCAACCAGAAATAAGATAGAACAACAAGAAGATTTGCACTGATTAGCAGGGCAGAGTCCTGCTTGCCTTATCAACATGTATGACTACAAACTTACTCATCTTTGCTCAAAAATAGACTTTTGTTACCATTAACCCTTTTTTGTGCCAGGGATTTGGTACATTTTATTTGTAACGTGCTTAATACAATGTTTCCTAAGTGCAAGGGGGAAAAGATGATAGGAAAGGACCGGAAAAATGAAAAGATGATAACCATGCTAAAAATATAAATTACACTTACGTAAGAAGAATATAACATACATAAGTATGTTTCAGTAAACGGGCCGGTAGAATTAATGATTGGGTGTACGCTAAGTGCATTGACGGGGGGGGAGGGGGGGGAGGGAGGCTGGGTAATCAATTACTGGTATGGAAAAAAGATAAGTTTTGATCAGTGATTCAAATGGTTCTCCTGAGAATATATAAATTGGTAGATCATTCCAAAGCTTGGGTCAGCATAACTGCACGAATAAGCGTTAATTCTCAGTAGCGTCTTAGTGCGAGGTTCTGGCAACAGTTTGAAGGTGGATATTAGTGTGGGAGCGCAGACGTCTAGATGCAGAAGAAGTTGATAAGGATCGGAGGGAGATTAGGTTCTGGAGGTATGAGGGGACTCGATTGTGGATATAGCTTTAAAGACAAGTAGGAGGATTTTGAAGACATCGTGTTCATGTACTTGCAACTAATGAAGCGACTGGGTATAGTGGGGTACACGTACTACAATTTGTATGTTCAGATTTTTTGAGTACTTGAACAGTGCACAATATTGTACTATAAGGTTATCTGTGCCGATAGGACTCAAAGCACACGGGGGGTTTAAATAATATCGCGCCTCCCTCGCTCCATAGCTTCACCAAGCTTCAGGAATTTTGATGACTAATATATTATCAAATTGGTCTCACCACAACTTGGGTTTTGCGGATGAGACCAACCAACCAACAACGTATACCTGATCTTCAGATGGCGGCTTTGTGACAACGTACAAAAACAAGTGTTAATATGGGCTTTATATGCGTCTTTATGCCTCGACTGTTTGCATGTTTGGGGCTGGTGTTCGATGGCATGCTGCTTCTGTCCGTTAAAGTTTCACACCACGAGTATCAACCTCGGCCGGACACGAAAATAACCTCCCGTAGCGCGCATGCGCTGGGTTCGGGTAGGCGAGGCAGGTCGCTGTCTTCAAATAACCCAAAGCACTAAATGGTATTTGCGATATATGGAGAGAAGTTTAGCTATGTAATAGCAGTTCAGATTTTGAACGGCATCAATGACAAATGAGCAATTACTATTGTCATGGTTATACATATTTCGTCAAGCATAATTATTTTCGTATCTGTCATTTAAGCTCTGTCGTTTCACAACTATGATAATTTAGAGCGAACTTCTTGTAGTCAAAATATCGACATCCTCATTTAGTCTTGCTTTCCACTGAGAGATTCTACCTCAGGCTCCCCTCATTTTCATTCTGGCTTCATAACAGTCATTAAGAACTCGAAGTTACCCCGTTTATTACAGACTGGTTCAAACCTAGAGGGATAAACAGATCAAAACTGAGAGGGAAAAGGCAGAAGATGCTGAAACAAAAGTATAGGGTTGAATTCATCTTTACAATAAACTGTGACACCCCCTCCCCCGAAAAAAAGAAAATCAAGGACCAGTTGATTTGGTTTGTGGAGAACCCCGACCTGCCTTTGATGTTCAGCTGTCAAATTGAGCTTGAAAAAAGTGAAATAACCTAGAAACTGTGTCAATATTGCTGGACAATGAAGTGTTTGGACAACAATGCAGAAAAGGGCTTCTGACGGGCACTGCTATAATCTGGTGCATAGTCTGACCCGGACCGATGCAAGTTCATACGCCAGTCGGTTCTAATTCATGTGTCTGTATCTGTGTGTGAGTATTTGTGTGTGTGTGTGCGCGCGTGTGTGTGTGTGCGCGTGTGTGTGTGTGTGCGTACGCACACGCGGGTGTGTACCATATGGTATGCATGTCTTTTTATTTCTGAGATGTGGCCAATTCCTCTGTCTGAAATTACACATTAGGTTTTTGTGAATCATGTGCTAGAAATTCTCGAATCAATGAATGGACAGTGAAGCCTAAATTGAAGTTTGACCTTACCTCCAACCAAAAGTGACAGAATTAAAGGCCTAAATTTACTCGTCGTATGTATGTAATGCCATATTTGAAGGAATTTTGTCAAACACTTCTATTGGTGTGATTCTACTCATCAGATTTTATTTCAGCTCTTCAGAATGCTTTTCTCTCTCTCTCTTCCTTTCCCCTGCTCTATCTCTCTCTCTCTCTCGTAATCAATCATATTGACCCTCTAAAGATGTAAAAATTTTCCGTGTCGAATATACATCAAATAATTCATAACAACAAAAATTAATATGAATTCATGTATCATAGTCTCACAAGGCATTGGTTATACGAATAGAAATATACAAGTGTATATCATAATGGTTTTTTTTTTTTAGTGGTATATTGTTATGAATTTAAGGACTGAGTAACTTCATTTACCATGGCGTCGCCTGAAACTAAATGGACTGAATTTCGTTCTGTGCTTCTTTTGAAAAATGACCTTTGACCTTTACACTGACCCTTGTTTCGTCACCTTGTGTTTCAGTCAGTTAATCTCTGAACAGATAAATACTTATAAACACTGTAGCATCACTACAGTATCTCTTTTGACGATCTCAAACGATTATTATTTTGACCATGAAAAGAAAATCGCAAAGGCCTTATAGTTAGACACAAAAGAAATGCATTGCGCAGTAAGAATTATAGATGAAATAACTAAGCTCAACAACAACCACAACCTACACATCTGGCTCTGAATGGTCTGTGTTGGGGTGAATTTGTTGTCAATCACCGTATCTGACCGCAGAAGTGTAACCGATTAATTTATGACTGTAACGTATTAGCAAACACGAGATGATCCTTAACAATAGACATGATAGAGTTCAATTCACATCACCCACGGACGTACCACGCCGCAGTAGGTACTAACTACTCTGTACCATGTAGTCTGCTCCTAGTTTAAACAATTGTAACGGAGCATCGCACACAAAATATGCTGGAATTGTGCAAATAGATAAAAAAACCCTGTCTAATATTCCTTCCTTCCTCGTCTTTCATGGTATCATTCGCGTGTCTGTTTGATGCATCTCGCTGGATATTATAATCATCATTCACCTTGACCGAATTACAAGGTTACTTCAACTTCCCTTTTTAGGTCGACAAAACTGGCCCACTATTACACTGGATTTTCATCCTTCATTCTTGGCTGTGATTGGCCAATATCCCTCGCGGCATTGCTCTAAGACCTATTTCAAGTTCCTCTTTCCCGTACGCACAAAATTAAGGAAGAGGAAGAAGAAGGAGAAATATCAAGAAACAAAAGAGGAAAACAGAGAAAAGAACATAGTACTTACATAACAAGAGGAAAAAGCAAGAAGAAAGAGAGAGTGAGAAGAAGAAGAAGAATAACCCCATTAAAAGAGAAAGCGAAAAAACGTAAAAGGAAAAAAGAAAAGAAAAGAGAAACCTACGGAATCAGTGGACAAAACTGGGCTCGCCTACGGATATGCACCCATCCATGATGATAAACAGGCTTGATTACAAATGAACCTGTTTGTGTATACAGTTTGAAGTGCAACCACAAATGATTTGATGAAATTTGATTTGAAGAAAAATAATATGCAGTTATTTCGTTTACTTGCAATAAACATGTGTTAAGTGTACTTTTAAATACAGTCTGTACTCCCTGTGAAACATAACTTTTCCTGCGCTTTATGATATAGTTGATGCTATGAAATCGTAAACGTGTGAAGTTTGATGTGTTACAGAAAGTACCTCAAGGGAGCAAAGAGAAAAAAAGATATAAAGAAATGTAAATTCGTTACCAAAATGACCTTGGAAATAAAACAAATGGAATGCAATGGCATGATTACAATAATGTTAACCTTGTATTGTTTGTCGTTATAGGCACCGCTGACGAATCTAGGTCATAAGTACGATTATCATTCGGATAAAAGTAAATATGATTTGTTGATTTTTTTTTTTCTGCCAAAACAATCTTTGTCAATCAAGCTGGACGAATGACCTCCCCTATTGGAATGAGTGTATCACATGTGTCACACTGATTGTTTAACGCATGATCCCTGCAAAAGGAATGTCTGGGAAGTCCAAATCGTCAGGGGCGCGTACACTGATCACTCCCTTCAAGTTAAATAACAGTCATTATGAGATCATTTTTTTTTTTTTTTTTTGTAAACCAGGGAGGAGTCAAGTCTAATTGGTGACGCCATGATGAGTTTAATTTTGCTAATCTTCTTGTGTGACATAATCGGAGAAACTTGTGTACAGTGTTTAGACACTTACATTATACACTGCAAATCACTTCTCAGTGGAATGCAAAGTTATAAGTTATTTATGTATATTTTCTATCTCCGCAATACTCAACAATGTGGCCATGTTGTAAGTGTACCGTAACTGTTGTATAATTCATGTTACAGTGTTGTTGTTTTTTTCGTCGGTGTGTACAATATGTGTATTTTGTGATGTATGTGTATAGGTACTCTGAGAATGATAGTGGTTGTAGCCACTGAAAGAGCTGCCCTACTGAAACAAAATAAATGAATGAATTGATAGATAAAGTACAGGTTGCGATTTGAATTGGCAATTATGATAAGATAACTTTTCACGGCCTTTCAAGTTCAGTCAAATCTATGTTAGTGCTCTCCTCACACGAAACAATATGAGGATATCAGGGCCTTTTTTAACCTGTCACATGACGAGGAGAAAATGGCGTCCCGAGAATGCCTATCGGCCAAAATCTTGCCATAGGTATGATAAATTGATAGTTCTTTACTTACCCTAAGCTTTGAGTTTTGGTCATCACATCACAATTGATACGTTCCCGTATCACACTGATACAATCAGGGTTCCCAGCCCATTAGGGAAATCAGGGAAAATTATCTTACTTTTTTCCAGTCAGGGAAAAGTCAGGGAATTTTGTTTTCTTGAAATGCTGGGAACCCTGACAATGCTTGACATAATAATAATGATGATAATGATAATAATAATGATAATAATAATTAGATAATAATTAAATAATAATAACAATTATAATGATAACAATAATGATAATAATGATAATAATAATAATGATGGAATGATATTAATAACAATAATGTACTTCTATCTACAGATCAATATCACGACAGCACAACTCATACCTCACTCCAACGCACAACCTCTGCACAGCTGGACACTCAGTGAGTGCCAAGATGGGAATGTTCCAACATTAACTGGGTCCATTTTCCAAAAGATTCTGTTTATCACGATGGCCCCCTTCATTTTCAATCATTTTCTTAAAACTTTAATCGACATGATTCCTCTGTATAGTATTATAGTGTACCTTCAAATATAACATTGATTTATATATTTTTGCTTTATACGTTTCCACAATGCACTATACATTATAACGTGCAATGATGTTTTAATCTATATGGTTTAACACCACTTTGTAATGTTTGTTTTAAATTGATTGATAATGTATTGATAACAATCATGAATATATGGAATGTAGAAATAAAACTGAAGTGAACTGAGATCGCTAAGAATGTAGGAACAGCGATGAAGGAAGTGTGTGCGAATAATTGATCGTTTTCTTTCTTTTCATTGGTATATTCTATATATCTTATAATGTTAGTCTCTCCGTTTCGATGCTATTCAGCCAACATGAATGCTTTGTTCCTCGGCCTTTCCTGTAAGTACTGCTTCAGTATTATATTTGTATAACTATCTTTATACTGTTCAAGCGACGTAGTGTTCCATTCTAGTCTCCGGTGGGTTCCCCGGCAAACAGCAGTTGGTATGTTTTGTAATTGCTTCAAAATCGTCTCTCCTAGGCTCCTGGAATTCTGGAAGGCGCGAATGTTTTTGTTTAAGCAGGTTTTTAAAGCAGACATAATCCGTTGCAGCCATTGTTTATTGCCATGATTCAAGGATCACAGCAATTCTTGTCCGCCTGTCATGACAAAGCGCCAGCTTGGCAGGCTACATATTTTGCCGTTATGGTGCACGATTTGCCTGTGAATGTGTATTGAGGGGTGGTTTGAAATACCCTTTCTGTCTGTCTGTCTGTCTCTCCCAATCTCAATCTCTCTCCCCCCCTCTCTCTCTTCCTCTCTTTCTTTCTCTCTCCCCCTCTCTCTATTCTCACCAATACATTCCTCCCATTCATACACTTGAATTGTCTTAGAATGCCGAAGAGGTAGGCCCTACGAATACTAAAAAATAAAAAAAATAAAAACAAAAACAAAATAACAACAACTTCGACCTTCGTCTACTTCTATAATAAACGTGTTCAAAATTCTAATAACAGAAAGATATGCTCTCATTGAATAATTGCACTGATGAAGGAAAACTAACCTTATCGAGTATTAATTCAATGCCAATGTAAAGCTTCATAGTGGGTGAAAGCCAGCACTTCCTTCTCAAAAAGCTGATTTGCCTATTCTTACATCTCATGTAGTGTCTCTATAGAGCGACAAGAAACATAACTGAACTTGACCATTATACCTCATTAGTGCACTCCATTCATAACGAACACGGTTTTAACGAAATTCCGGTTACAACGAAGTAAACTTCAGGCCGCAACATTATCCACTCCATGTTTTTTTTTATTTTTTTATTGTTTATTTGTCCGGTTATAACAAAATTTCGATATAACGAAAGAAAACCGCCGGTCCCGAGGACTATAGCAGGAGTCCACTGTACGTAATCACATTCTGTAGTTCGGTCATAGGCTTGTATATCAATGCACTGGCTTTTAAAATTTGAAGAAAAATTGTGAAATCTCAGTACAATGTAGCTATTTTCTTTTTTTCATTTCCAGGCTTTGATATAGAGCCTTCAATAAATTGATAATTGGGGTCTCAATTTTCACATAGCATATCACTTTGCTTGCTACTGATGTGTTGCGGGTGGAAAACTAGAAAGCTATAAGTTACCTCTACAAGTTTGTGCCTTCATTGTTTTCGTGAGTGGTGGGGAAAACGGGGTTTGTTTGGATTGCGTGATTAGGGAAGGGGTCATAAAGGCTGACATTCAAAATCAACCAATATTTCTATTAACACACGCATGGATGCCCACACGGCAAATCATGTGCAAACTGTGGAACATTGAGACAGATTCCATAAACACCTTGAGTCATTCACCATAAATAGTCTTCTTATATCCCCCGTTCTTATTGTGCCCTTTCGAGAGAAGACGGTTTAATTTCTTTCAGCATATATTTTTCAGTCACTTAAAGTATTAGTGTATAAACTCTTTCCCTCTCGCGTCACACAAAACACTTGATCACGTTCAACATATAATTCTTTTCGTTTGTTTAGATAATGATAATACAAATATATATTACAAATCACTTTCTGTAATGTTTGGGAAAAGAAATCGCCCGGCTCCTTAGCATAATATATGCTCGTTCCCTCCCTTTGAATGGTTTCATATATCTCATGAGTGCCACAATTTCTGAGCCCTCCTTTCGCGGGCTTTTCTCAAGTTTTTCCTGCATGCCTTGAAGACCCTCGCTCTCAAATCTGGGACATTGTTCAGATGAGTTCTCACTACAACCCTGCACCTTAAGACAGACACCCCACTCCTCATATTTCACATGTTTTATTGTCTTATAAGCTGTACTTGACAATTCATCCAGACTTTTGTATTGTGATGTTTATGTTTTATGTATTTGTTGAAATGTGGAATATGGAACAATAAAAAACAAAACAAAAAACAAACTCTCTAGTTTGCAAGCACAAACCCTTGTCGGTCGTAAATGAGAGCAAGAAAATGCAAGCTTGATGCCGTGAAATACTAAAAATAGAAATTAAGAAGAAAAATAAACATAAAACGAGTTGTTTAAGAACACACTTTGTGAGTGAAAGAATCACGACAAAACATCAGGCTATAAGACTTGAATCAAGTTGAATAACTGTTGAACAGTAAGTCATCAATGCTTGAATATTAGTAAACCATTTAATATGCCACCCTTTGGGATCCCAAACTAGCCGTCCATAATAGCAGCGATTTGAATCCGTTGTCGTATACGGATATAATTAATTAAGACAAAATAGTACGTCTTTTTTTCCTCCCTAGTTTGTTTGCAAACATCAACTCTCTATATCTTGGAAAGTGTGAATATCATCGTGCCCAGTGGATCATGATGCCATGCATGGCGAACATACATCTAATAATCTAATGTAAACAAAATTGACATACAAAAATGAGGGGGAAAAAGGAGAGTAGGCCTATCATTGTCTATTAAAGCTATATGACACAGTCATGAGGCTTGCTCGACAAGACTAGTTAATTGGATGCCAGGTATTTAAGAGCGTAATGAATTATGTAGGGATCTTGGATATCTTGTTAGTATACACGTCCTAAAATAGAATACAGTAATTTGATATGTCAGTAAGCCGGCTAATTGAACTAATTTGAAGAGAATATCCATTAATCTAAAATTTCACAAAACCTGTCAGTTCATGATAGAATGCAGTTATAATGAGTAGACGTTTAAGGGTACCAGGAGCAGGATTAGTGGTTTACATTATAGGGGAATGGGTGTATCCGTCTGATCAACAGACTCTACTGATATGTTAAAAAAAAAAGAAAAGGTATTTAGGCACGGTGGTGCCATACAATCGACAATAGAAATAGAATGTACCTGCCCACTCTAATGAATCAAATAAAAGTTTCGTAGATGAATGAAATCATGGATAATACGTTGTCATGAACAACTAGAATATTTGACTGTTAAAATAATAAACAATCAGCAAACAAGTATCCCTACATAACTATATGAATGAAGAACAAATGATCTGATAAATAATCGCAAATATGAATGAAAGGAATGAACCTATTGCCGAAAGCGAAACTTTTACTACATCAGTTACTTTGCATGCGTTTGATAATCATCAATTTTTTTTTCTGATTACAAAACCTGTTATATAGGGTGTGCTTATACCTCCTCACCACAGCCGTTGCCGTGTCAGCTATCATAGCCTGTGCTCAGCGTGGGACACGCTTAGGTGCCGCTCTTCACTCGCATTTCAGCCAACCCCCCACCAATGCCATTCAGCATCAATGAACCAATCGAATGTAAACAGAGACATTCTTTCACCCATATCGTTATATTGATCGGCTGTTGTGTTGTCTCCGCCAATACTACCCTGTGTGGAATAACATCTTAGCGTTGTGTACGTCTAATCGCCACCAGATCGAGACCCGAATTGTTAAGAAGCGATCTCGAACTTGACCTTGTGCGTGGTTGGCAAAAATTCCTTCGAAACAAAGGAAAAATATGTGCTAAAAAGGAGCTTTGACTGTCGAGAAGACGAATAGTTTTCGTACAACCTACATACAAGTTAAAATTTAAATTGTCAGCAATCTAACCTATAGATTCATTCATAAGAGTGGTTAAATAATCCTTTTAAATATATTGAAGAACCCACATTTTGTATTTTAGTTCAACTGCCATTATCTACAGGAAAACCGTCTATAAATAACATTACCCTTAACATACATCAGTGACAAGTCAAGAAAATGTGAAATCTTTTCAATAAGTGAAATTTTGTGAAGTTCTCTTTATATTTTCCTTATATCGTTCTACGCATGTGACATCATACACTATAGTAGTCTTCCCATCCAGCAGTGACTGTGCAGATATTTTCAAAATTCATAGCTTCAGAACAGATTGTCCGATTTTCCCCCAAACTTTCACTGATGTGTTCTACTTATTGCTGCATTCACTCAATCCACATGTATAAGAAGGTGGACTTATCCTTTAAGCAGGGAGGTGAGACGAAATTCGTCTCACCTCCCTGCTTTATGAAGCACTCACTCACACTGAAGGCAGATTGGTTGGGTCTGTTACCATTTGCTGCAATAAATGGCGACAATCACTGAAAGTAAGACTAGTTTCATCTTCCTTCATAATAAGCCGAGTGCTGCATATAGTCTTGCTTCTGTAAAATAGACCTATGCGAAATTAAATTTCACAGTGTGATGCTCGTAAGCAATATGGCACAGGGTATAGACCTATACGGTTTTAAAACACTGTGCCATATGTCGGCCGTCTACTCTGCTGGGGCTTCTAAGATACGAAGAAAACATGATTCATTGGGTTATGTGCGTTGCTATGCCAATGCAAAAATAAACTATTAATTGTTAGGCATATAATTGTTATACTGAAGCCCCCCTCCCCCTCCCCCTCCCCCCCCCCCCCCCCCGTAATGGCTAATCATAAAAACGCCACCCAAACCGAACCGGTCAATAACAAAATGTGCTTTGCAGATTTGTTCATTCACCTGTTGGTTCTTGTGGTGTTGTAAACATCAACCAGTGGCTGTTCATTTTCGCCTTTAATGTGCCGCATCCATGGGAAATTTCCACACACGTATTAAACAACATGATGGTTGCACAATGCGTGGGGGCAAGTCTGTTTACCTTCTGCTTGACACGGAAGTATGAATGAATAGTTTGAATGTGAAATGAAATAGGTGCCATTGAAAAAGGGGAGCTATTTAATACCGTGCAATGTCGACTTATTGTGACGTATATGCCACTCCTCGGTGAGGTATTAACCCATATCTTTTATTCCAACCTATTCCATATCCCCCTTTTGCGAACAAAATAAGTAATACGAGCTTATATTATAAATACACAGACGTGGGCATACGGTAGTATTGTTTTTGTTGTTGTTTCTCACTTCTAAGTCTCTTTGCATACACCAAGGTTAGGCTGAATGTTGTATTGAGTATATGTTTGTACTGCACTGTTTATGTGAGTGTTCTGTTCATCTCCGTCGTATGTGTGTGCATTTGTCACCTGTTTGTATATTTCATTGTGTTCTGCTTTCACACATTTCTTAGTCTGACATCTATTTCCTTTCTACAGAGGGACCTATTTTATACAAGCTTATTACCCTGTTCAGTGGGTTTCTCTCTCTCTAAAAAAAAATAGTAAGAGTTAATTGATTGCTTATGACACTTCATCTTCTGTTTTGGTTCCCATTCTCCGAATTATGTTAGATTTATATCTAGAGTCATCTATTAGGCTGTATTTGCTTACTTAAAAATCAGTAATCTCTACTTCTGTCGTGATTTAAACAGTATTTTGTAAATCATTACCCGTTATATTTCAAACTTCAATGATGTCTTTTTGTGTCACGTTTATAAGTTAAAGTTAGAAATAAATGTCATAAATGTCAATTCAGTTCAGTTCATTTCATTTCAATTCATTCAAAGGGATTGAGTTCATACAGTGCTTTGTTGGTCAATGAATAGTACGTATGACGGAATGCTATCTTTACCTATATTAGCAGAGACGTCTGGAAACTAACTGTCGTTAAAGGGAAATGAAACTCAAATATACATGTAGATTGCATGGTTGGGAATGCATCAATATTAGTAGAACTCAATAGTGAAGTTTCGAGGAAGTAGGATTTGACAATCTTTTCAAAACTTATGAATTCTTTACAGATTTGGTGCTGGCTGAGGCAACAATTTGTGACGTCACGTATGGAAAACGATAATAAAGAAAATGATTATAAATAAAATCTAACGTTTTTCACTTTTCCAGCGTAATAAAAGAGACTTACTTCTTTTCATGATACAAGGGGAATAATTACCATAACATTATGTCAGTAACAAGTAACATAATGTACTTCACATAATAATACTGATAATAATGATATTATTATTAATAATAATAATAATAATAATAATAATAATGATAATAATAATAATGATAATAATAATGATAATAATAACAATAACAATTTTGTGGAATTCTCTTTACTTATTTGTCATTTTGGACATTTCTTATAGCGATGACGATACCAAAATCTTTTAAAATTCATAACTTTTCAACGATTTGTCCCATTTTCCTCACATTTGAGAGTGATGCATTCATTCAATCCACGTGTATACAAGGTCATGATTAATACATGGTAAATATCCGACGTGGAGTTCCCCATGGCTCAATGCTTGGCCCTCTACTACTTTTGATGATTACTATGATAAATTCATTGTCAATTTTTAGTGTGATTATGCTTGCAGATGACACTGCTGTTTTAGCATTTCATAAAAATCTACATGATCTTATCCAGATATTAAATTCGGAATACAGAAAAAAAAAAATCATCCGGTTAATGTGTCAAATTAAAGCTGACTACTAGTATATAAGTGGTAAACGAATTTTACCAATTTTATCTCTACACACTCCGATATTAATCAGCAACTTGAATATGCTATAAAGATTATTGGCTTAAAAATGACTGCTCTAAATTTTAAGGATTATATTGACAATTATTTAGGCTGGAATTGCCATGCGCCAAATATTTCGCAAGGTTTTTATTTTCGCAAATTTCGCGAGTCGGGTGCTATTTGCGAGTCGGGTGCTGTTCGCGAATCTAAAAAACAGGAGAAAATATCCACTCTCATCCCGAAATGAATGTAATGTGCACGCATCCAATTTCTATGTTCAGCACTGTACTCCACAGTCGCGAATGTAACCACTCGCGAAATTGTCGGGAAGTCCCGACCCGCGAAAAATTAGACTCGCTAGATATATGGCGTACACTATGGGAAACTTTGCAGCTTACTCACAAAATTATGGATGCTTTTAGAGCATTAACGCCCATAATGGATGTGGATTATGTTTTCGTGAGTGTGTGTGTGTGTGTGTAGGTTTGTGTGTGTTTGGATGAATATCTCTCAAATTAAAGAATTTGTATTATCAAGCGGCATTATATTAATGTGAGTGACATAGTATGCGCTGTTATTTTGTGTGTATAGGGATTATATGCATTATTGTTTCTTTGTGAATAATTGTTTTCTATAGCTTTCAATAAAATTCTGATAAAAGATACGCAAGAAGAGAGTGTTTATGGATTTATCTTTGTGTCCATGGTGTGTTCATGAGCTTGTATTCATATGTGTATGTGTGTGTGTGTGTATGAGAGAGAGAGAGAGAGAGAGAGAGAGAGAGGTGTCATGGGATTGCAAACTTGGTCTCTTGCCTGTTTTCGTTTGTCTTGTTTTTTTTCTTCTTATCAGGCCTTTAAGACCATTATTGTGCAAAGAGATTATTAATCTCAGTCAGTTGTCAGTAATAGCGTGCCATCGTTTTAGTGAAGTCGCTTCGGTGCAAGTCCCATTGATAATAACTCGATGCATTTACTGACAAAGTGTGATGTGACGTTGGGGCTTATAATGTCAGTAATTATTAAATTCTTTCCACTTTGACTCTTCATTATTATCAAGAGGTGTGTCCATTGATGTCTGAAGCATGAAGCACTCGCCTATTCACCCTGCTACTTTCAACAAATCTCGCCATATTTTCACTTTTCCTCACCCAAATTTTGCTGATGACTTAGTCGTGCATTCTGACTGAGTAAATACCCATATTGTAACTCTGCATGCTGTACCCCATACGCAGAGATTCATCTGTAAAAGACGAAACAATGTTTTCGTCTAAATATGTCCGCCACGGACCACCTGTTATTAGGTCTGCTGCACAAAGAAATGGGCATTCGGCATTCCCACACACATTCCATGTGTCTGTGTGTGATAGCTGGTTTTGCCTGTATTTACCTCTTTGATCATTTACCCACCCCTGCTCCAGTATATAGATTAAACCATCACATACCGTGGAATTTTTTGCTGCATATATTCTTATCACATTATCATAGAATTAACGCATTTTGTTTCACCACTTATCCCTCCTGGAAAGAAAACAGTATCTCAAAGTGTGTTCACATAGTTGATTAAATGTGAAAATACTCGAATTTAACAGTGTATTTGGGATTTCACACTGGTATGGTTTTTCACAGCAGAGAGTTTACATTGTAATGTTCTGTTTCACACTGTGATCGATTATTCACAGTGTGCTCACAATGGTAAAACGCTCGAATTCTACCATGTGAAGAGATTTCACACTGTGTTCATAATGTGACCACAATGGCGTTCACGCGGTGTTTCACACTGTGTTTTACTTTGTGGGACACTGTGTTCTTTCAAGCAGGAATGCAATGCAGTAAAACGATCAAATCTGCACAAAATTAGAAAGAAATTTGCAAAAAGGATGCTGCTTTGAGGGAAAAATAGATAGGCACTTTAATCTTTTCAAATATGTATACCAAACCAAGAATCTAATGTAAGCAGACATTGAAAAAGCTTTTTTTTAAGGAAAAAAAAAACAGCTTTATACTGCAATATTGTATTGATAAATTTTTGGTAATATTGTGTGATAATTCTTGTGGATGGCTGATTAGAGGGGAATAAAGTCTTTTTATTGCTTCCCCACCTCTCTCTCTCTCCCTCTCTCTTTCTCTCTTATTTATCTATATATTTGTACGGCAACGTATACCAAAAGGTATTTGCAGCAAATTAACCGTAAAGGAAATACATTCTTAACTATTGCAATCAAACAGCTTGCTTTGCATTTGTTCCTATAAAAGATATGGGTCAGTGTAGGGCACTATTATATACCACCCCTCCCCCTGGGGTCTGCTATCTAGCCATGCGAAAGAAGTCTCGTATTGTATCCACATTTTAATTTCGACGAAACTAAGAGCAAATATACTTTTACCTTAGCAACCAGAAAGCGCGTCTAACCTCTTCTTACATATCCACACTGCCAGAAATGCAAACTGGTAAAGACTCGGGCTTTAAGAAACAGTTGAATAAACTTTGTACAAGGTAATTAAACGAATTACGAAATTCCCAGTAGACAGTATGTCATACATTAGGGTTACTAAACTAGTCTTAAAAAACGAACAGAAATGCCAGTTTCCTTTGTGGCACGAACAAATTGTGGTAACAAACTGTAATGGACCAATATACTCGCGTTTTCTAAATTCTGTGTAAATATCATGTTTTTCACTGTTACATCCATCCATCCCATCAGGTGTTGAAGGAGATGGCGGAGGTGGCGAGGGTGGCAGTGGAGGCAAGGAAGAAGAATGGGCCTCCTAGGGTGAGGGGAATCCGGTTTGTGAAGGAGGGTGTGAGATGCAGTGTGAGAAGGAAGGGTCCGAGGGATGATGGTGGGGGAATCTTAGCAGCGGGGGATGATTGGGAGGTGCGGGTGGATGAGGGAAACCGTACAGTGCCAGAGGAGGTGGTAGTAACTGCCCTTCGGCCGGACATGGTGCTGGTGGCTAGGTCTGTGCACAGGTTAGCAATGGTGGAGCTGACTGTGCCATGGGAGACAAGGATGGATGAGGCAAGGGAAAGAAAGTTGGATAGGTATGCTGAGTTGAGGGAGGAGTGTGAGAAAAGGGGGTGGAGAGCGGAGGTGCATACTGTAGAGGTGGGGTGCAGGGGATATGCTGGTCGATCGGTAAGGAGGTGGGTCAGAGGGATGGGAATAGGTGGTAGGGACGGGGAAAGGTGGATCAGGAGAATTTGTGGGGCAGCAGAGACAGGATCTGCATGGATAGTAGGGAAGGCTTGGGGGGGGGGGGTGGTGGGAATAGGGGGGTGTAGAGAGAGTGTTTCGGGAGTGAGGAGAGGTGATTGATGCCAAGCTTTTTTTTTCTGTCATGTTTTGTGATGTTTTGTTTTGTTTTGTTTTGTTTTTTTCTTTGAAATGCCATGGGGGTGCTGTCAAGGGGATCCCAACGCAGCACCGGCCAGCCAGGGGGAGGTGTACAGCACTTAAATGGCCGAAACACTGGTGATCCCTGGTGTGCTGCTGACGACCCATGGCATGGTAGTTAACATCTTTCCGTTTATTATCTTGCTGTTGAGACGCTTGGGAGAGGCCAGGTGACGACTGCGAATAGAGCAGTGACACCCCGGATAGGTGGGGCATCAGGGAAGGCTACCCTGATGGCTATGGCAAGCAAATAACCGGCCCCTCAGAGTTACCGGTTTTAAGTGTGGCCCATTTGCGGCGTAGGGCTGTGCGCCAGGGCTGAGGGGTAGCAGTGGGAGGGGTTTTCACCCCTATTGGTGAGTGTGTGCCCACTTGACTGAAAGGCTACTCACCCGCCTCATCCGCTTTTTCGCATTGAGTCGTGCTGAATAAGAATCCATACTGGCTTCTGAAAGGGCGGGTACTTTGACTCACGACAATGAACAAAGATCAAGAGGGTGTGTGTGCGGGATGCGGGAGGAGGTTCAAGGGGAAGAGAGGTGTGGCAGTTCACAGAGCAAGAACGAGCTGTGGAAGAGTGGCAGTAGGGCATGACTGCACCAGCACTGAGCTGGGTGAGACAGTGGGAGGTCCCTGTCAGGTTTCAGACCACAGAGCCGGAGACCCTCAGCATGCTCTACATGCTGTGTTTGAGCGGAAGGAGCCGATTGCATGGCCACCGGCGAGAAGTGATAAGTGGGAGCTTTTTGACATCAAGCTTGCGGGAGTTTTGAAAGTGGAATTGGCTGGGAGTGTTGAAAAGAAGATGCGTGTGTTTGAGGGGTTGTGTTATGGGGCTTGTGCAGAAGAGTTTGGGATAAAGCCTGTGGGTAGTGGAGGTGGGGGAATGTAGAGGGGGATTTTGGAAAGTCAGGGTCGAGGAGACAGCGGTTGATGGCCCAATTGAGGGCGGAGAAAAAGAGCTTGCGGCGTAGGTGGAGGCAGGCAGACGGAGAAAGGGCTAGTCTGAAGGGTTTGTATGAGGACCTGAAGAAGAGGTATGCGGATGTTAGGAGGGCCGAATATCAGTGTAGGAAGCGGAGGAGGAGGAGGAGGGAGTTCTATAAGAATCCGCACAGGTTCACAAAGAGGTTGTTTGAGGAAGGGGTTTCAGGAAGTTTGGAGGTGTCGAAGGAAGAGCTCGAGAGGCATCTGAAGGCCACATACTGTGATGGGAGGAGAGAGGAGCCTTTTACTGGGGTGGCAGGGCTATTGAGGCCACAGGAGCCAGAGGTCAGTTTTGACTTGAGTGAGTTGAAGTTGTGGGAGGTTGAAGCCGTGGTTAAAAAGGCCCGAGCTGGCAGTGCAGCTGGGCAGAATGGCTTGTCCTACAAGCTGTTCAAGTACTGTCCTCGTGTCCGAAGGGTGCTGTGGCGGATCTTAAGGGTGCTATGGCGGGAGCGGATTGTTCCAGTCAGCTGGTGTGTGGCAGAAGGGGTATATATACCAAAGGAGAGGGATGCCAAAGGCATTGGCCAGTTTAGACCGATTTCGCTTCTCAACGTGGATGGTAAGATCCTCTTTAGTGTCTTAGCGAGGCGGTTGTCAGAATTTGTCATGAAGAACAAGTTTGTGGACACCTCTATACAGAAGGCAGGGATACCAGGTTTCCCTGGGTGCACGGAGCATGTCCAGATGATTTGGGAGTCAATCCAGAGGTGCAAACGTGAGAAGGAGGATGTGGATGTCATCTGGTTGGATCTTGCAAATGCATATGGATCAGTTCCTCACAAGTATCTCAGCTTTGCTCTTGAGTTTTTCTGGGTCCCTAGGGTGATCCGGGAGATGGTGCAGAGCTACTACAGCCAGTTCAGGATGAGATTCACGACCCAGACTTACACAACAGAATGGCAAGCGCTAGAAATTGGCATCCCCATGGAGTGTTCAGTCTCGCCGCTGCTGTTTGTCCTTGGGATGGAAGTGTTAACCCGGTGTGTGGCCCCGAGAATTGAAGGGTTGATGCTGGCTGCAGATGTGGTTGTGCCGTCAATTAGGGCTTTCATGGATGATCTCACAATCGTGTCTGGCAACGAGACCCAGGTCAAAGATGGCCTCCATAGGTTAGAGGAGTTGGTGGCCTGGACACGGATGAAGTTCAAGGCCAAGAAGAGCCGCTCAGTGTCAGTGCGGAAGGGGAAGGTGGTCGCAAGGAGATTTCAGATTGGGGGAGAAGATATCCCTCAGGTCACTGAGCAGGGGGTAAAGAGCCTTGGGCGGTGGTATGAGGGCAAGTTGAATGACAGGCACCGAGGAGTTCAGATCTATGAGAAAGTGGTGGAGTGGTTGAAGAGGGTGGACAGGACGCTCATCCCTGGGAATGCGAAGGTGTGGTGCTGCCAGTTTGGCTTGCTACCACGGATCATGTGGCAACTGCAGGTGTACGAGGTGGCAGTGTCCAGGGTTGAGAGGATGCAGCAGAAGATGAACTCGTACTACCGGAAGTGGTTAGGCGTTCCAAGAATGCTTACAGATCTGGCATTCTTTTGCAGATCAGGCAGGTTGCAATTGCCTATGACGTCAGTGGTGGAGGAGTTTAAAGCTGGCAAGGTTAGGCTAGTGATGATGATGAGGGAGTCAAAGGACCAGGTAATAGCAGGAGTTAGGCCACCGATCCGCACAGGGAGGAAGTGGAGGGCGGAGGAGGCTGCGGACGAGGCAGTGGCAATGGCAAAGTGGAAGGAGATGCAGGGTGCGGTTCAGGTGGGTCGAAAAGGGGTCGGGTTTCATCAGGGTGTCAGATGGTACAGCAAGCAAGGCAGGAAGGGTAGGAGGGAGTTGGTGGTGGAGGCGGTTAAGGAGAAGGAGGAGGAGTACCGCTTTGCCAAGGCTGTACAGCAGGGAGTGCAGGGAGCATGGACCCGATGGGAAGGGGTGGAGCAGAGGAAGGTGTCATGGAATGACCTTTGGTCAATGTCCTCTGGAGCTGTGCGCTTCATGATCAGTTCCACCTTTGATGTTTTGCCGTCTCCAGTAAATCTTCAGAGATGAGGCATTGTGGAGGATGGTGGATGCAGGGTTTGCAACAAGGCGAAGGGCTCACTAGAGCACATTTTGTCAGCATGTGGAGGTCTATTACAGGCCTATACATGGAGGAATAACCAGGTGTTGAAGGAGATGGCGGAGGTGGCGAGGGTGGCAGTGGAGGCAAGGAAGAAGAATGGGCCTCCTAGGGTGAGGGGAATCCGGTTTGTGAAGGAGGGTGTGAGATGCAGTGTGAGAAGGAAGGGTCAGAGGGATGATGGTGGGGGGATCTTAGCAGAGGGGGATGATTGGGAGGTGCGGGTGGATGAGGGAAACCGTACAGTGCCAGAGGAGGTGGTAGTAACTGCCCTTCGGCCGGACATGGTGCTGGTGGCTAGGTCTGTGCACAGGTTAGCAATGGTGGAGCTGACTGTGCCATGGGAGACAAGGATGGATGAGGCAAGGGAAAGAAAGTTGGATAGGTATGCTGAGTTGAGGGAGGAGTGTGAGAAAAGGGGGTGGAGAGCGGAGGTGCATACTGTAGAGGTGGGGTGCAGGGGATATGCTGGTCGATCGGTAAGGAGGTGGGTCAGAGGGATGGGAATAGGTGGTAGGGACGGGGAAAGGTGGATCAGGAGAATTTGTGGGGCAGCAGAGACAGGATCTGCATGGATAGTAGGGAAGGCTTGGGGGGGGGGTGGTGGGAATAGGGGGGTGTAGAGAGAGTGTTTCGGGAGTGAGGAGAGGTGATTGATGCCAAGCTTTTTTTTTCTGTCATGTTTTGTGATGTTTTGTTTTGTTTTGTTTTGTTTTTTCTTTGAAATGCCATGGGGGTGCTGTCAAGGGGATCCCAACGCAGCACCGGCCAGCCAGGGGGAGGTGTACAGCACTTAAATGGCCGAAACACTGGTGATCCCTGGTGTGCTGCTGACGACCCATGGCATTTGCGGAGTTAACATCTTTCCGTTTATTATCTATCTGTCTCCGGTATACATAAAGCCTTGCAGTATATACTAATTCTTAGAATCCAAATTTGCATGCATTAGTTGTTGTTGTTATTGTTGTTGTTGTTGTTGTTTTTGTTGTTGTAATGTATTCTCACACAGGTTTTATGGAAGTCAAGAACAACTTTTCCTGCATAAAGATATGCTCGAATATTTTTGAACAATACGTTTAATCATGAGCGATGGAATTCTTCCAGCGCCATCAGGACGACAAGAATCCGGCTTCCTGATTGGCTGTTGCTACGGGAAGTTGTCATTCCAGCAAGAGTTGCTATCCTAACATATTCTATGGAATGGGGCCCTGGTTTATTAGCGCCGCCTCAAATATATCTTGCCGCTCCTATTTCCTTGATGCTGTTCTCGTGTTGGTATTAGCCACACCCAAAAGCCACAATCAATCCCTTCATGACACATGAGGATTCTGTTCTTTCGCGAGCAGTTAAAACTTGTATTTATTATTTTGTTATTATATTATCTTATTATTACAAAAAATGAAATAAAATTTGAGTTATATAAATGCTGATTTTTTTTTCTTTCGGTCCCTTGTAATGTAGACGGGAAAACATCGCATTGAGTGGCAGAAGACCTTAATAAACAGCACTCACTGATCAACTGATTCCCTATTCAGTTGCTACTACATTACACTTCAACAAAAGCTACAACTCATGTGCTCATGGTTTGCTGTGCTTAATGAGTCCATACCAACGAATATCTACTCTCGCATATTTCCATTCAAGGCGACTTGATTTCATCGAATCAATTTGTTATCCATATTAAATGCTTGCATACTTGTCTATAAATGAAGAGCTTGCTTCCAAAAGGCGCTAAAATCCATTATTTTCCATGGATTTAGCGCCCTTTGGAAGCATGCTCTTCAAATGTATGTAGGCCTAAATTAGGATCATAGAAATCATGGGACTTGTTTTCCAGAAAGGGGAAGTTGACAGGATTCTGAATGGGAAAAATGAGGGAGTGAACACAAAGAAACAGTCAAATTAGTCAGTGCCAACATTCCAACAATCACTCCCCCTCCTGACCTATTTCCCAGTCGTTTAGAAAATCCACCTACGACGTCGAAGACGCTTCGGGTCATGGATCAAAATAATTCATGATATAGCTGCTTTGTTGCAATACTAATGTGAGAAATGCTAGTTGATAAGGTGATAAAACAAAAAACAAAAAACCACCCATTGTAAATCGCATTTATAGAAGTGGGTGTGTGAATGCTCTGAGAAGAATAAAAAGTGATTAAATGTTGCCTGGCCGATATGAAATGTCAAACTCCTGTGTAATACTACGCCTATATATTTAATTATAATACTAATTTCTATATACTATGCCAAGATTTCGCTCTTATTGTCACAAGTGTAGCCCAATCGTATCTTCTTTACTTGAATGGAACAAGCTAGATTATTCAATCAGATCAGCTTCTTTCATTGTTTAAACAAAATTGTTATTTGTAAGTAACACACCAAATTTATTCTGTGTTAGCCAATCATTCCTAATCGGCATTCCGGTGAACTCTTGTTGTGGCATAATCAATATACACTGTATATCTTATGTTACTTTGCAATGTACAGTTATCATATCTTTGCAAAGTAGATATCTATGTTATCTTCTGTATTATACGTTTTCCTATTTCATGTACATAATATGTACATCAAAATTATTCAGGGTTCCATAGAAGACCATCCTTATTGCTGACATAAGATCAAAGATAAATGAGTAGATAGATAAATAGATAGATAAGTAAATGAATATAAAATTGAATAGATAGATAGATGAATAAATGAATAAATAAATAAATACCTGTTTCTCTTTGACAGGAGACTAAAAACTTTATTTGGTCGCAGACATGACCTCTGGTTACAGTGGCTTATTTTCACCAAAGTAGGTATGAATAATGAGCAGTCAATAGCCGTTGTTGAATGAAGACTATTAGCATTGTTAAGGATAACTCGGTCGCATTCTTGAATAGGTGACTGCATCAGACTGCGGAGATGTTGATAGACGTACTTACTGGAGATTCAATAACTGTATGCTATTTCCTGTCGGACAATGTGTTTAGGATCATGCATTGAGCAAATAGTTTTGCCTTTAATTTTAGGTCAATCTACATCAATGGAGATGTAATTTCAGGAAGACTACATTGCCTGACATGTGATCTTGTATGAGCCTCACCAAAACTCATTAAAACTAATGCGATAAATCAGTTATTTGTGGACATTTGTAAATGTTTCAAAAGAACAAAGTTCACTAATATTTACAATGCATTTCTCCTAAACTTGAATATCCACACATATCCAACTCAAAGATCTACAGAACACATACCCACACCTCGCATTCCTCTTAGTAACCCCGCCAGATAGGCAGTGTGCTTCTCTTTTCTCTGTAAAGGCACACTAATAGTATTGTTTTTTTTTTCAGTTTTGGTCACTCCTAAACTAAGATAAGGTTAGCATGACCACCTCCTATAGAACATCGTATATACTATCTTTCTTTCCTATTTCTCTCCATAAGTAGAATATTCCGAGGTGTTCTTCTATGGAAGATAGTTTATGGGTTTACACACGGCTATAGAGATAACATTGTTAGCAAACGACAGGACAGTGAAAATCAATTCAGTTATATCAGATCTTTTCGATAGAATAGGCCTAGAAATTATTTCTTTTTAAGATGGCTAGGAAATGAGCTACCAGTGATTGGCAACGTGATTTTAGGAAATCCCTATAGTGGCTATGGTTATTGCTGACGATTCAACTCGAAGTATGCTTTTAATATACCGTATAATGATTTTTTGTTGTTGTTGTTGAAATGCTTGGGGGAGGATTCTAGATCCTCTTCGACTTTGACTGGTCACTTCTAAAAACTGCATCACATCCTTAGATTGCTCTTCTGTTCCTTCGATACCTATAAAATATTGTTTTCTCGGAGAATGAGCAGAAAATGTGTCAACTGTTGGGGAATTGTAGATTAAATTGTGGATGTACTTAAGAAGGAACCTTGACGTACTTCACAGTTGATTGTATGGCTCATTTTCATTTTCATTTCCAGTTTTAGTAAGTTTTATTTCTCCGCTTGAACATAACAGAAATAAGTATAACAATATCAAACATATTCACAAGTCATAAAAATACAGGATTTCACATTACAAGTATAATCATGTGAAATAATGCATTAATTTCATTACAGATCTTTAAGTGTACAGGTGGGGGAGACCGTTATCAATAAGCAAATCGCTTGACTTGGACAACGGCTTCTGAACACATATGCCTTGTAACATTTTTTAAAAATAAAACTAAAGGAGCGGAACGCAAGCACGTAGAACAAATAATGTGAATCTTTAAAGGTAGGGGATACCTTTTACAGACCTCCCAAAATGCAGCAAAACATTAAATATGAACCTCAGGGGACTTGTTTAGGTCACTGCTGAGAAATTTGGAAGTCAACAGTTATCTACAATTTGAATAATGCACAAAATTCAACTACTCAGTAGTTCTGTGTGTCAGCCACACTTAAGCCTTTTTGTTGCAGTCTTCTGTATTTTTTTATATCTATAAACACAAATCTAAAAGTATAAGAGCTGATGTAATAACATATAGAGTGTGTGGCAAGAATGTATATAGAAATGTTTGAAAGTTTTGATGAACTTTCTTCACAAAATATACATGATGGACACACATGCAGTGCATGGGTCTGCAAAGATAGCCTAGTAATGTACTGGAATTTACGGTGAGCCCCGAAAAAAATTCAATTCAAAATCTAACGGTCAATAAAAATGTACTAAATGTTACCTTCCACTTTCAATACTTAATGGGAGTTTCTAAAATGATACTATCTTCAACATACCACTCCTTTATACAACTCTTCATTTAAGGCATGCAAATGGGATTCCCTACCTTTAAAGTATTTTAAATGTCATTTGACCAAAAAGGACAACACAAGGTGGAATATATTAAGAAGAAAAAAAAAAACCAACAACCGAAAATAAGGGACCCGAATAGGAAGAGAATAGAGAGAAGGGAGGAGAAGAGAAGACTTTTGACTCATCATCATTCATTGGTGTCATCTGGAATGAAATAGCGTTATCATCAAACCTTCTTTGTGACTGACGTCTGTTTAGGGAGAGGGTGTGGGCGTGGTGTCGAAGCCATACTTGGGTGGAGTAGGAGTAACGCAGTGGCAGATTCAGAGGGGGGTGCACTTGGCGCGCGCCCCCTCTTTGTTTTTGGTTAAAACAAAAGAAATAAAAAAGGGGGAGGGTTGCGTGCACCCCCTTTAATTTTGCAAAGGCGCATCCCCTTCACGGAATTCCTGGATCCGCCCCTAGAACGTGATGGCGTTATGATACTGTGCTATTGACGCAGGGTAGCTTCTTCAGTGTTGACTTTGATCTCCCATAGTACCCTGTTTGTGTTATTATTACTACAGCATTGCCAGCTGCGGAGCTCGGGGGGGGGGGGGACAGTGTGGTCAAAATGTCTTTACCAAGGAAAATCAAACTAAGCAGGATTCGAACCCCAGAATTTCAATTTACTATCAAAGACCATGGCCCACCACTATACCACGCAGTGCTCGCCAGTGGCTAGGGGTGGTCCCGTTGAACTATAAAAAGAGTTTTATGAGTGCGATATAATTATATACAGTCTCGTTTTCTCGCTTGGAACAGTCTGCTGTAGCATATTAAAAAAAAAGGAATCTTGGTAACTGGTTTCAGGAAATTTTACGGTACGAGAATGAACAATGAATGCTGATTTGTTTCAGACATTCAACTTGCCTAATACTCAGACGTCTGAGCACCTACACATAATATTTAAACTATGCAAAAATATGTGTGTGTGTGTGTGTGTGTGTGCGCGCGCGTGTGTGTATGTGTGTGCTTTAGATAGATAGATAGAGAGAGAGAGTACAAGAGAATATGAAATTTGTCCATGACTGAGTTGTTTGTCATTTTCTCGTTTTTGTCTACATGCACCACTTCTATCAAATGCATTAAAGAGTTGGCAAACTTGAATGGAGCTCTCGATAAATGTTGCAGGTGATTGGCCATGATGAAATGAGTATTGTTCTCTTTCTGTGTGGGATGCTCGATTGGTATGCTTTGGTGCATTTAGCTTTCATCAACGGGATTCCAATCCCCCAAAGTCAACTTCAGGGCCAGGTCTTTATTATCATTAAGTGATGACAATTTTTTTCTCCTTGTAAGTATTGTTAGTGATATAAGAAGAGATAGATACATAGAGAAAGAGAGATAGAGAGAGAGAGAGAGAGAGAGAGAGAGAGAGAGAGAGAGAGAGAAAGAGAGAAGGAGGGGGGGGGGGGAGATTTTGGTTCAGATAGACGCTTGATCGTGCATGACTGCTTTTGTTGAGGTACGATCGAGAGCAAGGTGTGGTGCCTTGAACTGATTTGTAAATCAGAAGCGCGAGAACACACGAAGGCATCAGACTGTCAGTAGTGCTTCCACAGGCCAGTAAGGCCAAGCCCATTACCTCCTCCTAATTTGAAGTACATTATCTTTGGAGTTCTGTACTGGAAAGTTTGTCCGCCATGGCTAAATGGCTCCTAATCTTCGCAGCCCTGTGCTTCATTCATATTACTCAGGTTTCAGCCGTAGGAGGTGAGTTATTACTCTTCCTTACTTTTTACCCCGTTCATATCTCATTACTTGGTCTGTACATGTATTGTGGGTTTTTTTTAACATTTTGTAGGTCTTCCTCGATAATCGTCACCGATTAACGAAGGCTCTGCTCACTGACTTAAAACGTAGTGATGCAGAGGTGTGAAAGAGCGAAACAATCTTAGTGTAGCATACATTATTCACTCTGTATATTCACACTGTATATGCACATTATATAAACAACAAACTTGTATTTAAAGAATGAATTATTCAAATAAATGAAAAGATAAATAACAGCTGAAAAAGGACCTTTTTTCTGACCTAGAATTAGAGTTAAATGCTTAGAAAATGCTTTAAATGGCATCATAGTTTAGGTGTGTTTCTTGTTTTTGTTTTAACAACACACAACGCATGTTCGACTCCGTCACATAAATTGTTTCCGACTTCAAGTTACACTATTACACAAATCCCAAGATATATGCTTCCCTGTGTAGAGTCACTGGAACGTCACAGAAGAACATGACCAGCCCCAAATTAAGGAACAAGCTAGTTTATCTAAATAAATGTGTACATTGAGTGAGTGCAGCAATATCAGTAGAAAGACTAGTGAGTTTAGTAAAAGTTTGACGAAAATTGGATAATCGGATCAAAGTTATTAAGTTATAAAATTTATAAAGTTTCAATGCCGCCATCCCTTGATGAGAACATTACATCAGTTTGTGACATTACTGCAGGGCAACAATATAAAGAAAAAGTTAACAGAACTCAACATAATTTTATGTTTCTAGCGAAATGAAAGTGCACTTTACTTACCTCTTTTGGAAAGCAGGGGAAACAATATCATCCTTATCATGTGACAGTACCAATTCGAAAAAATGCGTACTTATCATGTGGATTTCATTGTGTCAGGAAATATTCACATTAAACTGATGATGGTAAGAATAGATTTGTTGTCAATAAGCGTAGGACATTGTGTTGTCCCGTTGAGGTAATTCGTATTCCACAAACAGCTTCATGTTTCTACTGTTTATCTTCGAGTTAGGGTTATTGTACTTTAATTTCAATTCTTGACGTCTGAATAAAACATCTCCACTCTACTAGGCAGGAAAACAATATGCAAATGACATCCCTTTAAGCGTGTGCAGTATTCAGCGGAGTGAGTGTCGTGGTAAAGATTGTGATGTACTTTACAAATCTCGAAGATTTTAAGAAGCTATCAATATCGTTCAATTGAAGCACATGTGGAGAAGAACGCAAAAAAAAAAAAGTACCGACGCGTTGATACGCCCATGGGAAGGTTTTTTTTTCTTCCAATGAATGTTTGTCATTCAAATTCATACATTGTATTGTTATATTGCTATTTCTTCATTGGTTTATGATCCAAGGAACGTTCATGGGAGACATTCTCCTTTGCATAAGAGTAATGTACCACGCGCTGGCAGAATAAATAAACATGCATGGGATTAACGCTGTAAACTCCGCTCTTAATTTTGTTGCTATACTATGTGAGTGGTTATTGCAATTAGTGGTACGGAGAGTACTATATTGGGGCCGATCAAAAGAGAACGTAATCTTCTTAAAGGAAACCAAAACCCAAAGAGAAATGTGGATTGAGAGAAAGCAGCAACAATAGTAGAACACTTATATAAGTGAAACTGGGAGGAAAATAGGACAATCCATGCAAAAGTTATGAACTTTTAAAGTTTTGGTGTTGGAACCACTGAATAATGAGACTTATACTTGATACTTCAACAACAGTATAAGGAAAATGTAAAAAAAAAATCATCATGCTTTCACTTTTCTTGCGTAATAAAAGAGCACTTAACCAACCACTTTCAGAAAGCAGTGGAAATAATTACTATACCCTTAGAATAATGACAGTTAAAAGTTGATGGAATGTGTGATTTTCATGAAAAATTATTTTTTGGGGGAATTCTCTATAAATTTTCTTTATATTGCTGTCCACATATGACGTCATGAACTCTAGTAGTCTCCTTACCCAGTGATTGCAACACCAAAACTTTGGAAATTCATAACTTTTGCATCGATTGTCTGATTTTTCTCAAACTTTCACTGATGTGTGTAAGTAATATTGCTGCTTTCACTCAATCCACATTGCTCTTTGGGTTTTGGTTTCCTTTAACACATGTCGATTCGGGTCTTCTCACTGTAGTCGTGGTAGTAGTGGAAACTTGCTACATGTTCGGAGAGATGCCAGTCCACTCATTGTCACATTCGTATTGCCATTAAGATGAGGAACATAACACGGTCAGTTAAAGATGTCCTGATTATAATTTACGTATTTGCAACTTCACGACGATTACTGCAATCCTCTCTGTGCAACTCGTATGATATGCTATCTCTTTCATCAGCTAAGCTGCAAATAATCAAGAGCATAAAACACCACTGTTTTATCCAAAACATGTAAAAGGAATGCATTGTACCCGTCTTGAAAAGCTTGCATTGGCTAGCAGTCAATTTTCATATTGGATACAATATTCTATCCATCACTTGGAAAGCAGCCGATGGCTTTGCTCCCTCGTGTATTGAAGATCTTATTGTGCTGAGTGTTAGCCTCTGATCTGCTGAACTTTTGGACGTAACTCCGAGAACCAAGTCATCGTTTGGAGACGGGGCCTTCTCAGCTGTTGCACCATGTTTGTGGAATTAGTATATCTGTCCATGTAGGCCTATCCGTTTTTGCAAACATTCTTTCAAATTACTTTTTTTTTAAGCTAACCTGGAAACTGCCATTTTCACAAAAAACATGTAACACAAAGCCTACAAAAGTTTGTAATGTTCGCATATTTCACATGTCTGTATATTTACATGAAATGCACAGTCACAAATTTTAGCAAATTGGATTTCTTCTCCTGCTCCACAATGGGCCTCGAAATAGATTTACAGGCTCACTCTCTGTGAAAAAGCACACCATAATGTAAACTCATCCTCACACTGAAATTTTCACATTGTCGACTGTGTGAACACATTGTGAACACACTGTGAGACACTGTTCTTTCCAACAGGCTCGGTATATACCCAATGGATTTTATGGACACCGCACTAGATAGTACCTAGTTGCTGCAATTGCTCCTAGTTTCCATAGAAAGTGTTCATAGTCTAAAGTTCTAGATAATCAAATCTCTTCCTTAAACTCGTATTACTGGTGTGAGAGGGGCCCACACTCTACAAGCGCTGTCTTTTTAGTGGGTCCCTCCGGGTTTTTTTTTTCACACAATGCATATTGACATTTATTTCACTTTCGTTACTCTGGCAACCATCGTAATGTACCCTTACTGTAAGTTCTTGATTATTGTTTTCTTTGTATGAATTTACATGCATTGTTTTTGTCACTGAAGAAAGTGAGATTTGTGTTTATATATTATTTTATCGTGAAAAAAAACCCCGAAATAAATATGAACTGAACTGAATTGACTGAGATTGAAAACGTTCAGTCACATAAGTGATAATGAAAACACTTGTTACAGACCACCTCGTCAGAAAAATAAGAAACCGAAAGAATATTCCAGTCGTTTCGTGCTGTATCATATCATTTTCATCATGATTTAGTTTCATTCTCCTATTCATTAATGAAATTATCAACGTACAGAAAAATAACAAATTCGCTTTCTTTTGAGCGATTTATTGTTCATGTTCATGTTATTGTTATGTAATGTTATGTAATGTCTGTGAACCTGTACCTTGTTTGTATTTTTCGTTTGTGTGTGCGTGTTTGTGTGTGTATTTGTATGCGTTTTTACATATTTTTTGGATCAATTGTATTAAAACACTGGTCTATTGTTTCAGGGCAACACAAGTTACCTGTTAGTGTAACTTCTCGGGAAATGTCCTCATCGGATCTCTGCATAGCTGTCTTATTCCGTATAAATTCATGCTTGTGATTGATTTGAGCTGAATGGAATAGATGTATTTGAAATATTTGATTCCCTTGCAGAGATCTCAAAAGTATGTTCATCGCGGAATTTTTAATTGATTCTGAAATTGGCAGCACGTTTCAAGGCATAGAAATTCCTATTTCTATCTCAGAGTGCTCTCGTCTGGGTAAATCTTTTGAGGACAGGGTGATGACTTTTGCGGCAAACTTCTCTCTGGCAGCTTGGGGTTAAATTTATTCTTCCAATTTACTGTGAATAAAAGACTGCAACCAGAGCCATCTTGGCCCCATTTCATAAAAGATGCTAGGATAGCAAATTAGTCTTGCTGGAATAGCAAATTCCTACACCAACAGTCAATCAGGAAGCTGGATTCTTGTTGTTACCATGACAACTGCCATTTTAGCAAGAGTTGCTATCATAACATAATTTTTTTTTTTGTTAATGGGACGCTGGTAGTAATATTATAGTGCGCCCTCTTCAGTGTGAGTGAGGATAACGTACAAACGAAGAATTCACACCGCTGAACTCTATAGAGTTCAGTGATTCACACCGTACTCTCTGGCACTCGAATAAAGTACTAGTACCATGTATTAGGGAGCTTTAGATTTTCACGACGCGGCCGAGAGAAAAAACATATGTTCTACGCATTCTCAAAATCGTTAATCAAAGTCGATTTTGCCTCGTCCGAGTTGTCCCGACGCGTCGCGACGAGCTGTGGGCCATTTTTGTGTCCGCTGAAAGTCATGGCGCAGAGAGCTACTTCATGCAATGATTACAGTGTATGGGGGCGCCATTTTACGTTGTATAGGCTGCGTCTTCGCGAAATCTAATCTACTTTGCAACACGACGCAGGGAGAGAGGAGAACGGAAAACGCAATCGTCGTCTAACGTCCGCACCCATCGCTAATCTAAAGCTCCTTATCATTTGCCAGAAGTTGTGCTTGGAGAATGAGTACTATATAGACCTATACACAGGTTGTTTGCCGCAACTTCATCTTTCAAATCTTCCTCAATTTTATCTTCCAGACTTTTTTCTTACTTTTAACTGATGTTTTTTTCTTCTGAGGGGCCCACATCCTACAAGCTTTGTCTTTTTATTGGGTTCCTCCATTTTTCGAATTATCCACATTGTTTACTTACTTCATATCACTTGAGTTTTATGATAATGTATAATTATCGTAAGGTGCTACAATCATTGTACATCCCTTTCATCCTACATACTTTTACGCACCCTATTTTCTGTTACCAAAAAAAGTGATATCTATACGATCGTGTCAAAAAATGGAATAAAAATTGAAATTGAAATTGAAATTGAATTGTAAATGAAAAATTATCTACGATATAATAAGGTCCCTTTGTAAATAATTTTTTTTTTCAAACTTAAAGGGTTACCCTTTGAAAATAAAACGGATCGAATAAAAATAAACACTGGGCCTCTAAAACGCAAGTAGCACTCAACCATTGTATTATCAAGTTTGATATTTTGTGTGCTCTGAGCGCCTATTGGGACAAAACCTCCTCGCACTGTACACACTGTCAACTTCCCCAGTTCTAAAATATTGGGCAATGCTGATGATTTTTGTATTTAATTTGTCTGTTTGTTTTTTCTTGTTCTTTTGATTTTGTTGATGTTTTATCATTTCAACTTCAAACTACTCAATATTGATTGCCAGGAGCACAACGTACGATAATTTCAAGTGTGTACACTCCGTAAGAGAGAGAGAGAGAGAGAGAGAGAGAGAGAGGCAGACAGAGAGAGAAGGAAAGAGAGAAAGTGAAGGTGTAAACATTGTCAGCTTGCGTGTGGATGTAAGTGTGTCAATTGCCGGTTCGCACCTGTTTGTTTGTAATACCTTTACCCTTTTGCGAATGCGATGTGCATAATGCGTATGCTTGTGTTGATGTGTTCAAACTGTAATGCATGCGCCTTAGCGTTTTCCAAAAGGTGTACGCTGTGTAATGTTAGTTATTTCATAAGCAAATTGTGTGTGATATTGATACGTTGTGTCACTGTGTAAGCTACTTCAAATCGCCCTGTCAGCTTCCATCAACTACTGTCCATGGTAGTTGTTTTGATACTATTCATAGATAGATAGATAAATAGACACATAAATAGATAGAAGAACAGATAAATAAATAAATGAGTAAATAAATGAGTGAATTAATTCGAATGAACGTATGAATGTGTGAATGAATGAATAAATGGACAAATAAATAGATAAATTAATAAATCAATAATTAGATAGATGAATAAATGATAAAATAAATAAATGTTGCGTTTGTTCTTTTTTGGTTGTATTTCAGAGTGTGCAACCTCCGCCTGTGACACTACGAACGCAAATTGTGTGGACGAAGGCGACTATGGATATGCAACATGTCAGTGCATCGGGCAATATGCTGGACGTAACTGCGACCGGTCCGTCGACAGTAAGTCTTCAAAGAATGATTTCAGATTTATGACTTATTGTAATCGTTATAATTATTTATGTTGAATATTGTTTCGGCAAGTGCTGCCATCTACACATACACTTCAGCTGTTCAGCCCAAACACAAACCGTCAAAAAGATGGTTCTAGTTAATGTTCAATTAAAGAATATGTCTCTTGCCATGGTGATGTAATTATCCTTTTATACGGGTGCCGAAAATTAAACAAGCATTTTAAAATAAAGAAAAGCCACAAAACAAAAGGATGACATTCGTGTTTATTCGCTTGGTATGAAGACTGTGGTGTTACGTTTTGATTTAGCCAATTCCTTACTCTTCATTAAGCACTTCAATACGTACCTTTAGTGTAACATGTTTATATATTATAATTACATATATTTATAAAGAAGAAGGAGTCTCAAATACGCCATCTGTAGTTCAAACAAGAAGGTTTTTATTCACAAAATTTATATATATAACCTTTTCTTTTTGCTCAAAGGTTTCACTATCTATTATTTGTTTCTGGTCAGTTTTCCCTTTCTTTTTTTCAACATATATTACAAAAAATAAAAAATAAAAAGCTGCATCGCTTCGGCGATTTATTTCAAAGTTGATTTAGGCCTACATCCTTTGGGTTTATGTCAGGTTAATCACATGTTAATGGGTGTGTGTGTGGCACACATACACACACTATAGCTTCTGACCACACGAGCAAAGAGAATTAAGGGTTAGGGACGAACACAGAACTAGGGCTTTCAATAGCTCAGATATTGGTTGGCATCCACTTGTCTCTGTCTCGCGGGACAATGGCATACACCCTGCATAAAACACCAGTTTATTTCTTACTGGAACATTTCCTGCTTTGACTATAAAATAGGCCAACTCTTGAATAGCAGTCTCTGCTACACTTGATGCAAATTAAAGAGGTGGGCATATATACATATATATGAAATACAAAAATTTCGGGCTCCCTTCCCTTTATCAAATGATTATGAATCTGAGAGAAAATTGTTCATATAATTGTTGAAAATATGTATGCATAAGAGTATGTGCACATTATGATATTGTAGCAGAAAGCTTGTCAGAAGTAGCTTGAAGCGAAACAACAACAAAATAACCTATCGGAAAAATCTCCGCTCAACATGCTTAAGATTAACTTCGGGGTTAATTGATTGCAACTGAAGGAAAACACTTGTACAGCAGTGTACTCGTAATTCCAGCTCAAAGAATGAGTGCGGGTTTCTCTGTTCGCATTTTTATCATAAGTACATTGAATGATTGTGGTGAATATTGCAGACACTGATCTGTATGTAAGTTTGTTACTGAGAAACCAGTGGTTGCGGGATACTCATTTCATTCAGTGAATCAATTTTGAAAGAGGGCGCTGTTAATTGTATAATATTCCAAATTGGAACCAAAGAGGTTTTTCTATTAATACATGTAGTGGATAGTGAGTATCACCTCTTTAGCTGAAGCACACCTATAGATGGTTCACATCTATTTTTTCCGATGTTCGCATATTGCAATGACTGATAGTGACATTTGATATTGATAGGACAGTTGATACAGTAATTTCGCCAATACATTAATTCTTTCGCACAGAATACTTTTTACTTTTTTATGAATGATTAATGTTCACATGATTTTGTTTGTAGATGGAAAAATGAATTAAATGGAAAAAATGAAATGAAATGAAAATGGAACTTGTATGGGGAGAACTAGTATTATTAAACAAAATAATTTGTAGTAAAAAGACGTAGTGTGTTGTACCATATTCATGTATATTTATATTATGTTTGAGAATATTGCTGGGAAAAATGTTATGCCATACAGAGAATAAATAAATCAGATCGAACCGAATCAAAAGAAGTTATCTCTTGTTGAAACCTCACAGTCTTTTTGCTTTGTCTTTCTTGATTTCAGTACCGGTTTGTGAAAGCGGTCATATCTACGAACAGAATGCTCTGGTTCAAAGTGATGGGTACCCAGCCGAGCTCCCCCACAGGTTCTCGTGCTTTTTCCTGGTGCGAATGCACGGTGTCACAACGATCAATTTGACAGTCATAGATTTTAGTTTGGAAAATTCAAAAGATTTCTTCATTGTGGGATTTGATTATTATCCAGACTTCAATTCTCCAAATAGAACTGAGTATCACAACGGAACATTGCTGGAATCTCAAGTTATCAACTCTAATCAGTTCTGGGTTCTAGTAGAGACAGATAGAAACGTCCCAAGTGATGGCTACAGCTTCATGTTGAGTGGAGGTAAGGAATAATTATCTTTTTTTCGCATATGAAATAGACAGAGTGCAGAGGGTTTTTTTGTCCCTTATAGACCCGGTTGTATGGGGATACCTTGAAGTTGGAATTAGTCTAGCTCGGCTCGGATGTATTCGAGATTCCCCGTAATGAATGTATGCAGGTTTATCACTCAGCTCTATTAAGTACTCACACATTCGAAGAATTTTATACCAGGGAGATGAGACGACCGTTACAAATAGCTTACGGTTCGAGCGGTTGCATGTATTCGCTGACACGTAGCTGACAGGTGCTATTCGTAGTTTTGGAATGTACCCCTGTGGACAGCGAATGAAGATGGATTCCAATTGACCACATATGGCTCCTCATGGTACTGCGTCGGAGGTCCTATTTACCTTTGGGACCAGTGATTTAAAAATAATGTTCAAGATATCACATTTGAGGCTTATGTGGAGATCATTTGTATCACAAAACATCCTACCAGATAAAACAATCTTGCAGGAAATCCTGATATACAAGAAAATATCCCTGTTTCTCTCAATAAACCATTATAACTGTCATGACTGTAGACGGATTATAGTGAAACATTGCATTTCGTTATAGCTATTGTTCACTTTGTGTATATTTAACAATACTTAACATAGATTATATTGAAACAGTGCACGATGTCAGAATTCCTTTGCAAAGTCACAATTGCCTTGTGACACCATCTCCCAAACAGTTTACTATTTTATGAGATATAATGATACTTTTTTTTTCGAATAGTGTGTTCCTCGTCGAACATTTCAACATTCTGAAATATTATACAAAATAATACACTTTGCATTCAGACTATCTGGGTAAGACTATGTGCAGAAAAGACTCCAAAATAATGCTCTTGGAGGCACCGGCCTATTGTTTTAATCAGAAATTCGAAATTAGGCAGAGTATTTGGGATCGACAACTTGAATAAAAGGAGGGGAAACATAAGGCGGAAAGTTATGTGGTATATATGCAATGCTGCATGACGTGGAAGGATCCTACAGTGACCGTACAGAACTTGGCACGATGTCACGATTGCTTTGTGACGTTTAAGAAAGCGACCGTACTAGCGCAGCGCTCTTTACATTTCACAAAATATGCGTACAAAAAAAAAAATCGTCTTTGCTTTATGATGTCACAATTAATTTGTGACAGCGTTTCATAAACACCGACGTCTTTGTTCAAAATCCCAAATATTAGGAGTATACCTTGGAGTGTCAAAAAGGCTAACATTCTGGAAAACGTCTTGAAATAGTTGAAAACTCATATATTCACGTGAAAGTTCTTTAAACAAATTACATAAGAATAAACTCTTTATCCAAAACATGATCATGTATACTGTACATATGCTGTATTGAAGTAAGGCAACTTTTTGAACGCATATCATTCTATGGTCTCTCTCTTATAGATTTGTCCGAATACGTGATCATGTTACCAATTTATGATTACCTTCGTTGATAGGGAAGACATGATATGTTTGCTTTATTCTAGATGGAGACGACTGTTTGTCAGAAAGCGTTCCTTGCATGAATGGTGGCACCTGCATTGATCTGTGGCAGAACTATACTTGCATGTGTCCACCTGGATACGCAGGCGACAGATGCGAAGTGGGTAAGTTATACTTCTCGTGTTTGCAATCGCTGATATATGAAATATGTTTAGAGCTTAGTCTTCAAAACGTTGTTAAACTTTTCTTTATCTTGGGGGGGGGGGGGGGACTTGGCATTGAAATAGTAACTCTAGATAGATTCGAAACGATACACTCGTTGTTGTTTGGTATCAAGAGCACAATAAAATATCGAATGTGTTAGGGAATACGCCGAAGGGTTCACCAATATCAAAGCAATTTGGGAGCCCCAAATATTTACCTCAATTCATTTGTTGGCTCATGAGCGAATAGAATTATTAAGTTATGAAGGAAGAGGGTTGGAAAAGAAGACATCAAATTTGATGAAATTCCCCTCCAAGCAGTCTTCGGGGAAGTGGTAATCTGACCTGTTTTAAGGCAGCTTTTTTTTTTCTTGCCATTGGCACGACAAGCATATAATATGCCTTTGTATGCCGTGCTTTCCGGTCGATAGGCAGATTGTGACTGGACTGTGTTAGACAAAAAAAAAAAATGATGATGAGTTGTCTTATTATTACACAAAGAAACACAATTGTTTTAGTTTATACTATGTTTGATATTGAGCTGCATTCTCAGGTCTGAACACTATCGATTCGGCTACGCATAGAACACTGTTTTTTAAGACTAAACAAACTGCATGGTGCAGATTATTCGTCGAAAACAACCGTGTTTAGAAATGAGCCTAGACAATCTGTTTCCATCCCCTTAAATTTCCTTCGTTTCAAATGTACCCCAGATGTTGACTTCTGCCGCTCAGATCCGTGTCTTAATGGAGGAACCTGTATCAGCGAAATTGGCGGTTACACCTGTAATTGCACAGCTAGCTATACCGGCACAAACTGTGAAACAGGCAAGAGGAAACTTTACTCTAACTTTCTTTTTTTTTTTCATTGAATGATAATTATTTGCTAATCAAACAAAACATTCTTTAAAGTAATCACAGATGAAATTACATGGCAATGACAGTTAGTTTTGTTGATCATACATTTATATTTTGATGTGTGTTGTCCGTGTTAACTTATCAAGAGATAAATATATGAGATAATGCATGGAATGTTGGACTGCATAGCCGAAAATGTGACGAAATGATACTGATAATATTCCATAGTGTGTTCCGTATACATAATATGAAAACTACGTTATAAAATCAAGTGCACATCTTAAAAAAATATCGAGGCAGTACGTGTAAAACCGCCAAGGAATAATAATGTCTATGTTGCCAGAGTTGGCATAATCATGCTTTCTGGCGTAACTTTACACGTTTCAGCATCTAGCATTATGCAAGGCATAATTATGGCTGTTTTTAGCATAATTCTGGCATAAATTGCTACAGAAAGGAAATCTCCAGGCGTCTGTTGTACTGTGGTCTTTTTTTGGTTGGTTTGTTAGTTTGTGAGCTAATTTTTAGACGAAATTGACTATGAAAAGTTGTGAAGACGTGTTTTTTGTAGTTTTTTATTTATTTTGGCGATTGAGCTTCACAGCTCAGTTAGGAACATAGGTAGAAAAAAATGGGAGGACGATTGAGCACCGCAGTGAGATTGGAAACCATAATGCGATTGGATACCACAATGCAATGTTATTTTCGTTTTGTTTTGTTTTGTTTTGTTGCTGATGAGGCACCACAATTGGTTGACTTGAAGTGACATATTTTCATGGCAATTCAGTATAATTTTATGCCGCTTCAAGCACAATCCCAAGTTTTTCGCTGGTCAAACTGATACAATGCAGCCCGGTGGTTTCCATTCCTGCTGTGTATATAGGACCCTTACATTACTTATGAGCATCTTCCATGCTACATACAGGTATTGTGCTGGTTTCTTCTTCAACTATCTTCGTGAATTCATCGATTTTCTCAATCATCGAGGGAGAATCAACGCAGTCACTCGGGTTCAGCTTCACATTTTCGCCCTCTGCTCTGGCTACGTACTCCGTCGGAGGTGCCGGTACATCCGATCTGTGGGGGTTCGCGGTCTTCTTTAGTGGTAACCCGACGGGCGCGTTTCCCATCGGAGGTACCCCAAATCTGGACACACTGACGGTGGCTCAGCGACAGACGCTCTGGAGCCCTCCAGACAGTACAACCATAGTCGACATCCAGGCTCCAGACTTGCCTGGAAGTACCGGTTACACCTGTGATGACATGCAGTATTTATGCGCACGACTGACACAAGGAACCAGCCCCTCTCCTGCCTACGTCCTTCAAGGTGTCCCAACCGATGACTCGCTGATTGCATGTACCGAAGTCCCCTGCAGAGGTTTGTCGTGTCTTCGGTGTATAGCTTTCTCGAGTAGTCAGCTTGTTTGGCTCTGTTGTTAATCAGAAGACGCTTCATTTGTTCTATTAAATTTAGTTCTTTCATTTCATAAACAATAAATGTAAATAATATGGAGGAAATCCACGCATCCTGATTGATGTCTTAAAGGGAATTAACAAGCGTTTAAAGCGTTTCACCCCAGTGTTTTTCATGATTGATCGTTCAGCTTTCATTGTATGGGATATTCCTGATAAACTCACATTATCTGCCAACTCGAATTCACTGCTCTTCGCAAATATGCTCTATTGAACAAATATACTGTATTAAACGAAGTTACCTCGTTCTCCACAATGTTATAGGGGTGAAAATTTATAGCATAATTTTATCTTTTTTAAACGTCTGAACTATATGATGGCGCTGTTGCCCCTCTGGCTTACAATTCGTAATCACTGAAAGATGTGAGAAGTGGAAACGTAACATCGCCATCAAAAGAAAGAAAGAGGATGAGATTTAACTTTGATACTTATGTTGGACAGAAACTTATGAAGATTTGCTTCAACATGATGTCTAAGTTTCACAATGCCGTGAAAATTGAGGTGCAAGTAATAGTGATTTGTTGGACTATCTGCCAACAGGTGTTGAGATTACAAACTCGGAACTCTCCGTCACCTCACCCGGAGCTCTACGCGAAGGAGCGGCGGGACAGACCGTGTCCTTTAACTTTACTCTCACTGCTGGCAACGCGGGGAGCCGCTTGACCGGAACCAACCTCTGGCAGTTTACCGCCTTTGGAAGTCAAACCGCGGACGGGAGCTCAGTGAGTACAGACACATACAACGTTCCTCTGACCCCAGGGCAGGGCAGCACCGGCATTGCTTCTGGTGGAACAGCCAGCTTTGGCAACCTAGGTTTCGAGATCGATCTTTCTGGTGATGTGAACTGCGCTGATGTGCCTTACATTTGCGTGACAGCGTCCCGGGGCGAGTCAGCAAGTCCCGCATTCACCCTCTCCGGTGTCCCAAGCGACGACGTTCTGACGTCATGTCAACCTGTGACGTGTAGAGGTAACTAATAGTATCTTTTTTTGGCTTCACTGTACCAGCAAGGACCAGGGGGGCTGTCTTATAAAGAATTGTGATAGAAATCAATCACAAGTTTCTTGTGAGTTGCAATGCAAGTTGCGATTGATTTGGGGACTTGTGATTGATTTGAAGGCTTTATAAGGGCCCAGGTCTGCACGTTGCTGATAGGAAACAAATACAGTGTACTTAATTCTATCAGACATCTCTTCTACACTTTAAACATTATGCGAGGAAAAAATATGAATAGGCCTAAACTCAATTGTAAAGTGCGTTTCATATTGAAAAGATTGGCTACTTTTTGAGATTCATACCAGAGTGTAGGCCGACATAAATACCAATTTTATTGCATACTGAGAAGTAAGTTTAGTCATGGTAGTTTTAAGAATTAATGTTGATGTCATTGTTGCAAATCTTCAGAACACCTGCCTCCGAAAAAGCAGAATTGCTGTGTCTTGAAACAGTAATTAGCCCCATCTGATCAAAGGATTGATAACGAATATTGCTGATAAAAACCAAATATTACATTTCATAAAACATCTCTTTTACATTTTAGATCTTCGGCCAAATTGAGTACAGTGTAAGGTTGTAAAGTAAATTCATATAAAGGGATATGTTTCTAAAGAATCAAACCAACGTAATTTGTATCAAGAACACATGTATAGGGATATGTTTTTAGTATCAAGCCAACATAAATCTGTATTAAGCACAAGTCTTTTCCATTCTCAATTTCCTGGCAAATTGAGTACACTTTAAAGTTGAAAAGTACATAAATATCAATGGATATGTTTCAAGAATGAAACCAATGTACATTTGTTTTAAGCGAATACTAAAGTAATATGCATCTATCTTTATACGCAGCACAAATTTTGTGGTATGCATAGAAACATGTGCAGTCATGCTAGTTTTCAAAATCAACACTGATAGTATTCTTACAAAAAGGCCAGAACTTCTACGAAATAGCTTCATCGCTGTGCATGAAATCAGCAGGACGAGTAACCAGTGTCATTTTATCACAAGGGTGATGTCCATGAGGAAATTAATCCTTGTCTCTTCCTATTAGTACTGATAGCAGTTGTATTATTTTTTTTTCTTCCATCGTCATGCTGGTCTGATACTTAGTGACTATTAACACAGGGGATTTCAAGGGTTTATATTCTGTATCATAATGAATGATTCTATGATATAATAAAGCTTCGAAAAACCCTCTGGTATTTAAGCAGACCCCATCATTACATCACAATTAGAAAAGGAGATTCCTTCTAGTTCTTAGTTTTTCTTTCATCGTTCTCTAAGCAGCATTTTGCAGAGACCATATTATTTTCATACTTACATCACCCTCAAAGGAAGAACTGTTTAGTTTTGCCCTATGCATTGCAAGTAATTCTGAATATATTTATTGTGCAGGAGTTGAGCTGGACAACACCGCCCTCAACGTCACTGGATTCGTCCTTGAGGGAGAGGAGAACAACGTTAATCTTTATCTCACTTTGTCGGCCAACGCCGGTGGAGGTAGCGCGGTTGGGAGTGGTCTGTGGTCGGTTACCGGCTTTGCCAGCAACTACGCTAATGGCAGCGGAGTTCGCTTCGGTGAAGACACTATCAATTTGACCCCATCTCAGGCCAATACCACTCTTAATTACGGAGAGACAGCCACAATTGACGGCCTGATATTCAACCTTGATCTCCAGAGTGGACCGGTGTGTTCTCAGTTCCGTTATATCTGCGTTGAGATTGAGAAGGGCTCTGCCCCATCCCCTGACTTCGATCTTACTCCTGCTCAGTCAGTCTCTTGTTATGAGGTGGAATGTAGAGGTAGGTGTTCACGGGCAGAATTGTGTGGACAACGAAAAAATCTTTGAACGTTTTTCTTTTTGTTTTTAATAACTTGGTATAACATGTGCCCACCACAAGCCCGACACCCAGGAGTCATACAGCCCATGATTCCGACACTATAGAAAAGAGAGGTCAAAGAGTCCTACACTAGGCAAACAAGGCACACGAGTCCGACATTCAATTGCATCATGGGGCTGAATGAACGTAGTTTTGGTCTTGTGGACCTTGTTTGCCTACTGGTGGACTCCTTGACCTTAATTATATTTCCTATAATGTCGAGTTCATGTTATGACTCGTGGGCTGTGTGAGTCATGAACGGTTTTTAAATGTCGAAATCGTAGTCCTTCTGACTCGTCGATGTCGGACTCATGGGATGACCCCAGCATGACTGCATCCTGACTGTTTTTCTCTTTTATTTGTATGGTTATCATTGTTTGCCTTGCCGTAGATTAGACTTCATGGCACTGTGCTGCTGTTGCTCTCGTTGCCGAAGATTTCGCAGTTAATGAAATACATATGCGAGAAGTAAAAACAAAAAAGCATACAATCGCTAACAAAGGAAAGAAGGAAGGGACTTATTCTGGTTCCAATGTTTTGCTACCTTTGTTTGATAGGAACTTGTGACGCATTGTTGCGACATGATATCTTAATTTCGAAGCACAGTGAAAATTGAGGCGCAAGTAACAGTTGTTCAATACTCAGCTTTGATTCTCGTTAAACAGGTGTTGAGATAACTAATTCAGCGATTTCCGTCACCGATCCGGGAGCTCTGCGAGAGGGAGTGGCAGGACAGACCGTGTCCTTCAATCTTAACCTCACTGCTGGCAACGCTGGTAGCGTGAGCGGAACCAACCTCTGGCAGTTTACCGCCTTTGGAAGTCAAACCGCGGACGGGAGCTCAGTGAGTACAGACACATACAACGTTCCTCTGACCCCAGGGCAGGGCAGTACTGGCATTGCTTCTGGAGGAACAGCCATCTTTGACAATCTAAGTTTCGAGATCGATCTTTCTGGTGATGTGAACTGCGCTGATGTGCCTTACATTTGCGTGACAGCGTCCCGGGGCGAGTCAGCGAATCCCGCATTTACCCTCTCCGGTGTCCCAAGCGACGATGTTCTGACGTCATGTCAACCCGTGACGTGTAGAGGTAACTACAAGTAATAGTATTTTTTTAACTTATATATTATTATTATCATTATTATCATTATCATTATTATTATTGTTACCAGCAAGGACCAGGTCTGCACGATTTTTATAGGAAACAAATAATATATTTTATTAGACATCTATTTGCACTTTAAACCTGGGAGGACAAAAAAAAAAAATGTGCACGCACACTTTGTAAAGTGTATTTGACATACATATTGAAATGACATGCTTCGAGAATCCGACCGGAGTTTATTGGTAGCAAACATTCAGATAAAGTAAAAATGATGTATCAATGCATACTGTATAATTGCATGCCAAGAAGTACGTGCAGTCATGCTAGATTGAAAATCAACACTGATGTCATTGCAAAAGGACAAAATAATTTCGAAAAAGCTGAATTGCTGTGTCTGAAATGAAATCAACAGGTCAATTGTAATCAGCCCCATCTGCTCAACTAGGGTTTGTATCTTAAAGAGATATCGTCTTGATGACTTCTTGTTAGTTATGATGAAAGTTTTTATGCAGATTTCTTACATCGTGATATTGATCTGCTACGTAATAATTATTATATTAATTATTATCTTTAAGAGGATAATTTTCTATCCACTAGGCGACCATCCTATCAAATTGTTGTATATCATGTAAAAAAAAAATGGCGTGCAAGCTCTATTTATGAAACCCTCTTTAAATAGTACACTGTATTTAACAGGGCAAACCATTACAATGAGGCAAGGAGATTCTTTCTTAGCCTTTATCCATATTAAATTGCTATTTGCACAGCAGTTCGCAATGACGACGATTGGAGTCTTAGATCACTTTGAAAGGAAGATTTGTTTAGTTTTGTCATGTCCATTGTGAGTAATTCTAAATCTCATTTTTGTGCAGGGGTTGAGCTGGACAGCTCCATGGTCACCGTCGTCGGATCCGTCCGACAGGGAGAGAGCACCAACGTCACTCTCCTCGTCCTTTTGGAGGCTAACGCCGGTGGAGGTAGCGCGGTTGGGAGTGGTCTGTGGTCGGTTACCGGCTTTGCCAGCAACTACGCTAACGGCAGCGGAGTTCGCTTCGGTGAAAACACTATCAATTTGACCCCATCTCAGGCCAATACCACCCTTAATTACGGAGAGACAGCCACAATTGACGGCCTGATATTCAACCTTGATCTCCAGAGTGGACCGGTGTGTTCTCAGTTCCGTTATATCTGCGTTGAGATTGAGAAGGGCTCTACCCCATCCCCTGACTTCGATCTCACTCCTGCTCAGTCAGTCTCTTGTTATGAGGTGGAATGTAGAGGTAGGTGTTCACGGGCAGAATTGTGTGGACAACGAAAACACCTTTGAACATTTTTTGTTTTTGTTTTCAATAACTTGGTATAACATGTGCCCATCACGAGCCCGACACCAAGGAGTCATACAGCCCATGAGTCCGACACTGGATAAAAGAGGGCAAGTAGTCCTACGCAAGGCAAACAAGGTACTCGTGTCCGACACTCGATTGCATCACGGGCTCTGAATGTACGCAGTGTCGGTCCTGTGGACCTTGTTTGCCTACTGGTGGACTCCTGGGCCTTATTTACCTATAGTCGTGATAGTATCGAGTTCATACTTTATCCCGTGGGCTGTGTGAATCATTGGCGTTTTTTACAATGTTGAAATCGTGGTCCTTCTGACTCGTGGGTGTCCGGCTCATGGGATGACCCCAACATAACTGCCTCCTGACCTTTTTCTGTTTTATTTGTTATGGTTCACATTGTTTGCATTGCCAGAGATTCAACTTCATAGCACTGTTTCAACTGTACAAATATACTGCAAGTATTTTAATGTAAGTTTCAACAATCGCAATAACCATAGCAACGATCGAAAAGCTGATAGCTGAGAGACATTGTACTAACAAAGAAAATTGTGATCATTCTGAGTGTTCAGAATTCTCCCAAGGACATGTCTGCAAAGGATTTTGGAATTTTTTCATAATTTGTACATAATGATGTTCTCATATAAAAATGACAGCAGTCATATCTTTGAGGTGAGTGATATTCTTCCCATTTTATGCTCGATTTTCTTTTCTCCATCTTGACACAATAGCAATATATCATGGCAACACTGCCGAGACGCACTATCCAGCCGTTTCTTACTATATATTGCAGATTCCTTAAAAATGCAATACAATACCATACCATACAATACAATAAAATACAATACCATACAATACCAAACAATACAATACCATACCATACAATACCATACCATACAATACAATAAAATACAATACCATACAATACCAAACAATACAATACCATACCATACAATACAATACAATAAAATCCATACAATACCATACAATACAATACCATACAATACCATACCATACATTACAATACCATACAATGCAATACAATACAATACCATACCATACAATACGATACAATACAATACAATACAGCACAATACAATACAGTACAATACAATGCAATACAATACAATACAATACAATACAATACAATACAATACAATTCAACGCAATGCAATGCAAAACAATACAATACAATACAATATACAATACAAAAAGATACATAACAAAACAGTGCGATATTTGTGTCATTTGTAATTCTCATCAACAACACGATCATCTTCATATTAATCACTATTTCATCCAGTGTTTTGATGCAGGTAATATCATATCGTGGCGAAACACATCTGGCTAACTAACTTGCTCCCTACCCTTTGTAAAAGGCTGTACGAAAAGTAACATCGTTGTTTTTAAGGATCGAAAAAATAAAAGTAGCTTGATTTATCTGATTTTCAATATTCATAGCAAATGATTGTGCTGTTGTTGCTCTTCTTGCCGACGATTTTGTAATTAATGAAAGACATGTGAGAATATAAAAAAGCATATGATCGCCAAAAAAAAAAAGAAAAAAAAAGAAAGAAGGAAGGGACTTACTCTGGTTCCAATGTTTTGCTACCTTTGTTTGATAGGAACTTGTGACGCATTGTTGCGACATGATATTTTAATTTCGAAGCACAGTGAAAATTGAGGCGCAAGTAATTGTTCAATACTCAGCTTTGATTCTCGTTAAACAGGTGTTGAGATAACTAATTCAGCGATTTCCGTCACCGATCCGGGAGCTCTGCGAGAGGGAGTGGCAGGACAGACCGTATCCTTCAATCTTAACCTCACTGCTGGCAACGCTGGTAGCGTGAGCGGAACCAACCTCTGGCAGTTTACCGCCTTTGGAAGTCAAACCGCGGACGGGAGCTCAGTGAGTACAGACACATACAACGTTCCTCTGACCCCAGGGCAGGGCAGTACTGGCATTGCTTCTGGTGGAACTGCCATCTTTGACAATCTAGGTTTCGAGATCGATCTTTCTGGTGATGTGAACTGCGCTGATGTGCCTTACATTTGCGTGACAGCTTCCCGGGGCGAGTCAGCGAGTCCCGACTTCACCCTCTCCGGTGACCCAAGCGACGACGTTCTGACGTCATGTCAACCCGTAACGTGTAGAGGTAACTAATAGTATTTTTATTATTATAATGTTTTTATTATTATTATTATTATTATTATTATTATCATTATTATTGTCATTATTATTACCAGCAAGGACCAGGTCTGCCCAATTTTGATAGAAAACAAATAATGTATTTGATTCGACATCTATTTGCACTTTAAACCTGGGAGGACAAAAAAAAAAATGTGCAAGCGCACTTTGTAAAGTACAGTTGACATACATATTGGACTGACATGCTTCGAAAATCCGACCGGAGTATATTGGTAGCAAACATTCAGAGAAAGTAAAAATAATGTATCAATGCACACTGTATAATTGCAGGCCGAGAAGTACGTGCAGTCATGCAAGTTTGAAAACCAATACTGATTTCATTGCAAAAGGACAAAATACTTTCGAAAAAGTTGAGTTGCTGTGTCTGAAATCAACAGGTCAATTGTAATCAGCCCCATCTGCTCAACTAGGGTTTGTATCTTAAAGAGATATCGTCTTGATGACTTCTTGTTAGTTATGATGAAAGTTTCAGTTAGTTTTCTCACATCGTGATATCGATCTGCTGCGTAATGAATAATTATGATATACTAATCATTATACATAAGAGAGCTATATTTTCATCCAAAGGCGACCATTTTCTAACATTGTTGTATCATTATTACGTAATAAAGAGCTTAAGCTCTCTATATGAAATCCTCTTAGTATTTAACAGGCCACACCATTGCAATGAGGCAAGGAGATCCTTTTTTATAGCCTTTATCCATATTGAATTGCTATTTGTAAAGCAGTGCGCAATGACCACGATTGGAAGGAATCTAAGATCATTTTGAAAGGAAGAATTGTGTATTTTTGTCCTGGCCACTGTGAATAATTCTAAATCTCATTATTGTGCAGGAGTTGAGCTGGACAGCTCCATGGTCACCGTCGTCGGATTCGTCCGACAGGGAGAGAGCACCAACGTCACTCTCCTCGTCCTCTTGGAGGCTAACGCCGGTGGAGGTAGCGCGGTTGGGAGTGATCTGTGGTCGCTTACTGGCTTTGCCAGCAACTACGCTAACGGCAGCGGAGTTCGCTTCGGTGAAAACACTATCAATTTGACCCCATCTCAGGCCAATACCACTCTTAATTACGGAATGACGGCCACTATTGACGGCCTGATATTCAACGTTGATCTCCAGAGTGGACCGTTGTGTTCTCAGTTCCGTTATATCTGCGTTGAGATTGAGAAGGGCTCTGCCGCATCACCTGACTTCGATCTTACTCCTGCTCAGTCAGTCTCTTGCTATGAGGTGGAATGTAGAGGTAGGTGTCAGACGAGTTCACAGCTAAATCTTTGTGGACAACGTCAAAGCTTTCCACCTTATTGCTTCCCTATACCATGACATAACCGCCTCTAACTTTACCTACACCTAAAGGACACTGTGTCAACAAAGATCTTACATCTACTTTAAATTACAGCAATTAGGATAATGATTAAAAAATTAAAAAAGAATAAAAAAATTAATTGTCCTGACTATTGCAAAAAGAAATGTGATTCTTTTTGTCTTTTTTTTCGGGGGTGGCATGACAAAGGTGGATTTAACATTTTGTCTAAAGTTTTTTGGATGACACATTCTTATCACCATTTGTTTGAAATCACAATTTTGTGATAATTTGTGATTGTTAGATTACTGTTTTCTACTACTACTAACTACTGCTACTACTACCATCATCATCATCATTATTATCATTTATCATCTTTTTCATATCATTAACTTTGTAAAAAATTATCATAAATGCTATTATTATTAGATTATATCCATATGAAATCTTTCAACACAATGGTAAAATACAATGGACAAAGTGTATTTGAGATAACGCAAATAAAAACAAAAACGAAGAAACAACAACAAAAAAATCTTTTCCAAGTGGAAAGGCTTCCGTGGGCGCAGAAAGGGACATCAATGACCAGGGATCAGTTCCATGAAAGTCTTATGAGAGACTTTTAAAGACATAATTATGTGAGACTTCATGAAATGAATTCTACTTCTCTTTGAAAGTCTCTCATAGCTACATGAATTATGAGCGACATCAGCCATTCTGAGATTTATGTAAGACTTTCATGTGATGACTTCATGAAATGGATCCCAGGACCACAGGTCTTCAGTCCCATTATTATCCCTCAAATCAGTAGTGCACATCAACTAACAGATTTTGATCGACACTAAGTAAGTATATTATACTGGTTAATGCTGGTTGCATAGTTTAACAGAGAGTATTCCATTATTCAGCACCTAATTTTGATTGTACTTGAATGGCAGGAGTCAACATCGCTTCCCTGAACACCACGCTGAACACTGATGAAGTTTTCCACGGTCAATCACAGAGCGTGTCCTTCAACGTCCAAGCCTCGGCCGACCCGGACTATGGCAGTGTGTCGGGCACAGGCCTCTGGGTGGTTACCGCTTGGGTCAGCGACTCATTGGACGGTGCCAATCCCATTGCAACATCCAACATCAGTCTTTCCGCATCACAGGCTGACCAATCAGCTGAATCCGGAGGAACAATAAGTTTTAGCAACCTCGCATTCCCCCTTAACCTTAATACCACTCCCGAATGCGCCGATTTCAGTTTCTTCTGTGTTCAGCTCCAGCGAGACTCTGGCTCTTCCGTAGACTTCTCGCTGGAAGGAGACCTTGTTAGATGCGTACCAATCACATGCACAGGTAGCTTTTGCCATTACCATTATTATTCATCAGACTAAAAACAGCATAATCGTTCCTCTTCTTTAGCCATCATGAGCATGATTTAAAAAGAATTTGTGAAAGAATATTCATATGATGCTAAGGAGACGTTCCACGCCAAACCTGGGGAGTTTGGTAAAATGGTGGAAACTGGAAAGATATGAAGGAAACGACAAATTTTGAAATAGTTTGCTCAATCTCACCAACAAGCATGTAAAGAAAAGTAAGACAATTAGCGCGAAAACTATGTATTTTTGAAGAACAATATAATTGGAATTAGATATGCTTATCCATCGGAATAGCTACCAAAAATTATTGAATGAACGTGATGTCGGATAAAGCGGGCTGAAGACCAAATAAGATAACATAATTTTTAAGAAGTATTTAGGAGAATAGGTCAAATCCTTTGTCACCCAGCATTACTCTTTTTACTAGTAAACTCTTTCTATCGCTCTAACCGTGAATCTAATTAACCTGGCATTTCCGTGTATTCTTTTCTTGCAATGTTGCACCATTATCCAGGACTCTGGATGACTTTAAGCTTTTTATGAACAACTTTTTATGCCTCCGCCACGAAGTGGTGCCGGAGGCATTATGTTTTCGGGTTGTCCGTCCGTCCGTCCGTACGTCCGTACTTCCGTCCGCATTCGTTTACGCGATAACTTGAGAAATATTGGCTGGAATTTTACCAAACCTAGTCCAAGTATAAAGTATGATAGGGCAATTACTTGATTAGATTTTGGGTGAAATCGGCCAAAGGTCAAAGGTCAAGGTCAAATCATGAAATTGTATCCGTTTATTTACGCGATAACTCAAGACTGGATTGAGCAAATTTCACCAAACTTTGTCCAAGGATGATGTATGATGGGACAATTACATGAGTAGTTTTTTAGTGGAATCGGACAGAGGTCAAAGGTCAAAGATCAAGGTCAAATCCTAAAATTTATCTGTTTACGTGATAACTCAAAACTGGATGAAGCAGCTTTCACCAAACTTGGTCCAAGGATGATGTATGATGGGGCAATTAGTTGAGGAGATTTTGATGACATTGGCAAGAGGTCAAATGTCAAAAGGTCAAGGTCAAATGCTAAAAATGTTGCTATTTCCCTCCATATCTATTCAATGCCAGAAGGTATTTTATTGAAACTTAGTGTAGACATGTACTACTGTGTAAAGATTCTCCAGAGAGAGTTTCATGTCATAAGGTAAAAGGTCAAAAGGTCAAAGGTTAGGTGAAAATGTTGCAATTTCACTTTTCTCGCAAATGGTTCAATATATCTTCATGGAACTTGGTACATATGCATGTACTGACTGGCAGGGATTATCTAGGGAATTTAGGGGTCATGGAACAATAGTCAGGGGTCAAAGGTCAAGGTCAACTCCTCAAAATTTTACCGTTTCCCTCATATACTAGTATATGCAATACTTGCATTATTAGTTTTAAAACTAAGTATATACATGTATTACCTTATGGAGATTCTCTGGGAAATTTCCAGCCAGAAGATCAAAGGTCAAAGGTTAAGGATCAAAGGTCAGGTTTAAATGAAAAAAAAATCTATTTTGTACTGTAATTGCACTCTTTCTTCATACCTTGAAAATTACTCAATGCATAAACTTATAACAGGGTCGGTCAGAAGTCAAGTAAAAATCCTCAATTCCCCAAATATGTGTACCTGCACTCTTAGACAATTATAGCAAACCCAGTTTGAGGAAAGTGAACATTCAAGACATTTCTGATAAACCTGTCATATCAATATTTTGCCAGTTATGTGAAACTGTCATCACACATTGTGAAGACATTGTACTATACACCTATTGGTAGAATCATGCATTATGGCGGAGGCATCAGTCGCCATAGCGACATTTCTAGTTTAAATAGTTGTCATAAATCTTTGGACCTAATAAAAGGTCGTAAAATATTCGTTTGTATTTCTAATCAAAAGAGGGAAGTTTCTAATCATGTTAAGGTATCTGATTGGCCAAAGCGATGGAGGTTAAGTGCTGTTTTTTTCGTTTATCGCTAAACCTTTTTCGCATCCTTAAAGGTAATAATACTGGATATGATGTAACATTTCCCTATAGAAACAAGAAAAAATACAAATATAGGGTTTATTTCCTCTCAGCAAAAATAATTGGTAATTTCATGTCTCATTGTATTTTTTTTTCTACATGTATAGGTAAGCTTCACAGTAATGGCAAAATGTACCCCAGCATGTTTCACGTTATGAAAAGATATTTATGTGTTTTCTGAAGCAGTCCCACATTTCGACATTGACACGAAAACATACGAAGCAAAGCTTCCATGAACGCTATGGCAATTTCCCGCCATTTCAAACTGAGCCAATCACAATCAGTATAGTCCGGAATTCGAAAGAATTATTGTCTTACAATAGTTAATGATGATTGCATTGAATACGCAGCCTATTGTTTTAAGTAGTTAACATGCATAGGATAGACAATGTACCAATTATTTTCGTATTCCTGTCCGTCTGTTCCTCCCATGTTTCGTCCAAGATGTGAATGAGTGTTCTAGCGCCCCCTGTCGTAATGGTGCAACGTGTACTGACATCGTCAACGGCTATACATGCCAATGTGCGGATGGTTTCGAAGGCCGACACTGTGAAATCGGTAAGTTCTGGTAACCAAATCAACATGATGATACATGCTCTCAATCTCAAGTCATAATTTTCTGCCACCACAGGGCATGAAGATGAAACAGATTTGATAAACATCTACCAAAAATCATTCTGATATTTTCTTGTTTTAAATTTGTTCCTATTTTCTTCGTTTCTTTGTGATGAGTTTTAGTGATGTAATATTTAGAAATTTACTATATAGATTGTGAAACGCTCCTGCATAATCATTATATTTAATTTTAGGTGGTAGAAGCTTGACGGTGGATCACGTATTCTTTCCTGGGTTTATATGTGTCCCTAAAAAGGGGCCTACCCAGTCCCGACGTTTTGGCAAGCATTTTCTTGCCGCTTTCAAGAGATTTCTTGCGATCAAGAGAATTCAAGCATGTGCTTGCCATTTATCTGTTATGATTGTTATCATGTATGTCTATTATGTATTTGTTTACAAGGCCTTAATGAAAACAGTTTTTTATTACTGACGGGTGAACACTGTATAAATGAAACGAAATGAATAAATAAATGAATAGATAGATAAATAGATAAATATGAAAGTAAATAAATAAATAAATAATAGATAAACAAGATACACAATACAGACCTTGAACACAGTTTTCTCGTAGCATCACTGAAAATGAGTAGGCCTAAATCTTACTTTTTCCTGTTTCTTTGTTTCTTTCACATTAAGACATAAATGAATGCGCAAGCTCCCCATGCCAGAATGGAGGTACATGCAACGATGAAGTAAACGGCTATTCGTGCGACTGTCCAGCGGGATACACAGATGCAGAATGTCAGACTGGTAAGAGAAGAAAAGCTGATGTCTGCAGATCTACTTTACTATATATCTCTCAATATTAAATTTGAAATTAACAATAAAAATCATGCATGGATAAAACTATACCGTATACATTACTGATTTCAAAGCATAGCTTCTCAAGTAGAAATGTTTACCACAAGAAGAAAAGAATCTCTATTGTAATTTCGAACGACATATCCTGTGACGGAAAGAAATGACTTAACTTACTTTGGAATCTCATGGTAGAAAAACTTGAATCTGTTTAAATAGGCCCTTGGGAATGAAACATGTTTAAAATGTGGTTTTATTTCAGTTTCAATTCTACAAAAAAAAAATACAGTAAACTAACATAATCTGAGAGGTTTGTTAAAATTGCAGCTAGAATAAAAGGCTTTGCAAACAAACTTACTATATTTTTGTTCACCGATAACTACCGTGGTGCACCTACAACAGAAACGCGTTTAATGAATTGTTCGTATATTACAATAAACTGACAACAAGAACAGAGATTGGAACTGGGGAAGGATTTATCAGCTAAATCATCAATCAATGCATTGTTTCTACCTCTCCTTGTAAAGACGGGAAAACTGGAAAATTGTGAATCGATGCCATTATTACTTATAACCTACATTTCATGAGTGGCTTCTAGGAAATTTGGTGAAAACACAGAAGGTATGACAAAATATTTCATTACTTCTATTAAAGTGGACATCTTTATTTTGGCTCCTCTTTTCACTGTGTGCTAGATATCAATGAATGCGCGTCTTCCCCGTGTCAGAATGGTGCCACGTGCAACGACCTCGTGAATATGTACACATGTACATGCGTCGCAGGGTATACGGGCTATGACTGTGATATGAGTACGTTTATCTCCGAAGCTGCATCCGTTTTTCTTTGAGACATTATTATATAGACACCTATCTTTGTTATTTCTTTGCATCTGCCACTCAGACCAATATTTGACATACACTGTCGACATTTACTTCTGAATGAACATCTACGCATTTGGCGGGAGTCTCGACATAGAGATCAATGTCAGAAAATTTCTTGAAATTTCGATTTGGCAATTCTTTTAGACGAGTAAATTTTAAACGCAATTGCAATCGGCTTTAAGTTTGTTACCAAGATCTGAACAGTGGTTGTATACCCATCTGATCTGCCAACGTCTTGCGATATTGAAAGAATAAGGGTATTGAATTGCAAGATTTGTATATTTAACATGTGCTGTTACATGATGATGAGAAGTATTTTTTTAAAAACCATGATACACATGATACACATTGATCTGGAAAAAATGTTGCACGTTTCGAAATTAATGCATATTCACTTGACCTGAACACTTTTGTGTGTTTGGCACATGCATTCTAGAACCAGTCTCATGTTTTATTCTTTATCATTGGTGTCCAGATATCAACGAATGCGCAGGTGTAACATGCCAAAACGGAGGGTCTTGTGTGGACGGCTTAAACACATTTGTGTGTGTGTGTGAGCCCGGATTCACAGGGACTTACTGCGAAATCAGTAAGTGACGTCAGAGACACCTCATTGATAGATCTGAAAATTTTAATCTCAAGTATAAACTCATATACCCGAATTCACAAAGGAGGTACAATTTGAACCATGGTTTAAACCATATAGAATTTGTTTGAAGTGCATGGCCTATTTCACTACGAAATCAGTCATTTCGTCGACGACATGATCATTTCGGAAACGAAATGAACATTTCGTCAACGAAGAACTATCACAGACTGTCGGGAGAAAGCTCTGTAGTCTTGTTGATGTACGACGCTTATCTAGAAGTTAGGAGATCGTTGCTTGCCTATGTTTTATTTTGTGTTTTTATCATGGCTACTACTCAAACACTGAATTATCGGTGTTTATCTACTCGATGAGGGGAAAATTTGTCAATTAGTTACAATGATGAACAACTTGATTTCTCCCGGCATTGTTAATCACCGATAATAAATTGTTAGTTATGATTTCCTAGTTGGCGGAGATAAAGACCTTAGTGATGATATGACTCGCGTAGAACCATGCTAGGCAATCAACATCCTTTGACTTTTGAACATAAATATATAACTAGGAATAAAATTGCATGCATTTGTTGTTGCTTTACTGGGCAAGGATCAGCGATACTTGCCGACTTTCATGAACAAGATGCGTATGCAGAAACTATTCATGTATGTGTATTTCAGTTTTAATATTCGGTCAATTCTTGCTGCTTTGACGTGGCGTTTTCATTCAGATATCGACGAATGCAGCAGTTCCCCGTGTATGAACGGAGCCACCTGTATGGATGAGATTAATGCGTACTCTTGTGAATGTCTTCCGGGATACGATGGACCCCTCTGTCAGAATGGTGAGACGCTGTTTCAGTGTTGTTAAAGGACAGGTTCACCTTCATGAATGAATGCAGCAATATTAGTGGAAAACATAAATGAAAGTTTGAGGAAAATCTGACAATCTTTCCAAAAGCTATGAATTTTTGGATTGTAGTGCTGCCGTTACCACTGATTACTTGATAATAACGCAACTATAATGTGCGCTGTCACAAATACGCAGAATTGTAGGATATAAAGAAATGTATAGACAATTTAACATTTCTTCCCACACATTCCCTCAACTTGTTACTAATTTATGATAAAGGGTGATATCATTCCCACTGCCTTCTGAAATAGGCAAGTCATGTGCTCTTTTGTCATGCGAAAAGTATGAAAATTATGTTTAATGGGTGTATGGGTATAGAGTATTCGTTGCTTTCATCTCGTGATGACGATACTTATATACAAACATAACTTCTTCCTATCCCCCAAAAGTAACCACTGCTCTTTAAAGAATTTGGGAAATATTTACATCCTCGCATGGACAGATGATCAAGCATAAAATTTGGTCAAGGGGAGCATAGTGGTTAAAGCTTTACGTAAGTTTCTCCCTTCCCTTGCCCCTCCGGACATCAATGGAAGATCAGAAATCCTTAAATTGCATATTTGGGGACTGTAATGACTATGATGAAAGTCAATTGCTATTATATGTCTGCTTATGTTATTCCGGATATACAGGCATCAATCTTATTACAAGTAATCACGATTTCTTAAAAGGCATTTACAGATTACGCACAGCGTTATCATAAATATAACGAATCACAGACAATCATTTCAACCGGCCAGTCGTGAAAGCGTTAAGTGTCACACTCTTCCAAAGTTAAGCAAAGATGAACACACTATAAGAAATAATAAATTCCAATTGTGAGAATTAAGGATTAATTATGGTTATCCTTGCGTTCGTCATTATGTAAGGTAGTCATTACTTCATGTTTTTATTTAAAAGAATCTTCTCAGCTCTATGATATCCAACTGTTCATCTATTTCATGAACTTAAAAACATTTCAATATCCTGAATATTGTTCATTTTCTAGTGAAATCATTACACAAGATCTGCTCATGCGATCGATTTTAAGTCGGTGATTGATATCATTCGAGACACAGGTGACACCTTTTGTCATGGAAAGTGAATAATGTAATGAAGGCCGATGATAAAGTGTTACTAAAGACTGTATTTCATGGCAGATATTGATGAGTGTCTCTCCGACCCATGTCAAAATGGCGGCACCTGCAATGACTTAGTAAACGGCTACACCTGTACCTGTATTCAGGGATACACCGGCGATAACTGTGAAATAGGTAAGATAAATTTGCGCGGATATTTGACAAAGGTAATAAAGGATGTTGGGATGTCGGCGTAGACGGAAAATGTTGTGAAAAGTAAGTTAGAAAATACGGGCATTTGCTGGAAGTAAAAATATTTCCCTTACTTACCTGGGATTACCATGTTTGTGCTAGATATATAAACAGATTCACATGACACTGACTGATTGACGTGAATTTTTATGCTGTCCGAAAACTTTACGAAATTTTTGTTTCGAAATCTTTCCATTCTTTTGATGCACGAGAATAATTTTGGGACCGTCATTTCATTTGTATCTGGACTTTCTACGAAGATCTCAAATGACTAAAAGGCAATGGCATTGGCTGTCGTTAAGTCAACGAATTGACTTCAAGATTTTAATCATAATAACCATGTGTTTTCAAGATCTTGATCTTCCTTATCTGCAAAAGTTAATTACAAAATATCATCAGGCGAAGAAAAGCAAAAAGTTTGTTCAAACTCCTCTTGTACACCCCCACAATACCAGGAGCGTTTTATGGTGTAAGATCTTTCCAACTGGCAGCCGCAGAGTATGGGACAAATTACCCATGCCTCTCAAGCAGGTCGATACAGTATAGATGACTTCAATGAAAACGTATCTCTTTCACCTGTCAGTAGGCTTTCTGCTGTATGTCGAAGTTTGGTCGCTTTTCATCTTGTCTTGTTCCCTCTTCTCTCTATTCTGTAGTTTTTCTTTAATTCTTGGTTTTCATTCCTCCGATGAAGACAATAACCTGTTTTTATGCCTCCGCCACGAACTGGTGCCGGAGGCATTACTGTATGTTTTCGGGTTGTCCGTCCATTCGTACGTACGTCCGTCCACATTCGTTTACGCGATAACTTGAATAATATTGACTGGAATTTTACCAAACTTGGTCCGAGTATTAAGTGTGATAGGGCAATTACTTGATTAGATTTTGGATGAAATCGGCCAAAGGCCAAAGGTCAAAGGTCAAGGTCAAATTATGAAATTGTATCTGTTTACGTGATAACTCAAGACTGGATTAAGCAAATTTCACCAAACTTTGTCCCGAGGATGATGTATGGTGGGACAATTACTTGATTATTTTCCAGTGAAATCGGACAGAGGTCAAAGGTCAAAGGTCAAGGTCAAATCATGAAATTGTATCTGTTCACGCGATAACTCAAGACTGGATCAAGCAAATTTCACCAAACTTTGTCTGAGGATGATGTATGGTGGGACAATTGATTAATTTTTGAGTGAAATCGGACAGAGGTCAAAGGTCAAAGATCAAGGTCAAATCCTGAAATTTATCAGTGTACGTGATAACTCAAAACTGGATGAAGCAGCTTTCACCAAACTTGGTCCAAGGATGATGTATGATGGGGCAATTAGTTAAGTGGATTTTAGTGACATTGGCAAGAGGTCAAAGGTCAAAAGGTCAAGGTCAAATGCTAAATATGTTGCTATTTCCCCCATATTCACGCAATGCCGGAAGGTATTTTCTTGAAACTTAGTGTAGACATGTACTACTGCATAAAGATTCTCCAGAGAGAGTTTCATGTCATAAGGTCAAAGGTCAAAAGGTCAAACGTTAGGTGAAAATGTTACAATTTTAATTTTCTCGTAAATGGTTCAATGTATCTTCATGGAACTTAGTACATACGCATGTACTGACTGGCAGGGATTATCTAGGGAATTTAGGGGTCATGGGTCAATAGTCAGAGGTCAAAGGTCAAAGTCAACTCTTCAAAATTTTACTATTTCCCTCATTTACTAGTATATGCAATGTTTGCATTATTATTTTTAAAACTTTATATACATGTATTACCTAATGGAGATTCTCTTAGAATTTCCTGCCAGAAGGTTAAAGGTCAAAGATTAAGGGTCAAGGCCAGGTTTAAATGCAAAAAAGAATCTATTTTATACTGTAATTACACTCTTTCTTCATACCTTGAAAATGAACTTAATAAACTTATAAAAGGGTCAGTCAGAAGTCAAGTAAGAATCCTCAATTCACCAAATACATTTACCTGCACTCTTTAAGACAATTATAGCAAACTAGTTCGAGGAAAGTGAACATTCAAGATATTTCTGACAAACCTGTCATTTCAATGTTTTGCCAGTTATGTGAAACTGTCATCACACATTGTGAAGACATTGCACTATACACCTATTGGGAGAATCATGCATTATGGCGGAGGCATCAGTCGCCATAGCGACATTTCTAGTTTTATATGCGCTTTACAAATAACATTTATTATCATGACCAGATGCCTACACCTAGCCATATTGATAAAGACACGTTGAATTCACTAAAGTAAAAAGAAAATAACAATAATGATAATTCTAAAAAGATTGACAAAATATAGCACAATAGTTTACATTATGTGAGGTTTATTACATACAGGATGTAATATAGTAAACGAAACACGCTGTGCCTAAATCTAAGTCACACGTTTTGAAATTTTCCATGTGGTGCATGCATCCTTGATCCTGTTTAATGTTTTTTCTTTGTGTTTGGTTTCCAGACATTGACGAATGCGCAAGTGTCGTGTGCCAAAATGGCGGGATCTGTGTGGAACTCATAATTAACTCCTTTGTGTGTTCTTGCGCACCTGGATTCAATGGAACATTTTGTGAATTCAGTAAGTGATGTCGAAGAGATTTCGCAGGTAGATCTGAATTATTTAATCGCAAATATAAGCTGAAAGCAAAAACATTTTGAAACAGGAATATGTTTGCATGATCTGTAAAACATCAAAGGTCACTGCGTTCTTTTGTTAAACCTCAGTTATAAGACTAATGATAAATACAGGACTCATGGGACGATTTCATACGAATGTCTTGAAAGTGAGCGTTAGGTTCTGATAGTGAATAGGAAACATTTATGAAATTTTTCCTGAGTTACGAATAAAGAATTGTAAATTGATTATCTGAGCCCAATGAAGGATGTTTCACAGCTTGGTTTGCGAAAGCTTACCAAGTACTCTGTCTGTCATGTCAGTGTTCCATTGGTTCTCAAAAAGTTGATGATCTTACCATCACCAATTCTTGAGAAGGTGCGCTATTTTGATTCAGTTCAGTTTATTTCTGCTTTCTGTTTTCGATACAATGTATAACAAAATTTAATTAATATCATAAATATTATAAAATTGTTCCAACGCATTGTGGAGTATTTGTATCAAGAAAACTATATGGAGAAGTTCAACAGTTCAACTTGTTTCAATTATGAAATTGGAAATGCAGAGGACCATCTTCATAATAATCATGGAGATCTTTACTAGGAAGATGGCACCGGATAAACTTATTAAGTATAGTTATATGAAATGAAACTATCTTAAAGTACAAGTCTGTATCGCCATTCACGATATAGTGAATAGTTAATAGTGAATAAATACATAGTGAATAGCCACTTGTTTTGATGTTCATGGTAATGTCATGTTGCTGTGACACCAGGGCCTGTTTCATAAAGCTGTTCGTAATGTTACGCATGACATTACTGGAATATCGAGTGCCAAAATGTGCGCCCATTTTTTCCCTTACGTTTTAACAAAGTGCGACAGTATGTCAATATTTCATTTACATTTGGGCACAATACACTTTTAACTCAAAATTTGTTAACATAGATTATAAGAATAATCATTATCATCAGCAAATTTCAGCGTAATAGCTAAAGAAAATAACAATGATGAGGAAACCCACGTGCTTTCTATATTTAAGTCGTTTGTAAAGTCGTTCGTCACTTTATGAACAACTTTATGAAACGGGGCCCAGGAGCAGTAAATCAGTCTCATGAAACTTCGTTTCTTTGATCTGCACAGATGTTGATGACTGCGCGAGCAATCCGTGTCAGAATGGTGCCACGTGTAATGATGGCATTAATAGTTACACGTGCGATTGCGCCCCCGGTTTTGAGGGCGATCGATGCGAAATCGGTAAGTCTCTACAAAGAGATTATAAATCTCTTTGGTCTCTACATATCAGTGCATTTCGATGCCTTCACAATATGGTATCCAACCACTGAACTCAGTTCAGTGGGTAATTTCAAGTTCGTTGCTAGTGCTGGTGCTAGTGATAGTGCTTTCTCGGCACTAGCACCGGCGAATAAACCGAACTTGAAATCACGACGGTGTTGGGAGTTGACCTCAAATTATGACGTATTTCCGGTTGCTGGTGCTGGAGGCTGGGCTAGGTGTTAAATGTCGTCAGCTGAACTGAGCTCCGCCATTTGTGTTCGCGATTTGCCTGCTTTTTCACCATTAACTAACACTAGCCCCTAGAGATTATCATTTTCGTCATTTCAAAATCGTGGCTCATGTTAGCGTTGTTATGCGAAATCCACATTGAAGGTCCATAAGTAGATATCGTTTTACGTGCAAAGTCTACGCTAATGCAATGCTCGCCCACGTAAAAGAACACTCTCGACATGGATTTATGTATCTTAGCCTAAGAGCAAAATTAACATAATTGTATATTAAAGAAATGATGAAATTTGTGGCATTTTAATCAGTTATGTATCTAAATCTAAGCAGTCGTGGATACATCTTTTTAGTATGTTGACTTTAACTATGCGCCATCACTTTTTTTCGTCGCGCTATTCCCGCGGAGCTCGCGGTGCTGTGATTCCAACACCGTGTGCTGGAGATCAATAATGTTGATCGGTATCGCCTCTTTATCTGACCGTCGGTGTTGGAGCTAGATTTAAGGCTGTTATTTTGGGATCTAGCACTAGCACTAGCACTAGCACTAGCACTAGCACTAGCACTAGCACTAGCACTAGCACTAGCACGAGCACTGAACTTGAAATCACCCAGTGTATCCAAACCCATGGAATGGGTGCGCGCGCATGCGTGCCTGCGTGTGTTGGGGTGGAACAAGCAAAGAAGTTAATTGGTTTCTTCCCGTAATGTGGATGCCCGAGTTTCTGTTCTTTGTGATAACTTGCATGGTCAGGTGCATATAGAATGAATTAAAATAAATCAAGTCTTACATATATAGAGTGCACTTATAAGAACACGGTTATGACGAAATTTTGGTTACAACAAAGTAAAAATTCATCCCGCAACCTTATCCAATCCATGTATTTTTATTGTTTATTTGTTTGGTTACAACGAACTTTCGATATAACGAAAGAGAACTGCATGTCCCGAGGACTTCGTTATAACGGGAGTCCACTTAAGCTGATACAGTTCCATAATGAATACTTTTAATTGATTGAAATGACTAATCTGCATTTGACGGAAAGAAAATGTTATATCTTTCTTGCCAGCTGGCAGGTTACAACAAATCCTAGATGCTGTTAATCAAACGAAGTTAATATTTGAGGCTTCAATTTAATACAGAGCCATGCGTCCTCACTTATGCAATCCCCTGAAATGAGTCGAACGTGGACCAGAATTTCGACTGCAACAAAGAATTGATCGAAAAGAGTGTCATGACATAATGATGAACGGCGAAGCTCTTTTAATGTCAGCTGCACTACAGATTTCGTTGTGCCTACAAAAAAAAATTGAAAACTCCATTTCTTTTTCCCCCTCAGAACAAGATAACTATCACTCATGATAATGTAAATAATCGCACTAGAAAACTAATGAAGGCTAAAGAATTAATTTTTTACCCTAACAACTTATGTCAGGGCTGCACACTTACCCAATTTTTTTCTACTGGTCCGAGCGGTCTGTCCAACCAGTAGGTACCTAGTTTTTCCATATTTTACGGGTCCATTCCAGAAAAAGTAACTGGTCCGACAGTGATTTTTACTGGTCACGGACCAGTGGACCAGTGCCAGTGTGCAGCATTGCTTATGTGGTATTTGACATTGCAATATATTTGATTATTCCTAATTTCCTTCTTTCGCCAGACATTGACGAGTGTGCTTCCAACCCCTGCCTCAATGACGGAAACTGTACGGACAGCATCAACATGTTCACCTGCCAGTGCACCGCCGAGTGGACGGGTGCGCGCTGCGAAATAAGTACGTTCACACAATGACGTCGCTCCAGTCAAAACATTGATGATATGTAACAACATAACTGTGTTTCACTTACAATATACTTTGGGATGACGCTACTCTACTGGATCAAATATACTGCCTTTTCTGTATTCATATGTAACCACATATATTTTACTATGATTTTGTTATGCATGATTGTAGTTAGTACAAACAACACTTTTATATTGCTCCTTTGTTATTTGCTAATGTTTTGTTTAGATTGTCACAACCATGTAATTTATTTCAATTTTATTTGAGAAGCAGAATAAATAACAACGAACGAACGAAAGAATGCGGTTGATTGTTTTTGAAGAATTGACCAGGAAATTTGAAAAGAACTATATTTGAGCACAGTTATTCAGACACTTTCAGTTCCAAAATTAATAACAGTTTCTTTGCTGTAAAAAAAAGAACAAAACCATAAAACTATTTGTTGGACTTGTTGGAAAGTTTGAAAGCTACTATTGCGCTTATCATCCTGGTAAACACATGACACTTAACATTAAACTGATCACGTCACGATCTCTTGCAAAACTCTTTATATAATGAAGAAAAACTAAACACCATTTCTTATTATGTTCTTCATTGTGTTTCTTGACATTCCTGGGTGATATTTCGAAGAAACATTCCTGTAGGTCCTGACTGCGTGTCGTACTAGATTATCCAATCTGGCAACCCTTTGTTAATCATAATGCTTCTATTAGTGTAAAAACCAAACGTTGCAGCCAAGGATGGTATCAATACCAACACACTGAGCATCTCATGAAAAGTTTCAAAATTTTTTGTTTTGCTTTGTTTAATCCGGCCTTCAAAGGTCTCAACGCCTGTCGAAGTGACCCTTGCCAGTATGGCGGGACTTGCCAAAACGATGAAACTACCTATAGGTGCTATTGCGTTCCGGGATTTACTGGTCGAAACTGTGAAATTGGTGAGTCACCATAACATCTTAACTCTTGCCTTTTAATTTTGTTATATAACATGTTCTGTAGCTCTTTTCTGACTATTCAAATTTCTCACGACGCCTGATGATGAAAAAGAATAGCAGTCATGTGTATCACATGAGGCTTCTTACTACTTTTGAAGTCTCTCTCTCTTACTCAGTAAAATAGTTTCACAATGTAAATTTATAAGAGAAAAACTGAGTAAAGATAATACAATTCCACTGAGATTCGAACCCGAGATCTCCGAATTCCTAACCGGTCGCTCTACCGACTAAGCAACAGAACGCTCTACTTGTGCAGTATTGGTCAAAGAAAATTCTCAATGCTCGTGTGGTCAGAAGTTATTGTATATATAGTGTGTGACGCACATACGCCAACACCCTCACACATACACATTAAATTTACATAAAAAGAATGTAAATCTACTTGGGGATAAATGCGAGGATCACCGCAGTGATTCAGTTTTTGAATAAACGGAAACAAAGGGAAACTGACCAGAAATGTATGCAATTCATAAGTGAAAAATTGGGCAAAGAAAACGGGATTCCAAGGGGAGCTCCATCTCCACAATTTTTTCACTTATGAATTGCAAACATTTCTGGTCTGTTTCTATTTGCGTTTAAGTAAAATTTATCATACAAACGGACGTTTAGTTCAGCATGATTTAGCATTTTACCACGATTCTAGGCTTTAATTAACCCGGAAGCTTGTAAATATATTCAAAGGTTTGATTACATTACAAGAATTAAAACGTTTGGTAATCCATGAAATGTCTCCGCACACATGTATGTATATTTGTATATACGTGTCTGCGTGCGTGCGTATAACAAAAAATTGCTGAAATTATAAGACGGCCAAATCAGATCAATCAAATCAAATCAAATCAAATCAAATCAAATCAAATCAAATCAAATCAAATCAAATCAAATCAAATCAAACCAAACCAAACCAAACCAAACCAAACCAAACCAAACCAAACCAAATCAAATCAAATCAAATCAAATCGAATCCTTTCTTATCCTGTCTTAGATATCAACGAATGTTCCAGTCTACCATGCCAGAATGGAGGGAGATGTATGGACGGCCCAAACATGTACTCGTGCCAGTGTCTGGAAGGATTTACAGGGCTGAACTGCGAAGAGGGTATGGAATGAGAAACCTTGGTATAAACAGACTGATGAACATGAGTAGAGAGAGTAGCACGCATTTGTATAGTTTTCAGTTGTGTTTAGGATCAAAGCCAAAAGTAGCTGACTTAGATAACTTATGTAGGCACAAGTGCTTATCACTCCACATGGACACATGCGTTTAATAGTGTTTGGCTATGAAAGTCGAACTATTCAGCAGTGGCAGAAAACTACACGTTCAGGTCTGATTATGTGTCTCTTGTGTAGGCGACGTGACCGGTATACATGGTATAACGCAATAGATCAAGTCGTTTTCTCTTTCTCTGTACCCTTTTGAAAAGAAAGTCTCCGATCAACTTGATCTATTGAGATGTCGTAAATTTTAGTATTTCATTCATGCGATATAGGCTTATTAACTGTTCCAAAAATATCCAGAATAAGAGTGGACGTGGCGCTTGTAGAATTCAGAGAACAGGAACAGCAACCTTGATTTCTTTAAGCCTTTCTACCAGTGAAGAAACTTGAAGCATTTGCTTATCACACCTACTTTATATAGTGTAACCTTACCAAATCTTTCTCAGGTGCTGTGAAGGGTAGAAATTCTGACAGATATATTCATTAAACCATTCTTAATCCTGTAATTAGATTTCGTTTGAACTTATTTGTTCTCACTGTACTTCTTACTATGCATTTTTTTTGACGTCAAGTTGGATTTTGTGATCTGGATGGAGACTGGTATAACGAGTGTAACGATCGAATAACACTCAGCCGAACCTCCACGGGGATGCTTCTTGGAATGCACCACAGCAACGCGGAGTTAATCACTGGATACTCAGGTTAGAAATAATTGTCCGCCTGAATTGTCCTAGACCCGATGTAGATATTACGTGGAAACAAAAAGAAAAAAAAAATGTTGTGGGGGAGCTGTAGCATAGTGGATATAAAGACTCCCGACTCCCAATTGCCAGGAGGACCCGAGTTCGATTCCCACCCAGTGCTTACGTCCTTGGACAAGATGTTTTTACCTTCCATGTTCCTCTCGACTCAGGAGTATAAATGGGCATCTGCCAACGCTAGGATAATGACAATGGCAGATACAGCAATGACAACACCGAAGAGGCTACACTGGATGAATAAGACCTTATTATCATTATCATTATTATTATTGTTATTATTATTGATACTATCATTATTATGACTATAATAATGATTATTATTGATATCATTATTATTATTACTATTACTATTATGGTTGTTATTATCATTATTATTATCATTGTTGTTATTATTATCATTATCATTATTATTATTATTATTATTATTATTATTATTGTAATCATGGCCTATCATGGCAGCAATTGGAATCCATTGTATTCATTTTAACCATAACAAGCTGTTCCATAAAACCGAGGTACCAAGTTAAGGGTTTTTGTGTTAAATTTGATTTATTTGTGTAAAACACTCGTCCAACACCGAAACCGAATAAGATGCATTCTTTTTTTGACTCACAGGGGCAGACGTCTTAGTTGGGTTCGCCGACACAAGCTGCCACTTTCCTACCTTTGGCTACGTGGTCAGTCGAGATAACGGTGAATCGACCACCTCGTGGACGGGCCAGTGCCACCTGTGTGACGGGGAGGAAGTCCTTTACACCACGTGGACCAACACACAGAGTGTCAACACTTGCTCTGAAATCAAGAAAGCTACGCTGTGAGTTTATTCTTCATTTCATTTCATTTATTTCCATTTCAATAAGTAAATAGATAAATAAATAAATAAATAGGTAAATTAATCAATATATGAATAAAAAAATAAACAAGAACATCCAGCAATCAGTAAAGTTAGGGAGTTTGGCTGAAATAAGAAGGACATTTAGAATTTGTTGAAACACAAGATTTGATTTCCTACAGTAACAAATACGGAAGCTTTTATACACAAAACTTTTTGGCTTTTTATAAAAAGTATTACTGTACTCCTAGCTGCACAGGTTGGTCAGTGACGTAACAAAGAGCGTAGTTAAGTGCACGCACGACCCATCATGCTCTTTATAATCTTTTCATTGTAACTTCAAAGAAGATTTTATTTTAGAAGCGTTTACCTGGTTATTGTTGTATTTTCTGTATATGGTCAAAAAAAAAAAGGTGAGATAACAAATGTAATGCTTTTTTAAAAATGTAAAAATCTGAATAATTTAAAGACGCCCAGATCAGAGAGCCAAGGCAGGACGCACGTTTGGTTTTCATTGTTCTCCATTCATCATTTAACAAACACTATGTTGACGTACTATGCCGAAGATATTATTTGTAGGCCTAAATACGGAAAGAGAACAGGAATTTCACACATGCCATCTAGCCAAATTAACAAATAAATGGATAAATAGTCAGATATAATGGTAAAATACACATGTATCAGCGATCAGATGAACATTATGTTATAGCTTACTTTGTGTGCTGCTTAATTTACACATATATACTTTCATGTAACATTGCAACTCTTTTCTCTTGTTTTTTTCTCTGCATCCGATCAGTGATGGTATATGACAGAGTTGGTTTATTAAACTTTCCATGTGTTTTTACTTGTTTGTTTATTTTCTTTTTTTAGAAATATCATTTCGGGGTCATATTTGTGCCTATTTCAACCTATCGTTCGCAAGCCCTGAAATCTGTAGCAATATAGTTCACTTGTTCCAAATGAAAAAGATGAAAGAGGGAATTTATTATCTTTCTGTTGCTCGTCTCACTTTTCTGCAGGGTTGGACAAGACAAGTGGACACGATTCCGGCAGAGCCAGGCTCCCCGCGAGGAATAACTGTCTAGCCATTTTTCCTCACATCAGTGTATATTAATATACATTTGCAATGATTTTTACAGTTTCATCTGTAATGATCCTCAAACTCACATTATTTTACTTAATATCGAGTAATGATGATGATGATAGAGAGACTCTTATAAAGCACTCATTCTACCTAAAAGGATACTCATGGCGCTATAAACGAGTGCATAATGTATCACTATACAATAGCGTCACAGAAGATAATAAGAACAATAAACAAACAAACAAGCAATATACACGTACACATATACGTACAGGCAAACAATTGTCAATTGTCAAATCAGTGTCTTCCTAGAAAACCATGTATACTAATTCATAGAAAGTACTCGAGCCCTGAGACATGCGATGTAATTCAGTTGAGAATGCATCATTTTAAATGATGTTTATATTTTTCATAACGTTTGGATATCAGCAGCTGACAACTACAGGCTTGCGCAAGATGAACAATGATTTTTTTCTTGCCATGACTGTTTGCCCAGTACTCCTGAAATTTAGTTAGAGTTGTGAATGTCTTCCTTCTTTATCATGTTGTTTTTCTGTGTATGGGGAAAGTGAGTCAGTATACTACAGTCAGTGTTATGAAATAACCAATTTAGTACGGACAAAATGGTAGAAGTGGTTGTCATTCTACACAAGTAGACCGACGCCGGAGAAAATTTACACTTTCACACATGCACTTTTTAAAGATATGTCACAGTAAGACTAAATCACAGTTTGGTTGATATAGGTTGCCCATGTCCTCTTTAAATCACTTAGATCTAATTGTCACGCAGTCACCAATTTATGTGCAAAGAGGAATGAATTTCCGATGTATATCCAGGCTCTGTATTTATAAACATATTAAGATTACCGTGTTTTATGGAATGTTACGAAAATATTGGAATTGAATTGAATGTTAAGCTCAGGCGTTTTTATCTTTATTTTTGTACATTTGTATATTTTGACTTTGATTATAACCAGATTTAATTCTACCCGATGTCTTTCAGAAATGATAGATGAAAATAACAGAAATAGTACAAGTAGCTTAAACGGGTACAGTCGCTTGTTTTCAACAATGCTGTTAAGACATTTATACTTAGAAATTTGTTAAATGTCGGTTCCACAATAATCAAAATTAGAACAGGTTGGTTTATGAGACACGCGATGTTGTGTTTCTTCCGCGTGATATTTTTTGATCTCTCTTTTTTTCTCTTTTTTCTCTCTCTTTCCCTCTTTCTCTCTCTCTCTCTCCCTCTCTCTCTCTTAGAAATGTTTATTTTCGTTTGTTCTCATCGTATGTGTGGTGCAAGACAGTCTTGATAGTATTCATGGCATTATTTTTACTTGTCACTTGAAAATGATTTCGCAAGAGCCTGTTTCGCTCAGGACATAATAACAAAGTTTAAGTTTTTCTCCATCTCCAGCAGAACCATATAGCACATACATACAGTGTGAATAAAAGAAAAGAGATGTAAACACAAATACACCGGTAAAATATCAAAATGTACGGTACGTTCTACTTTTGGTGGGAATTAAAGGAGTGAACCATATTATTTTAGTGTTCAATAACATCATGGAACAATGAAAGTCTTCCTATGTACTGTCATGGCCTGTGCTAATCTAGTCGTTATTATATTATTCTTCCGATGTTTCCCCTGTGTGATGTGAGCATGTAGTTGGTAAAGTTATAATGAACACTGTTGTTTTGAGCATGAGTTTTGTTGTTGTTTTTTCTGATGACGATGAAAATGAGAGAAAGACCAGGAGAAAGTTTGTTTGTTTGTGTTTCTTTGTAAGTGTTTGTTTGTATGTGTCTGTTCATTCTAAGAAATAATGAAATATCTAAGTCATTAATGGTTAGCACTTGGTGCTGACGTGGGTGTGTACACTTTATATCACGTATATTTTCAAATGCCAATATGATGTCCGCTTAAGAGATAATTTTGTCGGAATGCCGTATCCTTAGCATTAATCAGAATCCAAGATCAGGCTTGGCATAAGGTCATCCAGAAAAAAACATCAACAACCTTGTTTTTATTTCCGCTGGGAGCCGTACGTGGAGGAATCAAGCTTTTAAACGAAAAGGATCCTTCGAAGCTTCATAACTTTAAAAGTCGTATCAAAGACCCTAAAATAAAGCCGGCGAATATTCGTTAAAACATAGGAAGGAAAGCTTGATAAAAACTTATTAGTTGCATAATTATACTTTAAATTTCTCTACAAAGTGCATCTTGTCTGAATTGGTTTTGCCCCAGCAGAGATTCGCCAGGCATGCACTTTTAGTAGAGAAAATACAGTTTGTCTTTAAGAAAATCTATTTTCAGCACGCACCCATCTCATAAATAATAAAGACTTTAATGAAACAAATGAAACAAACTATTCTGATCTCAACACATGAAATACATTCTTTAATCTTTTTCTGCACCCTGTTGAGGTACACCTCTAAAAGAAAGCCAAAAAAAAAATCGTCTAGATCATTTTATTTATACATTCCACCTGTGACATCATCCTCCTATAAGACTTGAGCTGAACAATAGGCACAGTCATCTCCCTTACCATTCAATGATACGATACCATCACATGTTCTTTTTTCATTTTCTTTTCTTTATTGAAAATGAGCAAGCTGTGTCAATGCTCCGTACTGTGCTCAAGTTTTTCCCTTTGCACACGAAAACACGCACATTTAATACGTATACTATAAATCATTATATCATATATAAGATTTGTATAAGATTTATCTATATATATATATATATATATATTACATATACATGTATATATATATATATATATATATATATATATTCATATATATATATATTAGATATATGCGTATAAAATGTTCTGCTTTACAGCATCAAGCATTTTTTCTTCAATCCTCAACAAACTTTACCCAACGGATGTGTATACCTTACGCAGATTTTCGCTCCCTTTCCGGTCGAGCACTCTTCTGTCGAGGATTTACCCAGTATTCTGTGTGGCGCGATGCATGGGTTTCACGTGGATTATATCCATAAGAACAAACCGATCCCGCCAAGAGCAGTAAAGCATCATAAAAAGGAATGGAAAGGAGAGCCCCCCCTTTTTTTTAACTTTCTCGGAGAGAAAGATTGCGTAAGCCAAAGGGAAAGTGAAGATGATTTATTTGTAATTAGGGAAAAAATCGGTTTCAAATCGAAACACACACACACACACACACACACACACACATATATATATATATATATATATATATATATATATATATATATAATTTCATTCCATGTGTTGGTTCCAGTATAAAGAAAAGATACTAAAACAGATGCATTCCTGAGAAGATAACATTGTGACTCGATGATGCGTTGAAAATGACTAATGATTCATTTATCTCGCCTTTTCAACGTTTATTTATGTATGTTTTACTCATTCCATTGAAATTAATTTTTCACATTTCTCAATGAAAAGTACATCAAATATAGCAAAATAAAATAGAACATGGTATCAAGCTAGGGTGCATGATAAAAATTATATATAATGTTATCATTGCAAACATATCTTAGAACGTAGTGGTCAACCTATGCAAGTTTGAATCTAAGTATAAATTCTAAAGAAATACTACAATACGTGCATGCTACTCTATAACTACATATGAGTGTTCAACCAATCAGCTGTCAATAAAACAGTTGTAACTGAGGTAACAACAGGACTCAACATGCAGTATTTGGGCCTAATTGCTCAATATAACATGAAGTTAGAACACGAGTTCTAAAAACAGTCTCCGTGTGATACATGGTGTTTGTCTCTGTGTGTGTGTTTGTGTGTGTGTGCGTGAAAATGTGCGCGAAATGCAAAAACAAACCAAGTTGGGCTACATAAGCAGATAATGATATGTGATTAAACCAGAACGATAGCAAAACTTTGTAGTCAATGTGTTATGCAACTGTCCGAACAAGCACAAATTACTTGTATCACGGCACCCTGATGTAGAATACTGAAAAATTCCGTTTGTTTGTGTGTTTAATGTTAGAACGATCGTAAAATTTAATGTGTCATAATGTGTTATAAAATCAATGTGTCAATGTGTTATGCAACTGTCCTAACAAAAATAAAAACAACGTGAATCGAATGTGAGAATAATAAAGAAATTCGGGCCCCTCCGATTTCAGTAACATGAATCTTTTATATAATTTTTTTAGTATTTTCCTTCATTCGCAGTGGCTATATTGTAGCTAGGTATGATAGGGCTTAACAAATAACTATAATGAGTTCATATCATGCAGTTGTCATGCTCAAATATCTATTGAGAAACAAAGCTTTTGGTAAGAACAAATTTTTTATGCACTTAAACTATAACGCATTAAATCCCAAGACTGTTGTAAGCTATTTTAAGATATCTAGCCTCATTTCAAATGTATTAAATTGTTTCACAGAAATCCAAAGGAGGGTATAGTATTGGTGGAGATGAGGATAGGAAACAATTTAACTTTTTGAGATACGAAGAAAACATTTCATATGAAATTGTACAGAACATACCATTTTAAAAGGAATTCAAAGTTTCTTTGTTGAAAATCAGTTTAGAAATTGCCGAGACATCCAAACACCAAGTTAGTTTGTTTGTTTTGTTTGTTTGGTTTATTTCTGCATTTTCTTTCTCCGAATGCAATTGCAAATGAAAACAAAATGATACAGATACATACAAATCAATACAAAGAAAAATCATTTGCGTAACAACATTACGTCTGAAGTGACATGATTATGAATCAAAATAACATATTAAGGCATACTGTATCTATTAACAAAGGAGAAATCAATACAGGGGACCGTCATCATAAGCAGAGCTTGACGTGGATGAGGCCCTATCTGAATATGTGATACCAATGTAATACAACACCAATTATATATGTACTCATAAAACTCTTAATCTTAATACACGAAACACATTTTGCTACAGAAAAAAAAAAACAGAAAAGAAAAATAGTGACTTGGCGCTTTAAAACAAGAAAAAAAAAAAACCAGCACGCAGCACCATTGACTACTGCATGGTATAGTAGACAATAAAAGTGTAGGTGTGTGCAGGTGACAGTGCAAGAGAGAATAAAGGCTGTAGCATGCCTATTTTGGGGGTAAGGTGTACGCTTTACTGAATGTATGCAATATCATTATCAAAGAAAGGAACGGGAGGGAATGAAAAAAAAAACACTTTGCATGGATCAGGGCTTACTGAGACTTCAGAAAAAAAAGAAAGAAAAAATACATTGATCAAAGACTACTAACTGGAAACATATTTCAATAATAAATACTTTTTTGAATGAGCTTTGAAGGAAAAAAGTGAAGTACACTGGTTTAATTGATCAGGTAGTTTATTCCAGACATTGGGACCGTAATGTCTAATTGATTTCTGAGCTAAAACCAGCGTAATAAAAGGTGGGTCATTTTACTAAGATCGCCCTGTTTTGGATATCTCAGCCAATTCAAAATCAATATTTATCAAAAAAACTTTGAATTCCTTTTGGAATTACATGCTCTTTCGCATTTGATTAGAGGTTTCTCATTATCTCACAAAAAGTTAGGTCTCAGCCAAAACTATACGATCCCTTTCACATGTGTGCACTAATTAACTTGTCAAAATCAGTTATAGTCATAAAGTGCGATCACTGCAACTGGACTTACCGCAGAGAATGCCACTCTTTCAAATGAGCTGATGAAGTGTCGAAGGTCGGAATAGCAACCTTTCTCGGAATTAAAACATTAGGGCCAGACGCAGTGACTTAATGTTGTGGCTAAATTGAACATTCCGTGGACAACGGATGAATAAAAACTTACATTACTAAATTCATTAAATTTTCATTGGAATTTGTATACATTGGCTCGATACTAACTTTGTTATTTTGGTGGTCCGTTCGGGACACAACATTCATATTTTTTTTTTAGCCAGAAAAAAAGAACAACAACAACGAATGACAAAATCCTTAAATAGGACATTGAAATTATTCAATAAACACATACAACTATGTGGAAATTGTCAGGGATGATGAAGTGCTTCGAATACCACTTACTGTGACTTAGAAGTAAGGGAGAAAACATAAAAAATGGAATAATGTACAGCAAAACATTGAAAAAACACAAATCATGATAACTACATGACTGTGACGAATTTCACTGTACTATATTCAAGTCTACTATATTCAATATTAAATTGAAAAAAAAAACACGTTTTTTCACGACACCACATATTCATGAAAATGACTATATTCAACGTAGAGGTTATACTTCTATTTTCAGATAGATAAAATTTGACCGTGAGAAAAACAATCTATCAAAATTAAGCCGGAAATAATATAGACTGCGTTTAATTGCCGTGAAGACGAGCAGCAATCTAGCATCCCTGGTCACGGCCACTAGTTGAAATGCATGCAGTCATCAAACACTGACCTGCTATCTATTCTCCCCTTTTCGGGATGAGCAAAATGGCATGGAAACGATGTACACACTCACAATTGTTGTGGTCCGATTGTGCCACTAAAGCATATCATTTCTGAAATAATGGTGGCCCGATGTCTATTTCTGATGGCCCCGGACCACCGTTAATGTCAAGCCTGGTTTCATATCCGTATCATATCATATCATATCATATCATATCATATCATATCATATCATATCGCATCGTCAAAATGTTCACATATTACAACCGTTTTGATGAAGTTACATTGGTTGCCAGTAAGGCAGAGAATTGCATTTAAGATTTTGTTACTTATTTATAGAGCACTGAATGGCCAAGCACCTGGTTATTCATCAGAATTAATATTAATGAAATCATATCCATATTCACATAATTTAAGAAGTACACAGGATAAGTTGCTTCTAAAGCAACCTAACTCAAAAATAAAAGTAACTTTGGGGGATTGTGCCTTCAGTTGTGCTGCTCCAAAAGTTTGGAATAAATTACCTGAGAAAATGAGGAAGGCCCCATCACTTGCTGTCTTCAAATCTTTGTTAAAGACTAACCTTTTTTTCAGAAGCCTTTGATTAATTTGTTACTTATTTTGTGTGTGTCTAATCAGTAACAATGTTAGGAACTACGTTATATCACAGCGCAGTAGAGTATATTTATATAGTAGCTGCGCCATACAAATTTCTCTAATTATTATCATTATTATTATAAATAGAAGATTTCCACGTAGGCATTATAAAACCATTCTCGAAGCAATTATTCATCAGAGAGAATATACTCGTTTATAGCTATGTTGATAAAGACAATAGAATTATCACTTGTATATTATATTATACTGTTCGGCATTTGTTTCATTTATTTGGACATCAGTTTAGACAGTAACCAACAACTTTGTCACAATTCTTTTTGTTGGTCTTTGCTTCCACAGTGTATTTGATTTCTAAACACAATAATGTGCGTTCCTCTATCTATAAGCCCCCCTTGTCGGTATTTTGAATGGTAAGAAGATAAGGGAATTGTCAAAGTACACCAAATATTTCAGGGAGATCAGGAGGTTTTTACAAGTCACAGGGACTGATTGCCCTTTGTTAATGACTTGTTGATTTGATTATTTACAGCAGTATGTCCTGGTAGCGGTTATCCGAGAAGCAAATGTAACAAAAGCAAAGAAATAAAAGCAACGAAAGACCGTTTGTCGAAATCTAACCTTCCAGCTGCCCCACTCCCTGGAATGTTCAAGGGGAGATCGGTAACATTCTTTGGCTTTGTAACACCATCCAGCCGCTGTGAAGCTTCGCACATTAACGACGCGTTCCGAAACTTTTGTCTTTCCCTAGTTTCAGATGATAATTCTACAGATAATACAATATCCATTACAAGGGACTGGTAGATGCTCTCTACCACACATGATAAGATGATTTCTCGATTGACGAAATTATTTACATCAATTTTTACGTGACCTTTCTCACCGGGTTCACCGGGTTGAGTGAAGAGGGTATCATTAAGCAGCAGGCTAAAGGAGAACCACGTGATGTTAGGCTTTGGTTGTGATGTCACCGGACACGTAACAGACACAATTAAACTGTTATTGATATAGGCACACACCTGCGATTCCTGAATAAGTGGTGGACAAGGGAAAGATTCTTGGATAAGATCTGTCACAAGACGCCCTTCGTTAATCTCTGGAGCAGCGCAGACGCCATTTTGAAAAATCAAATGATCATCAATCCCGAGAAGCCAACGTTGGTCACAATCACAGACGAGTGGGTTATCGTCTGCGTTCAATGTAAGATAAAACAACGGCATATTCCCAACACTTGTTGGGACGATGTGCTGACTCAGATATCGTAGATTGTTACTTCTTAAGTCCAAATATTCAAGGCGCGAAAATATGCTAAAATGTGTATCATAATGTTTGACCCTTAATGAACCTATTTCGTTACCCGTCAGGATGAGTGTTTCAAGGGGATGGCTGTTGACAATTCTTGAACATCTGGAAACAAAAGAAATGCGATTGTAGGATAAGTCAAGTTGGCGAAGGTGTCGGTAAAAATACAAGATTCGATCGCAGGCAAAGTTCGTCAGCAAATTCCCGTTGAGGTTCAGAATGAAAACATTTGGAGCAAAGACCGGTGGAATATTCTTTAGTCTACTCAATGAGTACTCTAGATTTTCGAGGTTTGTTGCATGTAAAATTTTGTCCTCCTCTGGAAACGAAAAGTCTGAAGTTAATGTTATTTTTTTCAAGGTGACATATGTGACAAGTCCGCCGCCTAATATTTGTTTAAGTATGCTGTCCTCGACGATCACTTCTGTCAACGAAAGTTCGAACAAGTGAGGTATCTTACAGTGAGTCTCATTGAATTCTGTGACAGACCCTCCAGTAATTCTTAGAGACGATTTTGGCACCAATGCAGCGAAATCACTGCAGGTGAGCTCCATAGACGGCGGCAGTGAGAGTTCTACGATCTCTTCTCGTTTCAGGAAATGCAATTTTTTGGGTGAAAGATGTGCTGCTCTGTTACAGTCGAGGCAGACTTTGCTTAATGGCAACGTTTCTAGTACGTCTGGGTCAATATTATCGATATGCATGTCGCATAGATTGAAATTACGAAGATCTGGACAAAGTTGGGAAAGATTTCGGGGGATCTGCTGGAGACTGCTGCCACTCAGATCAAGCGTTGTCAAAAGAGGAAGTCTAAACTCAAATTCTGAAATACGGGTGTTCTGGAGGTTCAGTTCAGCAACCTGTACAGTAAATAAAAAGGCCGAGGAATCGATATAAATAAGGGGATTGTTGCTGAGATCTATAAGTCCTAGTCGAGGTGAGAAGGGGAATGCGTAAACTGCTGAAATGCGGTTGTAAGCTAGAACCAATACTTCAAGGCTATACACTATGCCAAAGGTGTTCCAATCAACAAATGCCAATTTATTCCGACTAACATACAGTCTCAGGAGGAACCGTGTATCCGTAAACGGGAACCAACGCTGTAAATTATTGTCGGAAAAATGAAGGGCCTCTACCCAAGGAGGAAAACTTACTTCTGCGTCGGTGGACATTATTTTGTTCTGTTGTAAGTCAATAGTACGCATATTCGGAGTCTGAAAGTGCCCAGTTAGAATTGATATTCTATTTTCTGCTAGGTTTATGTATTCTAGTTTGGGGAGATTTTCAAACATCGAAGCATGTACTGATGTAATTTCGTTTCCTACCAGATCGATGTTCGTGAGCATTTTCAGTCCAGCGACAAGAGGAACAACGCGAAGTTTGCTGTCCGCTACCCGAAGAACTGACAATGCCGACAACTTTGTGACATGCTGGAGGCTTTCCACCTGCGATGAGAACATGAAAAAAGCACTAAGAAAGGAGTGGTTGGCAAACGAAATAATTTTTTCTGCACTTTCTGTGACATCAATTATTCTAAGCGCGTTGATGTTTTCCAGAGTTGACACAATTTTGAAATCTTCGTTTTTGCCATTAACAGAAAGATGACCGAGCCTTCTAAGGCCAGACGGGATAGATGGAATGCTTGGTAGATACAAAGATCGCAAGTTGGGAAATCCACCGGCAGAGTAGAGTTCAGTCAATCTATTTCCTACGAGAGATAAAAATGTCATGTTACTTGAGAAGGCATCAGGGGAAACCCAGGAAATTTGATTATCTTGTAAACGCACTATACTCAGGGACGGAAGTGAAAACGTTCCAGGCACTATGCCTTTAAGTCGGTTCTCACCAAGATCGATCCTTTGCAATTGAAGAAGACCACTGAAGGACGATTTGTCTGCCTTTTCAATCAAATTCGCACCTATAATGATGGAACGAAGACTTATTGGAAACTGATCTGCAGTAAAACGCTTGATCCGGTTAAATGAAAGGTCAAGTTGCTCAAGTCTGGGGACATCTTGTCGTAAGTGTTGTCCAACATCCGAAATAGCGTTTCCTGACAATTCGAGGAATCTTAGTGAGGTATTGTTGCTGAACAAAGGAATCGCTGTCAACAAGTTCCAGGAAAGCGTTGCAATTTGGAGCTCTCTCATATCAATGAACATGTTTGTTGGAACATTCCTCAGATGATTTCGGTTCAGCGCGAGCAACTTCGTTGTCGCGAGTCCTTCAAACAGCTCAGGAGAAAGTCTCTCCTGTATTTGATCAATATTGACAACTGTTCTTGAAGTCTTATCTTCAAGACAAGATGAACACTTCGGGACGTTGAATACACTCTCACACGTAACACTTTGCCCATCGGAATAGCAAGTACATTTGTCACAGATGCTCCGCTGCGCAAGTACCAATGACTTAAGACCAGATAGCGCAAACAGAGTCAGAAGGAATGTGGCAGAATACGGCCAGCTCTGCATTCTGTTCTCACAAGTTATCTGCATTTTCATTCCTGAAAAAGAAAATAGAAATAATTGTACGAAATGTTATTAATCAGTGAATGCAAAATGGTAGAATGATATCTAACATAGGTCAACAAAATTTCGAATATGCAGAGTTTCACTTTTTTCACTTTTGCTTGTAGTAGATTGCTAGGTTCTTATAAGATCAAGGGGATTCGATGGAGTCACAACTGGGTCATTCCCTATGAACCAATGCTTGATGCCTCAACTCTCAAAGGAAAGTTATATCTTCATGATGGTAATTACTTTTCGGTGTCCCTACTTACAAAAAACAAACAAACAGTGTTATGATAATGGTAAAGGCATTGGGGATGCGTGAATTCAAATTGTGCAAAGATTACTTAAATGAAAATCAAAATTACTCACTGATGTATTAATCTATAAGGATTGGGGAACATATCATTTTCATTTGTCGGAAGTCATCGAAAAAGTGATAAAGTCGACTTTCCAGACACTTTCTCACTACACAGGTCAAATTTACACTTTTGCGCATATTCTGGACTTGTTTGACTTTTGTTTTATACGCTTTATCAATAGGTGAAATTTCATTTCATTCAATAAATGAATGATAACAGTGAAAATATACCCGAAACTAGATTAGCGTAAAAAAGGAGTCTTCAGATTTCGCAGAAACATGGCAGTGTCGTTCCCCGATCATGGAAGGCAAAATGCACCCGTGGAATTCTTTCGTGCGTCCATTGAATACCAACAGCTGTTTACAGGAAGTTAGAACTCCTAAAATTGCTTTACTAATTCTAGGAGGTTCGACAAGGAGTTTCATTTCATTTCATTTCATTTCATTTCATTTCATTTATTTCCACTTTCATAATTGGTTTACAAACTTTGCATTAAAACAAACAGACAGACAGACAAACAAACAAAAAAAAATACATGGTGTCAAATATGATATTGGCGGAATCATGAGAAGCACAAAGTAGGCTTATTGAAAATGATCCCTTAAGAAATATTGTGATGTAAATATATGTAATCATTTATAATCTTTGGTTTGCAACCGAATTGAAACAAACATGAATGCAAAACACTGGCGTAGCCAGGGGGGGGCGATGGGGGCGGTCGCCCCCCCTAAGATTTGGACCGGGGATTTGGGAGGCGGAAAAAAAAAATGCGTGTATACTGTATGCATGCACATGAAGCGGGTCTCCTTTGCAACCTTTCATCAAATAAGATATTTTTTTGAATATTTCACTCAAATTGTGCACCAGATCGTTGAATTTCAATTCAAAATATGCAAAATCTCTCGTGCTTGGGAGGGGGAAACCCCCTCCCAAACCCTCCCCCTCTGTGCCTCTTTCCCTATAGCTTAGTACACTTTTTAGATTTGCAAAAAAATTATGAATAATTCTGAGTGCACAAGACTTATCACTTATATTCCGAAAACTCAAGGTTCCCTCATGTATAAGGGGAGTTTCCCCTTTTAATCGACCCTTTCCTCCCTCAGTCCCCCCCCCCCTCCCCATCAGTTGTTTTTTTTTTTTTTTTTTTTTGGTGATTTCCCAAATGTTGATTCCATCAAATATGCGTATACGAGATATCTCAATTTCAACCTCAAAAAGGCAAAAGCTCCATCGGAAGGGAAGGGTGGAGATAACACTCGCCCACGCCTTCTCCCTGCTCGCCCGCCCCTCCCCCCCCCCCCCTTCCGCCATGCATAGAAGTAGACTGTGGCTATACCCAGATCGCTTTATTTCAATTCTAAAAACGCAAAAGCTCCGCGAGCGGGAGGGGAAATCCCCCTTCCCCTAAGCTCTACCTCACTAGACTTTATACACACACACAGATGGTGCACATTCGGAATAAGAGCTAAATTCCGTGATTTTAACACTTCGATGAAAAAGTATTGCACCAAAAATTTGCACCAGATCGCTGAATTTCAGGTCTGAAAACGCAAAATCACGTTCGTGTGGGAGGGGATATGCCCCTATCATCTACACCCTCGTGTGCATGCTTTTTCTGTTTGATTGCTGAACAGACAGCGTTCATGATATTCAGTGTAAGAATTAATACAAGAAGATTATTTAAATGATACCATTTTATAGGCATATTGTTCAATAATAATCTACACTAAAATATACTGCAACCTTAAACAAGTGGGACTGTTTCAACTCGTTAAAACACGCAAAAACATGCATCAAATTGCACCATTTGCAACATCAAAATGCAAAAACTTCTCCTACACCTTCCCCTCCCCCCTCGCTCGCTCCGCTCGTTCGGGTTCAGTCGCGTTCATGATATTCAGAGAAAAAAATTAATACAAGAAGTGTGTTTAAATCATTCCATATTACAGGCTAATTGTTCGATGATAATCTACATCAAGATATACTGCAACCTTAAACAAGTGGGACTGTTTCAACTCGTTAAAACACGCAAAAACATGCATCAAATTGCACCATTTGCAACATCAAAATGCAAAAAGTTCTTACCGTGGGAGGGGGGACACCCCCTCCCACACCCTCCCCTCCCCCTTCGCTCGCTCCGCTCGCTCGGGTTCAGTCGCGTTCATGATATTCAGTGAAAAGAATTAATACTAGAAGTGTATTTAAATAATACCATTTTATAGGCAAATTGTTCAATAATAATCTACACCAAAATATACTGCTACCTTAAACAAGTGGGACTGTTTCACGTCGATAAAACGCGCAAAAACATGCATCAAACTGCACCATTTGCAACATCAAAATGCAAAAAGTTCTTACCGTGGGAAGGGGGACACCCCCCTCCCACACCCTCCCCTCCCCCGCTCTCGCTCCGTTCGCTCGGGTTCAGTCGCGTTCATGATATTCAGTGAAAAAATTAATACAAGAAGTGTATTTAAATCATGCCATAATTTATGACAGGCAAATTGTTCAATGATAATCTACATCAAGATATACGGCAACCTTAAACAAGTGGGACTGTTTCAACTCGTTAAAACATGCAAAAACATGCATCAAATTGAACCATTTACAACATCAAAATGCAAAAAGTTCTTACCGTGGGAGGGGGGACACCCCCTCCCACACCCTCCCCTCCCCCTTCGTTCGCTCCGTTCGCTCGCGTTCAGTCGCGTTCATGATATTCAGTGAAAAGAATTGATACTAGAAGTGTATTTAAATGATACCATTTTATAGGCAAATTGTTCAATAATAATCTACACTAAAATATACTGCTACCTTAAACAAGTGGGACTGTTTCACGTCGATAAAACGCGCAAAAACAAGCATCAAATTGCACTATTTGCAACATCAAAATGCAAAAAGTTCTCACCGTGGGAGGGGGGACACCCCCCTCCCACACCCTCCCATCCCCCTCGCTCGCTCCGCTCGCTCGGGTTCAGTCGCGTTCATGATTCAGTGAAAAGAATTGATACAAGAAGTGTATTCAAATTATACAATTTTACAGGCAAATTGTTCAATAATAATCGACATCAAAATAAACTGCTACCTTAAACAAGTGGGACTGTTTCACGTCGATAAAACGCGCAAAAACATGCATCAAATTGCACCATTTACAACATCAAAATGCAAAAAGTTCTTACCGTGGGAGGGGGGACACCCCCCTCCCACACCCTCCCCTCCCCCTCGCTCGCTCCGCTCGCTCGGGTTCAGTCGCGTTCATGATATTCATGAAAAAATTAATACAAGAAGTGTATTTAAATCATGCCATATTACAGGCAAATTGTTCAATGATAATCTACATCAAGATATACTGCAACCTTAAACAAGTGGGACTGTTTTAACTCGTTAAAACGCGCAAAAACAAGCATCAAATTGCACTATTCGCAACATCAAAATGCAAAAAGTTCTCCCCCTGCTACCCTGCTCCCCCTCGCTCGCTCCGCTCGCTCGGGTTCAGTCGCGTTCATGATTCAGTGAAAAGAATTGATACAAGAAGTGTATTTAAATTATACAATTTTACAGGCAAATTGTTCAATAATAATCGCATCAAAATAAACTGCTACCTTAAACAAGTGGGACTGTTTCATGTCGATAAAACGCGCAAAAACATGCATCAAATTGCACCATTTACAACATCAAAATGCAAAAAGTTCTTACCGTGGGAGGGGGGACACCCCCCTCCCACACCCTCCCCCCTCGCTCGCTCCGCTCGCTCGGGCTCGGTCGCTTCGCTCCCTCGCAGACTAACCGCCCCCCCTAAGATGAAATCCTGGCTACGCCGTTGATGCAAAATACGATAAGATTTACAACATTGAATCAATAAAAAACGGATACGTGTAGATATGAAAGTAGAGAAGAAAAGAAGAAAACTCCACATTTAACTATTCGTCAACTTGTAACTTAATTGCATCAAAAAGATGTTGTTTATACAATCGTTTAAATTGTCTTACGGTCTTACTGATCCTGAAAACTATATTCAAATTATTCCATAAAATGGCAACTTTGTAAGACATTGATGACTGCGTACAAGATGTGCCATTAAATGGGGGATGAATACTCTGAGCATTTCTGGTATTATACTAGTAATCATGAATTGAACTATTGAGGGTAAAATAATCAGAGAATGCATCAGGGAGAAAACTATTATTCAGTTTAAACATGAATATTGCAGACTCTAATGAAATTAAATCTTGAATGGGTAATATTTGAGTTTCTAAAAACAGAGGTCTGGGATAATATGTTGAATTGGTTATTAAACGCACTCCCCGTTTTTGTAATTTATATATTCGATCAATATTCTTATTAAAAGTGAATCCCCATACAATATTGCAGTAATTAATATGTGGTGAAATCAAAGCATGGTATAACATTTTAAGGACATTTCTAGGATGATACTGTAATTTATACAAAATCCCTATGTTTCTTGATATAATACTGGCTATGTAGTCAATATGATAATTCCAAGATAATCTTTCATCTACAATTACTCCTAAGAATTTTGTGCTTACAACTCTGTCTATTTTCATATTCTTAAAATACAATTGCAAATTGTGGTCTGTTATAATACGCGTACCAAATGAAATATAATGAGTTCTATCTATATTCAAAATCAACTTATTGGCTTCCATCCAATCACTAATATTACGCAATTGTCTATGAACAATATCAAACAGTTTACAGCAGTTCTAACTGCCTGTAACTTCGTTTCATGTCATTTCATATTTACGTTGCACCTAGTCTCTTCTTGACAGTCCGAAGTTGAAAAAGTGTATAGAGCTGTCTCAACATTATTAACAATGTCTAACTACCACGGAAGCAGACTTCGAGAACCATGGTCCTTTTAACCCCCACCCACACCCCTCCTCATTCCCCCAAATAATCGAAATTGTCCTTCGTGTGGCGTCATAATGATTTTCGGTATCCAATAAGAGACTTTCGCAAGGATGTCAAAAAGATTGTTTGTGTATCGCCTATTGCAACCTTTCATCACAGCTGAGTGAACTCCTAGACAAGATATGAATAAAAAATATCTAAAGCATGATCAATTCATCAACTTTTTATTCGAACCAAAAAATAAAAAAGTCATGAAGGGAAATTGCATAAATGCACATACCTTGACAATGAAATCATGGATTGATTTCTGAAAGGACGTGAAGACGTTGTTTCTTCAGGTTGCCTAAAAATAGAAAGACAAATTAAAGGTGAATTTGTTTTCAGCAGTTCTCCATTTCCCAGTTCAAGACGCAGGAAAACCCACATCTGACATGTTTGGCAGCAAATAATAGTGCAAAATAATGCCGGATAAGAAGAAGAGTTTGTATAATATTCAGGTGTACTTGATACTTGATACTGTAATCCCTCTCGCAGCTCCAAGAAGCTATACTGGGATGAACTACACATGTGTGTCATTGGGAGGTGTCACATTGAAGATCTCTATTTACGATAAAAGTGTGCGCTGTGCGAGTAAAATCTGAACGTATCCTTCTTTAAAGGATGAATGATCCAGAAGAAGGCTGCAAGGTTGTAATACAGGGGAGAGCAGCTTCTCTGAATGTTGTCAGGGTGCTGGCATGCACAACTTGACTAAGTAGGCGGTTCCAGATCCATGTATACATCTCGCCATCAAGGGTTTTGTTATGTCGTCCTAAGGACTAACCATGTTTTGCTAGTGAATGCAAATGAACCCCATCATATGATTAATGGAATGCAGATTTGACACATGCAAGCGAAAGGTCATAAGCATAAAATCCTCCTGATCCTCATCAATGATGCATCTTGTCGCTTTACTCGAGGTCATTAAGGATCCGTGCCATATCTTCAAAAACACTCCGTAAAACACTCCAGATTAATATTTCCATCTCGTCTATGATCTCTATGACAACATCTGTTTCCTCGTCGCTTCAAACAAAACAAACAAACACGCTGATGTTTTCCTTCAGCTTCAAAATAGGAATCTACCGAGGTACTTATGGATGTAAGGGCTTCACGAAAATCCCAGCTTATGTTCCCTTTTAGGTAGAAGAATCACTGAGTCATGTGTGTCAGTTTATTATGATAAGTTTGGGACTGAGATCGAAGAGTTCCCCTCATTTCCAACAACTTTGACTCGGTATTTGTCACAAAAGTTTAAACATTTATTGTATTTCAGTTCACAGTATTTTCATTGATTACATTGTTGTACTGATTTAGGATCATCAGGCGTTATGGTATTCATATTATAAAAATCATGTTTCATTGCCATAACATTTTTGTTTGAGATGAAATAAAAGAAATAAAATGATTGAGGAAGTAGAATCATTTGTCAATTGAAACCAGGGGCAATCGGAAAGTAAAACATACACAAAAGGCACAATAACTTTTAAGGATACGATTACTGAGGAGAAATTTAAAATGTTTCAACAAATGAAGTCTTACACCCTCACATTCACACGCACACACACACACACACACACACACATATATATATAAATATATATATATATATACATATATATATATATATACATACATATATATATATATATATAAATATATTGAGTTTCGTATGCGTCTGTCTGTCTGTTTGTGTACATTATAACTCTAGAACGGATGAGGGGTAATTTGCAGGGTGTCCCCATTATGAGCTTTGAAAGAGACGATTAAATTGGGGGGGGGGGGGGTCATAAGGTTAAAGGTTAAAGGACATAGGGTCAATAGTCATGAAATAAGCTTAATCTCCCAATAACTCAAGAACATATAGTCGTGTTCATAAAGAAGTATTGAACAAAGAAACAATAAGGCAGCTTTCATTGCTCTGAGGTCAACGATCAAAGCACAGGGGCATAAAGGATATAAGATAAGCTTACTTCCCAATAATTCAACAATTGCTGATAAGATTTTCACCGAATATATTGCATAGATGTCCCTACACCTCTATGTTTGTGTTGGGGATACTGTCTACGAAATGGCGATAGTTTACTCATTGCGATTTGGCGGAGGTCTGCTCTTTCGGAGTGCTCCTCTCGTTTTATTTAATTTTTTCTTTCCGTTTTTAACAAACAACAAACTCTATCACACACACACACCCACACACACACACACACACACACACAAACACACAAATAGAATATGAAATTCACTAATTCATTACAATCCAGGATACTTGGATACTTATACTGATGTGTTATTTCATGAAAACAAAATCTTAAAGGTAAAGGATTTGCATTTTCTACATTTAGGACAATTCATGTACAAACTTACCAATAGTTCTCTCCCATTTGTGTTTGAGTCCATGTTCACTAAAAATAGATCTGTTCATCTTTATCCTACCCGGCAATCCAACTCATTTCATTTGGCATTAACTAAGACTATGTTTGCTAAATCTATATTTTCTTTTACTGTCCCCAAATTTTGGAATGCTCTCGATAATAGTATGAAACCAGTTCTAAGTTTAAACACATTCACATTCAAACTGAAGAAGTTGTTCATAAATCCCTATAGCAGAATGAGTTACATTTTAGTTAGCCTTAATTTTGAGCTTTCTTTTTTATTCGTCATACTCATTCTTTTCTTTTATCTATTCCTTTCCAACATTTACCTCGGTGATCCATCGCATCATGTGCCTCGCGTGTGCTGGTATAGACCCTTCATCTCTTCTCCCTTCTCGCCTTTTTTCCTGTCCTCATGTCTCTTTCTATTTCTCCCGTCAAAATAATTTCCTGTTTTTCCTTCGCTGTTTTCTTTTTTTCTCTCTCTATCTTTCTCTTTACAAGAGAGGTTACTTGTGTTTGTTTGTCCGTCTGTTTGTTTGTTTGTTTGTTTGTATAGGTCTGTATGTGTTGTGTACCTTTTATATTATATCTAGCAACTTGCTTCTTTGATGTTATTTAGTCTTTTTGTCCACGAGGAGACTGCAAAATACAAGCTTTATTAGCTATTTAGCATGTCTCCTCCATTTCCTGAAACTTTAGTTTTAATTCACTTTTCATTTGCTTTTGTGATGCGTAGTATTGTTAACTACACGTATTTTTCTTTGTTACTGCATTGTATTGATATTGTGTTATTTTGTGTATTAAAATGTTTGCATTGTTGGAAATGAAATAAACGAAATGAAAGGAATGAATTAAATTATCAAAATGGCCAAATGATGGTATAGTTGTGATAAAGTTGTGATATATCGTTGTGACAAAGTTTGTTTCGTTTTTGTTATATTAGAATATAGGTCTTACTTTCTTATTTGTATGAATGGCATTAATGGTATTCTTTCTTTTTCACTAGAAATAATTTGATGTTATCATTGCTAAAAAAAAAAGATTACATTTCGGGATGATGTGCAACACAACAAACCTATTTGTACTTTCTATACAAATACCATTGTCTTTTTCAAACACGCAAAACTATCCAGCGGATGATCTTTATGAATCCATTTCATTGTTATCTTATCTGTTTGCCCCATGTATTTTTTTCTTTAATAATCTTGCTTTTTTTCTTTGGTGTTTTCCCTCGAAATTCGGATGTCGGGTTGAACTTACTTTAGAACCAAGTAGATTTCTGTATGCGTTGATAAGAAACTTGTAAATCTAGCGTTTTAGTGTATTTTCTGTTTACTTTTCATTTTCACGTAGCTGTTAAGTGAGATTTGTGGGATGTTTCCTGTTCCCAGATTTGGCGGTTCAAACTGAAACACTTACAAAGAATGAAAGTACAAACGGATATGCAAATTTAGTCAATATTGTCATGTGTTGGTTCTTGCTGCTCCGTCTAATCATTAAAAAAAAGGAATCAAAGTCAAATGTACACAAAAAGAAGAGAAAATGTATGTATTCCACACTTTCAAAAATGAATGATTGATGAGGTCTTCCAGCTTTGCTTCATTCACATGTATTCTTTATTCTCAAAAGTGCAAACACAAATACTAATTAATGCTTTTTGTTATTGTGTTTAACATAAGATTATGCAAAATATTACATTTATATGCCACAAGATCTGTCGTGGTACCGACTAGCACTAAGGTTGCCTTTTAATGGATTGGATTATCTTATCAAGGTGGTATGGATCACCACTCGGTTGGCTTCGTAATGATAATTTTGTAATGCCCCATGAATTGAACATGAGGTTTGATAAACAGAAAGCATTTCTTGTTCTCTCTCTCTCTCTCTCTCTCTCTCTCTCAATGTCTGGGTTAGTCTCGTTCTTGAATTTTTTTTTTATCGATTTCTTTTTCTTTCGCCGACTGTACCCGTGTTAAGCCGAGTGATGATGACGCGACCTCGAGAACTGCTGCCCCCCCCCCCTCCATGTCGATGAAACGAGACTAGAAACTACACTATGCCTTCGTAGAATACATGAATGTATGTGTACACACAAACACACACACACACACACACACACACACACACACACACACATATATATATATATATATATATATATATATATAATATACACACAGAGAGACAGAGAGAAAGAAAGAAAGAAAGAAAGAAAGAAAGAAAGAAAGAAAGAGAGGTAATACACAAAGACAAGAAACATAATAGTAAACTCACTTTTACTCAAAATCATTTTCACAAAGACAACTTGGCAAAATATTTCCCTTTTCCCCGGTTTTTATTTCTACAGAAAGACAGAAAACCATCAAACATACGAGAGACAGATAGTAAACAGATCATTGTTGATCATTACAGAGCAGTAGATTGCAGAGAAAGAAAGATGCAAGTTTGCACAATATAAATTGGTAATCGTACAAAAGAAAAACGATTTTAAAGTCTCGCACATAGAGTAGTTTATAGGTAAATGAAACAAGGTAAGAAGCAAGATATTACTTGATTGATGGTTGTTGTCTTTTGGTTCATTTTCCATCTAGAAGATGGCTGGATAGCTCATATTATTAAGCTATGCTTTGCTGGCCTTTCATGGGGTCCAGTTGGATAGGAGTCGGGACCACTTCACTGGGTTAAACACCCTGCTCTTTGCGATGAATGAATAAAGCGGGATCTTTTACGTGCATAAGATGTGACTCTCTCACACACGGGATCTCCATTTTATGTCCTATCCGAAGGACAGAGTGTTTTGCCTTTTGCTAGAGGGGACGGCATGATTACACACAACATTGCTCAGTCCAAACTCGGGTTCGAACCCGGACCGTTTGGGTCTGAGGCAGACGCGCTACCAACTGAGCCAACTCACCGTCCTGACAAAAAGTTCTTTTTTGTTTTACATTTAATTTCAATGCTGTTTATGTAACATTTTGTGTATTTTTGAAAACCAAACAAATGTCCAGAATCGAATTGATTATGCTATGAATAGAGGTTATATCAGAAGAAACTAAAAATAGATTAAAGATAGGAAGTCTAATTCAAGTTATAAGACTTGAGTGACTGTATTCAATAAGCACAGCTCAATCGAACAGCTTGCACAACACAGCGACAACAATAGCATTGAAGCTCTTTAATAAATAGGGCTCACACGGGTAAATAATTCCCCATAGAGACGTATGTTAAGATTTAAATGTCAAAAATTCTGTAAAATAGCTGGGAGAAATGAGGTGTTTCATCTTCACTAACCTGGATAAGTGAGATATACCCTTTCATCCATCAAATTTCCAGGGTGGGTTCTTCTGCTCTAATTCTGATGTCCAAGGGTCCGCAAAGCCAGACTAAGAGTTCTTGTCACTCAAAAAATCACCTATTTTCCGTACACGTACCCAATGAAATATAGTCCCCTCAAATTCCATCAGAGAAGCTTTCATCTTCCAACCAAAATGCAGTTTGTAGAGGAATTTATACTCAATGTCTACAGCTATTCAGTTATTTGCCACACTACATCATTGATTTTTAATTAATTCTTTTCTTCATTTATTTTGGTTATTTGGTACGAATTTGTGAAGGGGTCTGGGACAGTCCATTTTATTTACAGGTGCGAGCCCTATAGACTGAATCATTTAACCATTTCGTGTTGATGATGTATGCCCTCAATCGGCGGGATAATGACTAGTTTTTGCTCAATTTTGTCCTCTTTATAATAAAAAGAGGGAAGGAAAAGTGATAACTATGAGGAGAGACAAAGAGTGGCTTTGTTTTTGATAATCAATTGCTTTAATTTCCGGGATGCGCCTTTTTCAATAATGATGATGATAATAATGATGATAATAATAATAATAATAATAATGGTAATCATGATAATAAACGATTGTAGTACATCGGTGTCCATTACGAATATGCTCATGGCACAGAGAGAGGCAGATAGAAAATCATTATGACGAGACAAAAAAAAAAAACAATGAAGAAGGAAAATCACGCAGAAATGCTTTTCTATATAACGTGGTTTTGAATCAATCTAACCGTTTACTAACAGAGGACAGATTATTATTCAGTGTATACTTCTTTGCCATTAGCATGCATTATCACTGCCACGTATCGATTTTTCATTTGAGCTAAAAGGTCAAATCGGGATAAAACTATTGAATAGGACCGTACAGGACTCGAATCAGGGATGTTCTGTTTAGGAGTACAACAAGTTAGGAGTACAACACCTCATGCGCAATGTCACTTCTTCTTTAAAGTTTTTTGTTGCATCAAGAACAATGCAACTCAACAGTTATGTACTTATGTGTCTAAATGCCACTAGAACCTGTAATTGTTTTCTTTTTTTGCTATGTATCTGCAACAATACGATCCTCTTGATTTGAGTCCTAATTTCCATTAATCATCATCATAGTCGGTTCATTCATCAGTTCCGAGAACCCAAGACAACTATTGATGCATTCAAGTACTCATTCTTTCCAAGGACAATTTGGATCTGGAACCGCCTACCTAGTCAAGTTGTACATGCCACCACATTAACAACATTTAGAGAAGCTGCTCTCCCATGTATTACAACCCTGCAGCCTTCTTCTGGATCACTCATCCTTTAAAGGAGGATGCATTCAGATTTTACTCGCACAGTGCACACTTTTATTGTAAATAGAGATCATCACCATGGCACCTCCCAATGGCACACATGTGTAGTTTCATCCCAGTATAGCTTCTTGGAGCTGCGAGAGGGATTACAGTATCAAGTATCAAGTATCCGGTTTGTTGAAAGTGAGCCCTCTTGTGTTGGTCATTGTCCATTCGTCAGACAGCTGTCTTCTCCAGTTCGTCGTTCGACTGTGGCCACGGGTTTTCATAGCTGTTCGACTCTGCCACTCCTCCACTGGGAATACGACAAGAAAATGTGAGATAATAACAATATAAGATTTCATCCCGGGGCTCAACTGTTTCTAGGGAAATATACCTATACCACGTGTTCATAATATATAATATATAATATATACATTAAACATGTACACAGAAAGAAGAAGATGGAAAGGTACATCCAGAGTGATGTCTGTTTTCTGATCTTATGTGATGTGCAGAATTGGATATCTGCAAAATTGTCGGATTATACAGTTAGGTTTGCTCGCTTCCGAAGGCAACTATAACTGCTTGAATGCACCGTTTTCCTTCAACATTACTGTTAGCAGCAGACAGAGAGACATAGACTCTATCCTCACAAATACACACACACACACACACACACACACACACCCACACACACACACACACACGCGCGCGCACACACACACACACACACACACATATGTATATATTTTCCTACATGTACAATAGCAGGGCATCTCATATAACAAAAAAAAAAAATGTACATTCGGAGGACAGTTACAATTAAAGGGCATAATGCTGTCCCGTTATTGTTCTCCCTTTACTAGTATTTTACATAGGACTTAAAGCATGTACAAGGCTAAGATGTTGTCTACATGTTAATAGTGAAGAGCGCCATCTGTTGAAAATATATAGTTAGTTCTTCTGTACCCCAGTTGTATACGTTAAATTAGTGTCTTTTACACTAAGTATATCAGCCATTGTTGAAAATGGTACTTCTGCAGCACAGTACAATGCGTGGACAACCGTATATCTCAAATATATCATCTCTGATTACAATGTTTACAAAATTATACTATGCATATTTCAGCTAGGGATGAGTGGGATTATCTGACGTCCATGGATTCAATTTCTTCAGCTGTTTGTTATTGCAAATATGGTCATATTATGTAAGGTGTCCTTCTAAGTTACCATTTTATACGGTAACTTAGAATCTATATTGGAATTGGAGAAAAATTTGAAAGGAATTGGAGAAAAATATAGAAGATTTAGAAGAAAAATTATTATTGTGTAATGATAAAAGTGAAATATTAGATGAAATAAATATACAGAAAGAAGAATGTGAAATATTACGCCCAAAAGAAAATGAAAGAATCGTAATGAGAAGCAAGATTAGGTGGATGGAATTAGGAGAGAAGTCCTCGAAGTATTTCTTAAACTTGGAAAAAACAGAATAATGTTAATAGACAAATTCGTCAGCTCTCCTTTGAAAACAATATTATCAGGAATCAGTGTGATATACAGTAAGAAGTGTTTCAGTTTTATTCCTGTTTGTATGAAGCAAAAGAAACCATAGATGTAGATTTAGACTTATTATTGTCATCTTCTGGCATCCCAAAATTATCACAGCAAATGTCGTAATCATTGGAAGGTCCCTTAAATGCAGAAGAGGTATACTCTGTGTTAAAAATATGAAATGTAATAAATCTCCCGGATTAGACGGTTTTACCGTGGAGTTTTATCGTGTTTTTTTGGAAGGATTTTTATTTTGGTTAAATTCCTTAAAATTATGCTTATTTTTCAGGACAAATGTCGGCTGCACAAAAATTGGGAGTAATCACATTGATTCCAAAAGCAAAATCAACTCCGACAGTTTTTAAAGAATTGGCGTCTAATTTCTTTATTGAATGTAATATATAAACTGGCATCTGGTTGTATAGCAAACAGATTTAAGAAATTTTAATCATATTTGATACATGGAAATCAAACCGGATTTTTGGAAGGTCGATGCATTGGTGAAAATATTCGTTTACTGTATGATAATCATACATATATATACAGAGTTACATGATGTACCAGGTGTGTTACTTTTAATTGACTTCGAAAAGGCTTTCGATTCTGTATCTCATAAGTTTCTTTTTAAAGTTTTACATTTATACTAAGAAATTGTTAAATGTCGGTTCCAAAATAATCAAAAATAGAACAGGTGGGTTTATGATACACGCGATGTTGGGTTTCTTCCGCGTGATATTTCTTTGCTCTCTCTCTCTCTTTCTCTTTCTTTCTCTCTCTCTCTCTCTCTCTTTCTTTGAAATGTTTCTTTTCGTTTGTTCTCATCGTATGTGTGGTGCAAGACAGTCTTGACAGTATTCATGGCATTATATTTACTTGTCACTTGAAAATGATTTCCCAAGAGCCTGTTTCGCTCAGGGCATATAAGGTTTAAGTTTTTCAAAAGACAAGAGATGTAAACATAGATACACCGGTAAAATATCAAAATGTACGGTACGATCTACTTTTGGTGGGAATTAAAGGAGTGAACCATATTGTTTTAGTGTTCAATAATATCATGGAACAATGAAAGTCTTCCTATGTACTGTCATGGCCTGTGCTAATCTAGTCGTTATATTCTTCCGATGTTTCCCCTATGCGATGTGATCATGTAATTGGTAAAGTTATAAAGAACTCTTCATGTTGTTTTGAGCATTTGTCGTTTTTTCTGATGACGATGAAAATGAGAGAAAGACCAGGAGAAAGTTTGTTTGTTTGTATGTGTCTGTGATGTTTGTTTATTCTAAGAAATAATGAAATACTATTAAAGTCATAAATGGTTAGCACTTGGTGCTGACGTGGGTGTGTACACTTCAGGTATAAAAATGCCAATATGTCCGCTTTGTCGCAATGCCGATTCAAGTCGGCCTGAGCATTAATTAGAATGCAAGATCAGGCTTGGCATAAGGCCATCCAGATAAAAACAACCTTGTGTTTATTCACGCTAGGAGCCGATTCACTAGGCATGCACCTTTAGGGGAGAAAATGCAGTTTGCCTTTAAGAAAATCTAAGCGGAGTTTCAACACACATCCACCCTATTAAGACTATAATAATGATCAAATGAAACAAACTATTCCGATATCTACACATGAAACACATTCTTTAATCTTTTTCTGCACTCTGTTGAGGTACACCTCTGAAAGAAAGCAAAAAAAAAAAAATCCTCTAGATCATCTTTATTGATGTTCCACCTGTGACATCATCCTCCTATAAGACTTGAGCTGAACAATAGACACAGTCGTGTCCCTTTAATACCATCATTGTTATTATACCTGCACTTACGATACCTTCACAGGCTCTTTTTCTTTTCTTTTTTTTTTTTTTTGCAAATGAGCAAGCTGTGTCAATGTTCCGTAAAATGTGCTCAATTTGTTTGTCCTATACACGCGATAACACATACCCACACATTATAATGCGATATAATGATAATTGCATTTAAGATTTTGTTACTTATTTATAGAGTTATATTATGAATGGCCAAGTACCCGGTTATTCATCAGAATTAATATTAATGAAATCATATCCATATTCACATAATTTAAGAAGTACACAGGATAAGTTGCTTCTAAAGCAACCTAACTCAAAAATAAAAGTAACTTTGGGGGATTGTGCCTTCAGTTGTGCTTCTCCAAAAGTTTGGAATATAGATTACTTGAGAAAATGAGGAAGGCCCCATCACTTGCTGTCTTCAAATCTTTGTTAAAGACTAACTTTTTTTTCAGAAGCCTTTGATTAATTTGTTACTTATTTTGTGTGTGTCTAATCAGTAACAATGTTAGGAACTAAAATTTATGTTATATCACAGCGCAGTTGAGTATATTTATATAGTAGCTGCGCCATACAAATTTCTCTAATTATTATCATTATTATTATAAATAGAAGATTTCCACGTAGGCATTATAAAACCATTCTCGAAGCAATTATTCATCAGAGAGAATATACTCGTTTATGGCTATGTTGATAAAGACAATAAAATTATCACTTGTATATTATATTATACTGTTCGGTATTTGTTTCATTTATTTGGACATCAGTTTAGACAGTAACCAACAAACTTTGTCACAATTCTTTTTGTTGGTCTTTGCTTCCACAGTGTATTTGATTTCTAAACACAATAATGTGCGTTGCTCTATCTATAAGCCCCCCTGTCGGCATTTTGAATGGTAAGAAGATAAGGAAATTGTCAAAGTACACCAAATATTACAGGGAGATCAGGGGGGCGTTTCATGAAGGAACTTGTCGGATAAAATGTCCGACAAGTCAACCATATCCGAGAAGTTCAGAGAAATCAGCCAATCAGAATTAAGAATTTCTCAAAACTTGTCCGATATAATTGACTTGTCAGATATTTTATCCGACAAGTTCCTTCATGAAATGCCCCCCCCCCCCCCCCAGGAGGTTTTTACAAGTCACAGGGACTGATCGCCCTTTGTTAATGACTTGTTGATTTGATTATTTACAGCAGTATGTCCTGACAGCTGTTATCCGAGAAGCAAATGTAACAAAAGCAAAGAAATAAAAGCAACGAAAGACCGTTTGTCGAAATCTAACCTTCCAGCTGCCCCACTCCCTGGAATGTTCAAGGGGAGATCGGTAACATTCTTTGGCTTTGTAACACCATCCAGCCGCTGTGAAGCTTCGCACATTAACGACGCGTTCCGAAACTTTTGTCTTTCCCTAGTTTCAGATGATAATTCTACAGATAATACAATATCCATTACAAGGGACTGGTAGATGCTCTCTACGACACATGATAAGATGATTTCTCGATTGACCAAATTATTTACATCAATTTCTACGTGACCTTTCTCACCGGGTTCACCGGGTTGAGTGAAGAGGGTATCATTAAGCAGCAGGCTAAAGGAGAACCACGTGATGTTAGGCTTTGGTTGTGATGTCACCGGACACGTAACAGACACAATCAAACTGTTATTGATATAGGCACACACCTGCGATACCTGAATAAGTGGTGGACAAGGGAAAGATTCTTGGATAAGATCTGTCACAAGACGCCCTTCGTTAATCTCGGGAGCAGCGCAGACGCCATTTTGAAAAATCAAATGATCATCAATCCCGAGAAGCCAACGTTGGTTACAATCACAGACGAGTGGGTTATCGTCTGCGTTCAATGTAAGATAAAACAACGGCATATTCCCAACACTTGTTGGGACGATGTGCTGACTCAGATATCGTAGATTGTTACTTCTTAAGTCCAAATATTCAAGGCGCGAAAATATGCTAAAATGTGTATCATAATGTTTGACCCTTAATGAACCTATTTCGTTACCCGTCAGGATGAGTGTTTCAAGGGGATGGCTGTTGACTATTCTTGAACATCTGGAAACAAAAGAAATGCGATTGTAGGATAAGTCAAGTTTGCGAAGGTGTCGGTAAAAATACAAGATTCGATCGCAGGCAAAGTTCGTCAGCAAATTCCGGTTGAGGTTCAGATTGAAAACATTTGGAGCAAAGACCGGTGGAATATTCTTTAGTCTACTCAATGAGTACTCTAGATTTTCGAGGTTTGTTGCATGTAAAATTTTGTCCTCCTCTGGAAATGAAAAGTCTGAAGTTAATGTTATTTTTTTCAAGGTGACATATGTGAAAAGTCCGCCGCCTAATATTTGTTTAAGTATGCTGACCTCGACGATCACTTCTGTCAACGAAAGTTCGAACAAGTGAGGTATCTTACAGTGAGTCTCATTGAATTCTGTGACAGACCCTCCAGTAATTCTTAGAGACGATTTTGGCACCAATGCAGCGAAATCACTGCAGGTGAGCTCCATAGACGGCGGCAGTGAGAGTTCTACGATCTCTGCTCGTTTCAGAAAATGCAATTTTTTGGGTGAAAGATGTGCTGCTCTATTATAGATGAGGCAGACTTTGCTTAATGGCAACGTTTCTAGTACGTCTGGGTCAATATTATCGATATGCATGTCGCAAAGATTGAAATAAAGAAGATCTGGACAAAGTTGGGAAAGATTTCGGGGGATCTGCTGGAGCCTGCTGCCACTCAGATCAAGCGTTGTCAAAAGAGGAAGTCTAAACTCAAATTCTGAAATAAGGGTGTTCTGGAGGTTTAGTTCAGCAACCTGTACAGTAAATAAAAAGGCCGAGGAATCGATATAAATAAGGGGATTGTTGCTGAGATCTATAAGTCCTAGTCGAGGTGAGAAGGGGAATGCGTAAACTGCTGAAATGCGGTTGTAAGCTAGAACCAATACTTCAAGGCTATACACTATACCAAAGGTGTCCCAATCAACAAATGCCAATTTATTCCGACTAACATACAGTCTCAGGAGGAACCGTGTATCCGTAAACGGGAACCAATGCTGTAAATTATTATCGGAAAAATGAAGGGCCTCTACCCAAGGAGGAAAACTTACTTCTGCGTCGGTGGACATTATTTTGTTCTGCTGCAAGTCAATAGTACGCAGATTCGGAGTCTGAAAGTGCCCAGTTAGAATTGATATTCTATTTTCTGCTAGGTATATGTATTCTAGTTTGGGGAGATTTTCAAACATCGAAGCATGTACTGATGTAATTTCGTTTCCTACCAGATCGATGTTCGTGAGCATTTTCAGTCCAGCGACAAGAGGAACAACGCGGAGTTTGCTGTCCGCTACCCGAAGAACTGACAATGCCGACAACTTTGTGACATGCTGGAGGCTTTCCACCTGCGATGAGAACATGCAAAAAGCACTAAGAAAGGAGTGGTTGGCAAACGAAATAATTTTTTCTGCACTTTCTGTGACATCAATTATTCTAAGCGCGTTGATGTTTTCCAGAGTTGACACAATTTTAAAATCTTCGTTTTTGCCATTAACAGAAAGATGACCGAGCCTTCTAAGGCCAGACGGGATAGAAGAAATGCTTGGTAGATACAAAGATTGCAAGTTGGGAAATCCATCGGCAGAGTAGAGTTCAGTCAATCTATTTCCTACGAGAGATAAATATGTCATGTTACTTGAGAAGGCATCAGGGGAAACCCAGGAAATTTGATTATCTTGTAAACGCACTATACTCAGGGACGGAAGTGAAAACGTTCCAGACACTATGCGTTTAAGTCGGTTATCACCAAGATCGATCCTTTGCAATTGAAGAAGACCACCAAAGGACGATTTGTCCATCTTTTCAATCAAATTCGCAGTTAAAATGATGGAACGAAGACTTATTGGAGACTGATCTGCCGTAAAACGCTTGATCCGGTTAAATGAAAGGTCAAGTTGCTCAAGTCTGGGGACATCTTGTCGTAAGTGTTGTCCAACATCCGAAATAGCGTTTCCTGACAATTCGAGGAATCTTAGTGAGGTATTGTTGCTGAACAAAGGAATCGCTGTCAACAAGTTCCAGGAAAGCGTTGCAATTTGGAGCTCTCTCATATCAATGAACATGTTTGTTGGAACATTCCTCAGATGATTTCGGTTCAGCGCGAGCAACTTCGTTGTCGTGAGTCCTTCAAACAGCTCAGGAGAAAGTCTCTCCTGTATTTGATCAATATTGACAACTGTTCTTGAAGTCTTATCTTCAAGACAAGATGAACACTTCGGGACGTTGAATACACTCTCGCACGTAACACTTTGCCCACCGGAATAGCAAGTACATTTGTCACAGATGCTCCGCTGCGCAAGTACCACTGACTTAAGACCAGATAGCGCAAACAGAGTCAGAAGGAATGTGGCAGAATACGGCCAGCTCTGCATTTTCATTCCTGAAAAAGAAAATAGAAATAATTGTACGAAATGTTATTAATCGGTGAATGCAAAATAGTAGAATGATATTTAACATAGGTCAACAAAATTTCGAATATGCAGAGTTTCACTTTTTTCACTTTTGCTTGTAGTAGATTGCTAGGTTCTTATAAGATCAAGGGGATTCCATGGAGTCACAACTGGGTCATTCCCTATGAACCAATGCTTGATGCCTCAACTCTCAAAGGAAAGTTATATCTTCATGATGGTAATTACTTTTCGGTGTCCCTACTTACAAAAAAAAAAACAAAACAAAAAAAAAAAACCCAAAACAGTGTTATGATAATGGTAAAGGCGTTGGGGATGCGTGAATTCAAATTGTGCAAAGATTACTTGAATGAAAATCAGAATTACTCACTGATGTATTAATCTATAAGGATTGGGGAACATATCATTTTCATTTGTCGGAAGTCATCGAAAAAGTGATAAAGTCGACTTTCCAAACACTTTCTCACTACACAGGTCAAATTTACACTTTTGCGCATATTCTGGACTTGTTTGACTTTTGTTTTATACACTTTATCAATAGGTGAAATTTCATTTCATTCAATAAATGAATGATAACAGTGAAAATAAACCCGAAACTAGATTAGCGTAAAAAAGGAGTCTTCAGATTTCGCAGAAACACGGCAATGTCGTTCCCCGATCATGGAAGGCAAAATGCACCCGTGGAATTCTTTCGTGCGTCCATTGAATACCAACAGCTGTTTACAGGAAGTTAGAACTCCTAAAATTGCTTTACTAATTCTAGGAGGTTCGACAAGGAGTTTCATTTCATTTCATTTCATTTATTTCCACTTTCATAATTGGTTTACAAACTTTGCATTAAAACAAACAGACAGACAAACAAACAAACAAAAATACATGGTGTCAAATATGATAGTGGCGGAATCATGAGAAGCACAAAGTAGGCTTATTGAAAATGATCCCTTAAGAAATATTGTGATGTGAATATATGTAATCATTTATAATCTTTGGTTTGCAACCGAAGTTAAACAAACATGAATGCAAAATACGATAAGATTTACAACATTGAATCAATAAAAAACGGATACGTGTAGATATGAAAGTAGAGAAGAAAAGAAGAAAACTCCACATTTAACTATTCGTCAACTTGTAACTTAATTGCATCAAAAAGATGTTGTTTATACAGTCGTTTAAATTGTCTTATGGTCTTACTGATCCTGAAAACTATATTCAAATTATTCCATAAAATGGTAACTTTGTAAGACATTGATGACTGCGTACAAGATGTGCGATTTAATGGGGGATGAATACTCTGAGCATTTCTGGTATTATACTAGTAATCATGAATTGAACTATTGAGGGTAAAATAATCAGAGAATACATCAGGGAGAAAACTATTATTAAGTTTAAACATGAATATTGCAGACTCTAATGAAATTAAATCTTGAATGGGTAATATTTGAGTTTCTAAAAACAGAGGTAAACTGGGGGAATATGTTGAATTGGTTATTAAACGCACTCCCCGTTTTTGTAATTTATATATTCGATCAATATTCTTATCAAAAGTGAATCCCCATACAATATTGCAGTAATTAATATGTGGTGAAATCAAAGCATGGTGTAACATTTTAAGGACATTTCTAGGAAGATACTGTAATTTATACAAAATCCCTATGTTTCTTGATATAATACTGGCTATGTAGTCAATATGATAATTCCAAGATAATCTTTCATCTATAATTACTCCTAAGAATTTTGTGCTTACAACTCTATCTATTTTCATATTCTTAAAATACAATTGCAAATTGTGGTCTGTTATAATACGCGTACCAAATGAAACATAATGAGTTCTCTCTATATTCAAAATCAACTTATTGGCTTCCATCCAATCACTAATATTACGCAATTGTCTATTAACAATATCACACAGTTTACAACAGTTCTAACTGCCTGTAACTTCGTTTCATGTCATTTCATATTTACGTTGCACCTAGTCTCTTCTTGACAGTCCGAAGTTGAAAAAGTGTATAGAGCTGTCTCAACAATATTAACAATGTCCAACTCCCACGGAAGCAGATTTCGAGAACCATGATCCTTTTAACCCCCACCCACACCCCTCCTCATTCCCCCAAATAATCGAAATTGTCCTTCGTGTGGCGTCATAATGATTTTCGGTATCCAATAAGAGACTTTCGTAAGGATGTATAAAAGATTGTTTGTGTATCGCCTGTTGCAACCTTTCATCACAGCTGAGTGAATTCCCCTCAAGACATGAATAAAAAATATCTAAAGCATAGTCAATTCATCAATTTTTTATTTCGAACCAAAAAATAAAAACGTCATGAAGGGAAATTGCATAAATGCACATACCTTGACAATGAAATCATGGATTGATTTCTGAAAGGACGTGAAGACGTTGTTTCTTCAGGTTGCCTAAAAATAGAAAGACAAATTAAAGGTGAATTTGTTTTCAGCAGTTCTCCGTTTCCCAGTTCAAGACGCAGGAAAACCCACATTTGACATGTTTGGCAGCAAATAATAGTGCAAAATAATGCCGGATAAGAAGAAGAGTTTGTATAATATTCAGGTGTACTTGATACTTGATACTGTAATCCCTCTCGCAGCTCCAAAAAACTATACTGGGATGAACTACACAATGTGTGTCATTGGGAGGTGTCACATTGAAGATCTCTATTTACGATAAAAGTGTGCGCTGTGCGAGTAAAATCTGAACGCATCCTTCTTCAAAGGATGAATGATCCAGAAGAAGGCTGCAAGGTTGTAATACAGGGGAGAGCAGCTTCTCTGAATGTTGTCAGGGTGCTGGCATGCACAACTTGACTAAGTAGGCGGTTCCAGATCCATGTATACATCTCGCCATCAAGGGTTTTGTTATGTCGTCCTAAGGACTAACCATGTTTTGCTAGTGAATGCAAATGAACCCCATCATATTATGATTAATGGAATGCAGATTTGACACATGCAAGTAAAAGGTCATAAGCTTGAAATCCTCCTGATCCTCATCAATGATGCATCTTGTCGCTTTACTCGAGGTCATAACGGATTCGTGCCATATCTTCAAAAACACTCCGTAAAACACTTCAGATTAATATTTCCATCTCGTCTATGATCTCTATGACAACATCTGTTTCCTCGTCGCTTCAAACAAAACAAACAAACACGCTGATGTTTTCCTTCAGCTTCAAAATAGGAATCTTCCGAGGTACTTATGGATGTAAGGGCTTCACGAAAATCCCAGCTAATGTTCCCTTTTAGGTAGAAGAATCACTTAGTCATGTGTGTCAGTTTATTATGATAAGTTTGGGACTGAGATCGAAGAGTTCCCTCCATTTCCATCAACTTTGACTCGGTATTTGTCACAAAAGTTTAAACATTTATTGTATTTCAGTTCACAGTATTTTCATTGATTACATTGTTGTACTGATTTAGGATCATCAGGCGTTATGGTATTCATATTATAAAAATCATGTTTCATTGCCATAACATTTTTGTTTGAGATGAAATAAAAGAAATAAAATGATTGAGGAAGTAGAATCATTTGTCAATTGCAACCAGGGGCAATTGGAAAGTAAAACATACACAAAAGGCACAATAACTTTTAAGGATACGATTACTGAGGAAAAATTTAAAATGTTTCAACAAATGAAGTCTTACACCCTCACATTCACACGCACACACACACACACACACATATATATATATATAAATATATATATATATACATATATACATATATATATATATATATATATATATATATATATATATTGAGTTTCGTATGCGTCTGTCTGTCTGTTTGTGTACAAGATAACTCTAGAACGGATGAGGGGTAATTTGCAGGGTGTCCCCATTATGAGCTTTGAAAGAGACGATTAAATTGGGGGGGGGGGGGGTCATAAGGTTAAAGGTTAAAGGACATAGGGTCAATGGTCATGAAATAAGCTTAATCTCCCAATAACTCAAGAACATATAGTCGTGTTCATTAAGAAGTATTGAACAAAGAAACAATAAGGCAGCTTTCAACGATCAAAGCACAGGGGCATAAAGGATATAAGATAAGCTTATTTCCCAATAATTCAACAATTGCTGATAAGATTTTCACCGAATATATTGCATAGATGTCCCTACACCTCTATGTTTGTGTTGGAGATACTGTCTACGAAATGGCGATAGTTTACTCATTGCGATTTGGCGGAGGTCTGCTCTTTCGGAGTGCTCCTCTCGTTTTATTTAATTTTTTCTTTCCGTTTTTAACAAATAACAAACTCTATCACACACACACACACACCCACACGCACACACACACACACACAAATAAAATATGAAATTCACTAATTCATTATAATCCAGTATTCTTGGATACTTATACTGATGTGTTATTTCATGAAAACAAAATCTTAAAGGTAAAGGATTTGCATTTTCTATATTTAGGACAATTCATGTAAACAAACTTACCAATAGTTCTCTCCCATTTGTGTTTGAGTCCATGTTCACTAAAAATAGATCTGTTCATCTTTATCCTACCCGGCAATCCAACTCATTTCATGTGCCATTAACTACGACTATGTTTGCTAAATCTATATTTTCTTTTACTGTCCCCAAATTTTGGAATGCTCTCGATAATAGTATGAAACAAGTTCTAAGTTTAAATACATTCACATTCAAACTGAAGAAGTTGTTCATAAATCCCTATAGCAGAATGAGTTACATTTTAGTTAGCCTTAATTTTGAGCTTTCTTTTTTATTCGTCATACTCATTCTATTCTTTTATCTATTCCTTTCCAACATTTACCTCGGTGATCCATCGCACCATGTACCTCGCGTGTGCTGGTATAGACCCTTCATCTCTTCTCCCTTCTCGCCTTTTTTCCTGTCCTCATGTCTCTTTCTATTTCTCCCGTCAAAATAATTTCCTGTTTTTCCTTCGCTGTTTTCTTTTTTTTCTCTCTCTATCTTTCTCTTTACAAGAGAGGTTACTTGTGTTTGTTTGTCCGTCTGTTTGTTTGTTTGTTTGTTTGTATAGGTCTGTATGTGTTGTGCACCTTTTATATTATATCTAGCAACTTGCTTCTTTGATGTTATTTAGTCTTTTTGTCTGCGAGGAGACTGCAAAATACAAGCATAGCTATTTAGCATGTCTCCTCCATTTCCTGAAACTTTAGTTTTAATTCACTTTTCATTTGCTTTTGTGATGCGTAGTATTGTTAACTACACGTATTTTTCTTTGTTACTGCATTGTATTGATATTGTGTTATTTTGTGTATCAAAATGTTTGCATTGTTGGAAATGAAATAAACGAAATGAAAGGAATGAATGAAATTATCAAAATGGCCAAATGATGGTATAATTGTGATAAAGTTGTGATATATCGTTGTGACAAAATTTGTTTCGTTTTTGTTATGTTAGAATATAGGTCTTAATTTCTTATTTGTATGAATGGCATTAATGGTATTCTTTTTTTTCACTAGAAATAATTTGACGTTATCATTGCTAAAAAAAGGATTACATTTCGGGATGATGTGCAACACAACAAACCTATTTGTGCTTTCTATGCAAATACCATTGTCTTTATCAAACACACAAAGCTATCCAGCGGATGATCTTTATGAGACTATTTCATTGTTATTTTATCTGTTTGCCCCATGTATTTTTTTTTAATAATCTTGCTTTTTTTCTTTGGTGTTTTCCCTCGAAATTCGGATGTCGGGTTGAACTTACTTTAGAACCAAGTAAATTTCTGTATGCGTTGATAAGAAACTTGTAAATCTGGCGTTTTAGTATATTTTCTGTTTACTTTTCATTTTCACGTAGCTGTTAAGTGAGATTTGCGGGATGTTTCCTGTTCCCAGATTTGGCGGTTCAAACTGAAACACTTACAAAGAATGAAAGTACAAACGGATATGCAAATTTAGTCAATATTGTCATGTGTTGGTTCTTGCTGCTCCGTCTAATCATTAAAAAAAAGGAATCAAAGTCAAATGTACACAAAAAGAAGAGAAAATGTATATATTCCACACTTTCAAAAATGAATTATTGATGAGGTCTTCCAGCTTTGCTTCATTCACATGTATTCTTTATTCTCAAAAGTGCAAACACAAATACTAATTAATGCTTTTTTGTTATTGTGTTTAACATAAGATTATGCAAACTATTACATTTATATGCCACAAGATCTGTCGTGGTACCGACTAGCACTAAGGTTGCCTTTTAATAGATTGGATTATCTTATGAAGGTGGTACGGATCACCACTCGGTTGGCTTCGTAATGACAATTTTGTTATGCCTCATGAATTGAACATGAGGTTTGATAAACAGAAAGCATTTCTTGTTCTCTCTCTCTCTCTCTCTCTCTCTCTCTCTCTCTCTCAATGTCTGGGTTAGTCTTGTTCTTGACTTTTTTTTATCGATTTCTTTTTCTTTCGCCGACTTAACACGTGTTAAGCCGAGTGATGATGACGCGACCTCGAGAACTGCTGCCCCCCCCTCCATGTCGATGAAAAGAGACTAGAAACTACACTATGCCTTCGTAGAATATATGAACGTATGTGTACACACACACACACACACACACATTTATATATATATATATATATATATATATATATATATATATATATATAAAATATACACACAGAGAGACAGAGAGAAAGAAAGAAAGAAAGAAAGAAAGAAAGAAAGAAAGAAAGAAAGAAAGAAAGAGAGGTATTACACAAAGACAAGAAATATAATACATGTAGTAAACTCACTTTTACTCAAAATCATTTTCACAAAGACTACTTGGCAAAATATTTCCCTTTTCCCCGGTTTTTATTCCTACAGAAAGAGAGAAAACCATCAAACATACGAGAGACAGATAGTAAACAGATCATCGTTGATCATTACAGAGCAGTAGATTGCAGAGAAAGAAAGAGGCAAGTTTGCACAATATAAATTGGTAATCGTACAAAAGAAAAACGATTTAAAAGACTCGCATATAGAGTAGTTTATAGGTAAATGATTTATTGTGGAGAAGAAACAAGGTAAGAAGCAAGATATTACTTGATTGATGGTTGTTGTTTTTTGGTTCATTTTCCATCTAGAAGATGGCTGGATAGCTCACATTATTGAGTTATGCTTTGCTGGTCTTTCATGGGGTCCAGTTGGATATGAGGCGGGACCACTTCACCGGGTTAAACACCCTGCTCTTTGCGATGAATGAATAAAGCGGGATCTTTTACGTGCATAAGATGTGACTCTCTCACACACGGGATCTCCATTTTATGTCCTATCCGAAGGACAGAGTGTTTTGCCTATTGCTAGAGGGGACGGCATGATTACACACAACATTGCTCAGTCCAAACTCGGGTTCGAACCCGGACCGTTTGGGTCTGAGGCAGACGCGCTACCAACTGAGCCAACTCACCGCCCTGACAAAAAGTTCTTTTTTGTCTTACATTTAATTTCAATGCTGTTTAAGTAACATTTTGTGTATTTTTGAAAACCAAACAAATGTCCAGAATCGAATTGATTATGCTATGAATAGAGGTTATATCAGAAGAAACTAAAAATTGATTAAAGATAGGAAGTCTAATTCAAGTTATAAGACTTGAGTGACTGTATTCAATAAGCACAGCTCAATCGAACAGCTTGCACAACACAGCGACAACAATAGCATTGAAGCTCTTTAATAAATAGGGCTCACACGGGTAAATAATTTCCCATAGAGACGTATGTTAAAATTTAAATGTCAAAAAATTCTGTAAAATAGCTGGGAGAAATGAGGTGTTTCATCTTCAGTAACCTGGATAAATGAGATATACCCTTTCATCCATCAAATTTCCAGGGTGGGTTCTTCTGCTCTAATTCTGTCCAAGGGTCCGCAAAGCCAGACTACGAGTTCTTGTCACTCAAAAAATCACCTATTTTCCGTACACGTACCCAATGAAATATAGTCCCCTCAAATTCCACCAGAGAAGCTTTCATCTTCCAACCAAAATGCAGTTTGTAGAGGAATTTATACTCAATGTCTACAGCTATTCAGTTTTTTGCCACACTACATCATTGATTTTTAATTAATTCTTTTCTTCATTTATTTTGGTTATTTGGTACGAATTTGTGAAGGGGTCTGGGACAGTCCATTTTATTTACAGGTGCGAGCCCTATAGACTGAATCATTTAACCATTTCGTGTTGATGATGTATGCCCTCAATCGGCGGGATAATGACTAGTTTTTGCTCAATTTTGTCCTCTTTATGATAAAAAGAGGGAAGGAAAAGTAATAACTATGAGGAGAGACAAAGAGTGGACTTATTTTTGATAATTGCTTTAGTTCCCGGGATGAGTCTTTTTCAATAAATATAATAATAATAACAGATATGATTGTGATAATATCAACAATTAGAACAACAATAATAATGATGATGATAATGATAATAATAATAATAATAATAATGATAATAATGGTAATCATAATAATGAACGTTTGTAGTACATCGGTATCCATTACGAATATGCTCATGGCACAGAGAGAGGCAGATAGAAAATCATTATGACGAGACAAAAAAAAAAACAATGAAGAAGGAAAATCACGCAGAAATGCTTTTCTATATAACGTGGTTTTGAATTAATCTAACCGTTTACTAACAGAGGACAGATAATTATTTGTGTACACTTCTTTTCTATAGCATGCATTATCACTGCCACAAATCAATTTTTCATTGAAGCTAAAAGGTTCAAATCGGGATAAAACTATTGAATAGGACCGTACAGGACTCGAATCAGGGATGTTCTATTTAGGAGTACAACAAGTTAGGAGTACAACACCTCATGCGCAATGTCACTTCTTCTTTAAAGTTTTTTGTTGCATCAAGAACAATGCCACTCAACAGTTATGTACTTATGTGTCTAAATGCCACTAGAACCTGTAATTGTTTTCTTTTTTGGCTATATATCTGCAACAATACGATCCTCTTGATTTGTGGTAGTATTGTTGTCACTGTGTTATTCCCAAGTCCTAATTTCCATTAATCAGCATCATAGTCGGTTCATTCATCAGTTCCGGTTTGTTGAAAGTGAGCCCTCTTGTGTTGGTCATTGTCCATTCGTCAGAGAGCTGTCTTCTCCAGTTCGTCGTTCGACTGTGGCCACGGGTTTTCATAGCTGTTCGACTCTGCCACTCCTCCACTGGGAATACGACAAGAAAATGTGAGATAATAACAATATAAGATTTCATCCCGGGGCTCAACTGTTTCTAGGGAAAAATACCTATACCACGTGTTCATATACATTAAACATGTACACAGAAAGAAGAAGATGGAAAGGTACATCCAGAGTGATGTCTGTTTTCTGATCTTATATGATGTGCAGAATTGGATATCTGCAAAATTATCGGATTATACAGTTAGGTTTGCTCGCTTCCGAATGCAACTATAACTGCTTGAATGCACCGTTTTCCTTCAACATTACTGTTAGCAGCAGACAAAGAGACATAGACTCTATCCTCACAAATACACACACACACACACACACACACACACACACCCCCACACACACACACACACACACACGCGCGCGCACACACACACACACACACACACACACATATGTATATATTTTCCTACATGTACAATAGCAGGGCATCTCATATAACAAAAAAAAAATGTGCATTCGGAGGACAGTTACAATTAAAGGGCATATAGCTGTCCCGTTATTGTTCTCCCTTTACTAGTATTTTACATAGGACTCAAAGCATGTACAAGGCTAAAATGTTGTCTACATGTTAATAGTGAAGAGCGCCATCTGTTGAAAATATATAGTTAGTTCTTCTGTACCCCAGTTGTATACGTTAAATTAGTGTCTTTTACACTAAGTATATCAGCCATTGTTGAAAATGGTACTTCTGCAGCACAGTACAATGCGTGGACAACCGTATATCTCAAATATATCATCTCTGATTACAATGTTTACAAAATTATACTATGCATATTTCAGCTAGGGATGAGTGGGATTATCTGACGTCCATGGATTCAATTTCTTCAGCTGTTTGTTATTGCAAATATGGTCATATTATGTAAGGTGTCCTTCTAAGTTACCATTTTATACGGTAACTTAGAATCCCAGTAAAAGTTAATAGAGTTCAGATAGATAAAACGGGAAATTTGTGGTATTAGATTTTAAATTGTTATATGAATATAACCTGACATTTATATCTTTATAATTATGGTCCGAATACTGATACACCTGATTTTTTGGTTGATCTTTTAAAGATTATATCAGAATTTGAAAACCCTCATACTATCCTTTGTGGTGATTGGAACTTAGTTCAGGATACAACCCTCGATACATATAACTATGTACATGTCAATAACCCCAGGGCCAAAAAACAATTAGACACAATGAAAAAAAGTTTATGTGATCCATGGAGAATATGTAATCCAGATGAAAGGTGTTATACGTGGCGGCAACCAAATCTCTTTAAGCAAAGTAGATTAGACTTTTTCTATATCCATACTCCGAATTGCTCTCTTTAGTTTATAATACTGATATTTCTTCAGTTTACTTTACTGATCATGCTAAAGTTTCTCTAAGTTTAATCTTAATGAGTTAAACGGGGACCACGAAATTGAAAATTGAATAATACTTTATTGAAAGATGAAACATATGTTCAAAAAATGAAACAAATTATAAAAGATACAATTTTCATTTTACGCAAAGGGAACTGTCCAGTTTGATCACAATGGGAACGTAGTTGGTGAATGTCAGTTTACTGTTAATGATCAGTTATTTTTTTAAACTTTGATGATGGCAATACGTGGGATCAACAGAGAAAAGGAATTGGAGAAAAATATAGAAGATTTAGAAGGAAAATCATTATTGCGTAATGATAAAAGTGAAATATTAGATGAAATAAATATACAGAAAGAAGAATTTTAAATATTACGCCCAAAAGAAAATGAAAGAATCGTAATGAGAAGCAAGATTAGGTGGATGGAATTAGGAAAGAAGTCCTCGAAGTATTTCTTAAACTTGGAAAAAACAGAATAATGTTAATAGACAAATTCGTCAGCTCTCCTTTGAAAACAATATTATCAGGAATCAGTGTGATATACAGTAAGAAGTGTTTCAGTTTTATTCCTGTTTGTATGAAGCAAAAGAAACCATAGATGTAGATTTAGACTTATTATTGTCATCTTCTGGCATCCCAAAATTATCACAGCAAATGTCGTAATCATTGGAAGGTCCCTTAAATGCAGAAGAGGTATACTCTGTGTTAAAAATATGAAATGTAATAAATCTCCCGGATTAGACGGTTTTACCGTGGAGTTTTATCGTGTTTTTTTGGAAGGATTTTTATCTTGGTTAAATTCCTTAAAATTATGCTTATTTTTCAGGACAAATGTCGGCTGCACAAAAATTGGGAGTAATCACATTGATTCCAAAAGCAAAATCAACTCCGACAGTTTTTAAAGAATTGGCGTCTAATTTCTTTATTGAATGTAATATATAAACTGGCATCTGGTTGTATAGCAAACAGATTTAAGAAATTTGTATCATATTTGATACATGGAAATCAAACCGGATTTTTGGAAGGTCGATGCGTTGGTGAAAATATTCGTTTACTGTATGATATACTTTTATTTTTAAAGTTTTACATTTGTACTTGGAAATTGTTAAATGTCGGTTCCAAAATAATCAAAATTAGAACAGATTGGTTTATGATACACGCGATGTTGGGTTTCTTCCGCGTGATATTTCTTTGCTCTCTCTCTCTCTTTTTCTCTCTTTCTTTCTCTCTCTCTCTCTCTCTCTCTCTTTCTTTGAAATGTTTCTTTTCGTTTGTTCTCATCGTATGTGCGGTGCAAGACAGTCTTGACAGTATTCATGGCATTATTTTTACTTGTCACTTGAAAATGATTTCCCAAGAGCCTGTTTCGCTCAGGGCATATAAGGTTTAAGTTTTTCAAAAGACAAGAGATGTAAACATAGATACACCGGTAAAATATCAAAATGTACGGTACGTTCTACTTTTGGTGGGAATTAAAGGAGTGAACCATATTATTTTATTGTTCAATAATATAATGGAACAATGAAAGTCTTCCTATGTACTGTCATGGCCTGTGCTAATCTAGTCGTTATAGTCTTCCGATGTTTCCCCTATGTGATGTGATCATGTAATTGGTAAAGTTATAATGAACTCTGCATCTTGTTTTGAGCATTTGTCGTTTTTTCTGATGACGATGAAAATGAGAGAAAGACCAGGAGAAAGTTTGTTTGTTTGTATGTGTCTGTGATGTTTGTTTATTCTAAGAAATAATGAAATACTATTAAAGTCATAAATGGTTAGCACTTGGTGCTGACGTGGGTGTGTACACTTCAGGTATAAAAATGCCAATATGTCCGCTTTGTCGCAATGCCGATTCAAGTCGGCCTGAGCATTAATTAGAATGCAAGATCAGGCTTGGCATAAGGCCATCCAGATAAAAACAACCTTGTGTTTATTCACGCTAGGAGCCGATTCACTAGGCATGCACCTTTAGGGGAGAAAATGCAGTTTGCCTTTAAGAAAATCTAAGCGGAGTTTCAACACACATCCACCCTATTAAGACTATAATAATGATCAAATGAAACAAACTATTCCGATATCTACACATGAAACACATTCTTTAATCTTTTTCTGCACTCTGTTGAGGTACACCTCTGAAAGAAAGCAAAAAAAAAAAAATCCTCTAGATCATCTTTATTGATGTTCCACCTGTGACATCATCCTCCTATAAGACTTGAGCTGAACAATAGACACAGTCGTGTCCCTTTAATACCATCATTGTTATTATACCTGCACTTACGATACCTTCACAGGCTCTTTTTCTTTCTTTTTTTTTTTGCAAATGAGCAAGCTGTGTCAATGTTCCGTAAAATGTGCTCAATTTGTTTGTCCTATACACGCGCAAACACATACCCACACATTATAATGCGATATAATGATAATTGCATTTAAGATTTTGTTACTTATTTATAGAGTTATATTATGAATGGCCAAGTACCTGGTTATTCATCAGAATTAATATTAATGAAATCATATCCATATTCACATAATTTAAGAAGTACACAGGATAAGTTGCTTCTAAAGCAACCTAACTCAAAAATAAAAGTAACTTTGGGGGATTGTACCTTCAGTTGTGCTGCTCCAAAAGTTTGGAATATAGATTACTTGAGAAAATGAGGAAGGCCCCATCACTTGCTGTCTTCAAATCTTTGTTGAAGACTAACTTTTTTTTTCAGAAGCCTTTGATTAATTTGTTACTTATTTTGTGTGTGTCTAATCAGTAACAATGTTAGGAACTAAAATTTATGTTATATCACAGCGCAGTTGAGTATATTTATATAGTAGCTGCGCCATACAAATTTCTCTAATTATTATCATTATTATTATAAATAGAAGATTTCCACGTAGGCATTATAAAACCATTCTCGAAGCAATTATTCATCAGAGAGAATATACTCGTTTATGGCTATGTTGATAAAGACAATAAAATTATCACTTGTATATTATATTATACTGTTCGGTATTTGTTTCATTTATTTGGACATCAGTTTAGACAGTAACCAACAAACTTTGTCACAATTCTTTTTGTTGGTCTTTGCTTCCACAGTGTATTTGATTTCTAAACACAATAATGTGCGTTCCTCTATCTATAAGCCCCCCTGTCGGCATTTTGAATGGTAAGAAGATAAGGAAATTGTCAAAGTACACCAAATATTACAGGGAGATCAGGAGGTTTTTACAAGTCACAGGGACTGATTGCCCTTTGTTAATGACTTGTTGATTTGATTATTTACAGCAGTATGTCCTGGCAGCTGTTATCCGAGAAGCAAATGTAACAAAAGCAAAGAAATAAAAGCAACGAAAGACCGTTTGTCGAAATCTAACCTTCCAGCTGCCCCACTCCCTGGAATGTTCAAGGGGAGATCGGTAACATTCTTTGGCTTTGTAACACCATCCAGCCGCTGTGAAGCTTCGCACATTAACGACGCGTTCCGAAACTTTTGTCTTTCCCTAGTTTCAGATGATAATTCTACAGATAATACAATATCCATTACAAGGGACTGGTAGATGCTCTCTACGACACATGATAAGATGATTTCTCGATTGACCAAATTATTTACATCAATTTCTACGTGACCTTTCTCACCGGGTTCACCGAGTTGAGTGAAGAGGGTATCATTAAGCAGCAGGCTAAAGGAGAACCACGTGATGTTAGGCTTTGGTTGTGATGTCACCGGACACGTAACAGACACAATTAAACTGTTATTGATATAGGCACACACCTGCGATACCTGAATAAGTGGTGGACAAGGGAAAGATTCTTGGATAAGATCTGTCACAAGACGCCCTTCGTTAATCTCGGGAGCAGCGCAGACGCCATTTTGAAAAATCAAATGATCATCAATCCCGAGAAGCCAACGTTGGTTACAATCACAGACGAGTGGGTTATCGTCTGCGTTCAATGTAAGATGAAACAACGGCATATTCCCAACACTTGTTGGGACGATGTGCTGACTCAGATATCGTAGATTGTTACTTCTTAAGTCCAAATATTCAAGGCGCGAAAATATGCTAAAATGTGTATCATAATGTTTGACCCTTAATGAACCTATTTCGTTACCCGTCAGGATGAGTGTTTCAAGGGGATGGCTGTTGACTATTCTTGAACATCTGGAAACAAAAGAAATGCGATTGTAGGATAAGTCAAGTTTGCGAAGGTGTCGGTAAAAATACAAGATTCGATCGCAGGCAAAGTTCGTCAGCAAATTCCCGTTGAGGTTCAGATTGAAAACATTTGGAGCAAAGACCGGTGGAATATTCTTTAGTCTACTCAATGAGTACTCTAGATTTTCGAGGTTTGTTGCATGTAAAATTTTGTCCTCCTCTGGAAATGAAAAGTCTGAAGTTAATGTTATTTTTTTCAAGGTGACATATGTGAAAAGTCCGCCGCCTAATATTTGTTTAAGTATGCTGACCTCGACGATCACTTCTGTCAACGAAAGTTCGAACAAGTGAGGTATCTTACAGTGAGTCTCATTGAATTCTGTGACAGACCCTCCAGTAATTCTTAGAGACGATTTTGGCACCAATGCAGCGAAATCACTGCAGGTGAGCTCCATAGACGGCGGCAGTGAGAGTTCTACGATCTCTGCTCGTTTCAGAAAATGCAATTTTTTGGGTGAAAGATGTGCTGCTCTATTATAGATGAGGCAGACTTTGCTTAATGGCAACGTTTCTAGTACGTCTGGGTCAATATTATCGATATGCATGTCGCAAAGATTGAAATAAAGAAGATCTGGACAAAGTTGGGAAAGATTTCGGGGGATCTGCTGGAGCCTGCTGCCACTCAGATCAAGCGTTGTCAAAAGAGGAAGTCTAAACTCAAATTCTGAAATAAGGGTGTTCTGGAGGTTTAGTTCAGCAACCTGTACAGTAAATAAAAAGGCCGAGGAATCGATATAAATAAGGGGATTGTTGCTGAGATCTATAAGTCCTAGTCGAGGTGAGAAGGGGAATGCGTAAACTGCTGAAATGCGGTTGTAAGCTAGAACCAATACTTCAAGGCTATACACTATACCAAAGGTGTCCCAATCAACAAATGCCAATTTATTCCGACTAACATACAGTCTCAGGAGGAACCGTGTATCCGTAAACGGGAACCAATGCTGTAAATTATTATCGGAAAAATGAAGGGCCTCTACCCAAGGAGGAAAACTTACTTCTGCGTCGGTGGACATTATTTTGTTCTGCTGCAAGTCAATAGTACGCAGATTCGGAGTCTGAAAGTGCCCAGTTAGAATTGATATTCTATTTTCTGCTAGGTATATGTATTCTAGTTTGGGGAGATTTTCAAACATCGAAGCATGTACTGATGTAATTTCGTTTCCTACCAGATCGATGTTCGTGAGCATTTTCAGTCCAGCGACAAGAGGAACAACGCGGAGTTTGCTGTCCGCTACCCGAAGAACTGACAATGCCGACAACTTTGTGACATGCTGGAGGCTTTCCACCTGCGATGAGAACATGCAAAAAGCACTAAGAAAGGAGTGGTTGGCAAACGAAATAATTTTTTCTGCACTTTCTGTGACATCAATTATTCTAAGCGCGTTGATGTTTTCCAGAGTTGACACAATTTTAAAATCTTCGTTTTTGCCATTAACAGAAAGATGACCGAGTCTTCTAAGGCCAGACGGGATAGAAGAAATGCTTGGTAGATACAAAGATTGCAAGTTGGGAAATCCATCGGCAGAGTAGAGTTCAGTCAATCTATTTCCTACGAGAGATAAATATGTCATGTTACTTGAGAAGGCATCAGGGGAAACCCAGGAAATTTGATTATCTTGTAAACGCACTATACTCAGGGACGGAAGTGAAAACGTTCCAGACACTATGCGTTTAAGTCGGTTATCACCAAGATCGATCCTTTGCAATTGAAGAAGACCACCAAAGGACGATTTGTCCATCTTTTCAATCAAATTCGCAGTTAAAATGATGGAACGAAGACTTATTGGAGACTGATCTGCCGTAAAACGCTTGATCCGGTTAAATGAAAGGTCAAGTTGCTCAAGTCTGGGGACATCTTGTCGTAAGTGTTGTCCAACATCCGAAATAGCGTTTCCTGACAATTCGAGGAATCTTAGTGAGGTATTGTTGCTGAACAAAGGAATCGCTGTCAACAAGTTCCAGGAAAGCGTTGCAATTTGGAGCTCTCTCATATCAATGAACATGTTTGTTGGAACATTCCTCAGATGATTTCGGTTCAGTGCGAGCAACTTCGTTGTCGTGAGTCCTTCAAACAGCTCAGGAGAAAGTCTCTCCTGTATTTGATCAATATTGACAACTGTTCTTGAAGTCTTATCTTCAAGACAAGATGAACACTTCGGGACGTTGAATACACTCTCGCACGTAACACTTTGCCCACCGGAATAGCAAGTACATTTGTCACAGATGCTCCGCTGCGCAAGTACCACTGACTTAAGACCAGATAGCGCAAACAGAGTCAGAAGGAATGTGGCAGAATACGGCCAGCTCTGCATTTTCATTCCTGAAAAAGAAAATAGAAATAATTGTACGAAATGTTATTAATCGGTGAATGCAAAATAGTAGAATGATATTTAACATAGGTCAACAAAATTTCGAATATGCAGAGTTTCACTTTTTTCACTTTTGCTTGTAGTAGATTGCTAGGTTCTTATAAGATCAAGGGGATTCCATGGAGTCACAACTGGGTCATTCCCTATGAACCAATGCTTGATGCCTCAACTCTCAAAGGAAAGTTATATCTTCATGATGGTAATTACTTTTCGGTGTCCCTACTTACAAAAAAAAAAACAAAACAAAAAAAAACCCAAAACAGTGTTATGATAATGGTAAAGGCGTTGGGGATGCGTGAATTCAAATTGTGCAAAGATTACTTGAATGAAAATCAGAATTACTCACTGATGTATTAATCTATAAGGATTGGGGAACATATCATTTTCATTTGTCGGAAGTCATCGAAAAAGTGATAAAGTCGACTTTCCAAACACTTTCTCACTACACAGGTCAAATTTACACTTTTGCGCATATTCTGGACTTGTTTGACTTTTGTTTTATACACTTTATCAATAGGTGAAATTTCATTTCATTCAATAAATGAATGATAACAGTGAAAATAAACCCGAAACTAGATTAGCGTAAAAAAGGAGTCTTCAGATTTCGCAGAAACACGGCAATGTCGTTCCCCGATCATGGAAGGCAAAATGCACCCGTGGAATTCTTTCGTGCGTCCATTGAATACCAACAGCTGTTTACAGGAAGTTAGAACTCCTAAAATTGCTTTACTAATTCTAGGAGGTTCGACAAGGAGTTTCATTTCATTTCATTTCATTTATTTCCACTTTCATAATTGGTTTACAAACTTTGCATTAAAACAAACAGACAGACAAACAAACAAACAAAAATACATGGTGTCAAATATGATAGTGGCGGAATCATGAGAAGCACAAAGTAGGCTTATTGAAAATGATCCCTTAAGAAATATTGTGATGTGAATATATGTAATCATTTATAATCTTTGGTTTGCAACCGAAGTTAAACAAACATGAATGCAAAATACGATAAGATTTACAACATTGAATCAATAAAAAACGGATACGTGTAGATATGAAAGTAGAGAAGAAAAGAAGAAAACTCCACATTTAACTATTCGTCAACTTGTAACTTAATTGCATCAAAAAGATGTTGTTTATACAGTCGTTTAAATTGTCTTATGGTCTTACTGATCCTGAAAACTATATTCAAATTATTCCATAAAATGGTAACTTTGTAAGACATTGATGACTGCGTACAAGATGTGCGATTTAATGGGGGATGAATACTCTGAGCATTTCTGGTATTATACTAGTAATCATGAATTGAACTATTGAGGGTAAAATAATCAGAGAATACATCAGGGAGAAAACTATTATTAAGTTTAAACATGAATATTGCAGACTCTAATGAAATTAAATCTTGAATGGGTAATATTTGAGTTTCTAAAAACAGAGGTAAACTGGGGGAATATGTTGAATTGGTTATTAAACGCACTCCCCATTTTTGTAATTTATATATTCGATCAATATTCTTATCAAAAGTGAATCCCCATACAATATTGCAGTAATTAATATGTGGTGAAATCAAAGCATGGTGTAACATTTTAAGGACATTTCTAGGAAGATACTGTAATTTATACAAAATCCCTATGTTTCTTGATATAATACTGGCTATGTAGTCAATATGATAATTCCAAGATAATCTTTCATCTATAATTACTCCTAAGAATTTTGTGCTTACAACTCTATCTATTTTCATATTCTTAAAATACAATTGCAAATTGTGGTCTGTTATAATACGCGTACCAAATGAAACATAATGAGTTCTCTCTATATTCAAAATCAACTTATTGGCTTCCATCCAATCACTAATATTACGCAATTGTCTATTAACAATATCACACAGTTTACAACAGTTCTAACTGCCTGTAACTTCGTTTCATGTCATTTCATATTTACGTTGCACCTAGTCTCTTCTTGACAGTCCGAAGTTGAAAAAGTGTATAGAGCTGTCTCAACAATATTAACAATGTCCAACTCCCACGGAAGCAGATTTCGAGAACCATGATCCTTTTAACCCCCACCCACACCCCTCCTCATTCCCCCAAATAATCGAAATTGTCCTTCGTGTGGCGTCATAATGATTTTCGGTATCCAATAAGAGACTTTCGTAAGGATGTATAAAAGATTGTTTGTGTATCGCCTGTTGCAACCTTTCATCACAGCTGAGTGAATTCCCCTCAAGACATGAATAAAAAATATCTAAAGCATAGTCAATTCATCAATTTTTTATTTCGAACCAAAAAATAAAAACGTCATGAAGGGAAATTGCATAAATGCACATACCTTGACAATGAAATCATGGATTGATTTCTGAAAGGACGTGAAGACGTTGTTTCTTCAGGTTGCCTAAAAATAGAAAGACAAATTAAAGGTGAATTTGTTTTCAGCAGTTCTCCGTTTCCCAGTTCAAGACGCAGGAAAACCCACATTTGACATGTTTGGCAGCAAATAATAGTGCAAAATAATGCCGGATAAGAAGAAGAGTTTGTATAATATTCAGGTGTACTTGATACTTGATACTGTAATCCCTCTCGCAGCTCCAAAAAACTATACTGGGATGAACTACACAATGTGTGTCATTGGGAGGTGTCACATTGAAGATCTCTATTTACGATAAAAGTGTGCGCTGTGCGAGTAAAATCTGAACGCATCCTTCTTCAAAGGATGAATGATCCAGAAGAAGGCTGCAAGGTTGTAATACAGGGGAGAGCAGCTTCTCTGAATGTTGTCGGGGTGCTGGCATGCACAACTTGACTAAGTAGGCGGTTCCAGATCCATGTATACATCTCGCCATCAAGGGTTTTGTTATGTCGTCCTAAGGACTAACCATGTTTTGCTAGTGAATGCAAATGAACCCCATCATATGATTAATGGAATGCAGATTTGACACATGCAAGCAAAAGGTCATAAGCATAACATCCTCCTGATCCTCATCAATGATGCATCTTGTCGCTTTACTCGAGGTCATTACGGATTCGTGCCATATCTTCAAAAACACTCCGTAAAACACTTCAGATTAATATTTCCATCTCGTCTATGATCTCTATGACAACATCTGTTTCCTCGTCGCTTCAAACAAAACAAACAAACACGCTGATGTTTTCCTTCAGCTTCAAAATAGGAATCTTCCGAGGTACTTATGGATGTAAGGGCTTCACGAAAATCCCAGCTAATGTTCCCTTTTAGGTAGAAGAATCACTTAGCCATGTGTGTCAGTTTATTATGATAAGTTTGGGACTGAGATCGAAGAGTTCCCTCCATTTCCATCAACTTTGACTCGGTATTTGTCACAAAAGTTTAAACATTTATTGTATTTCAGTTCACAGTATTTTCATTGATTACATTGTTGTACTGATTTAGGATCATCAGGCGTTATGGTATTCATATTATAAAAATCATGTTTCATTGCCATAACATTTTTGTTTGAGATGAAATAAAAGAAATAAAATGATTGAGGAAGTAGAATCATTTGTCAATTGCAACCAGGGGCAATTGGAAAGTAAAACATACACAAAAGGCACAATAACTTTTAAGGATACGATTACTGAGGAAAAATTTAAAATGTTTCAACAAATGAAGTCTTACACCCTCACATTCACACGCACACACACACACACACACATATATATATATATAAATATATATATATATACATATATACATATATATATATATATATATATATATATATATATATTGAGTTTCGTATGCGTCTGTCTGTCTGTTTGTGTACAAGATAACTCTAGAACGGATGAGGGGTAATTTGCAGGGTGTCCCCATTATGAGCTTTGAAAGAGACGATTAAATTGGGGGGGGGGGGGGGTCATAAGGTTAAAGGTTAAAGGACATAGGGTCAATGGTCATGAAATAAGCTTAATCTCCCAATAACTCAAGAACATATAGTCGTGTTCATTAAGAAGTATTGAACAAAGAAACAATAAGGCAGCTTTCAACGATCAAAGCACAGGGGCATAAAGGATATAAGATAAGCTTATTTCCCAATAATTCAACAATTGCTGATAAGATTTTCACCGAATATATTGCATAGATGTCCCTACACCTCTATGTTTGTGTTGGAGATACTGTCTACGAAATGGCGATAGTTTACTCATTGCGATTTGGCGGAGGTCTGCTCTTTCGGAGTGCTCCTCTCGTTTTATTTAATTTTTTCTTTCCGTTTTTAACAAATAACAAACTCTATCACACACACACACACACCCACACGCACACACACACACACACAAATAAAATATGAAATTCACTAATTCATTATAATCCAGTATTCTTGGATACTTATACTGATGTGTTATTTCATGAAAACAAAATCTTAAAGGTAAAGGATTTGCATTTTCTATATTTAGGACAATTCATGTAAACAAACTTACCAATAGTTCTCTCCCATTTGTGTTTGAGTCCATGTTCACTAAAAATAGATCTGTTCATCTTTATCCTACCCGGCAATCCAACTCATTTCATGTGCCATTAACTACGACTATGTTTGCTAAATCTATATTTTCTTTTACTGTCCCCAAATTTTGGAATGCTCTCGATAATAGTATGAAACAAGTTCTAAGTTTAAATACATTCACATTCAAACTGAAGAAGTTGTTCATAAATCCCTATAGCAGAATGAGTTACATTTTAGTTAGCCTTAATTTTGAGCTTTCTTTTTTATTCGTCATACTCATTCTATTCTTTTATCTATTCCTTTCCAACATTTACCTCGGTGATCCATCGCACCATGTACCTCGCGTGTGCTGGTATAGACCCTTCATCTCTTCTCCCTTCTCGCCTTTTTTCCTGTCCTCATGTCTCTTTCTATTTCTCCCGTCAAAATAATTTCCTGTTTTTCCTTCGCTGTTTCTTTTTTTCTCTCTCTATCTTTCTCTTTACAAGAGAGGTTACTTGTGTTTGTTTGTCCGTCTGTTTGTTTGTTTGTTTGTTTGTATAGGTCTGTATGTGTTGTGCACCTTTTATATTATATCTAGCAACTTGCTTCTTTGATGTTATTTAGTCTTTTTGTCTGCGAGGAGACTGCAAAATACAAGCATAGCTATTTAGCATGTCTCCTCCATTTCCTGAAACTTTAGTTTTAATTCACTTTTCATTTGCTTTTGTGATGCGTAGTATTGTTAACTACACGTATTTTTCTTTGTTACTGCATTGTATTGATATTGTGTTATTTTGTGTATCAAAATGTTTGCATTGTTGGAAATGAAATAAACGAAATGAAAGGAATGAATGAAATTATCAAAATGGCCAAATGATGGTATAATTGTGATAAAGTTGTGATATATCGTTGTGACAAAATTTGTTTCGTTTTTGTTATGTTAGAATATAGGTCTTAATTTCTTATTTGTATGAATGGCATTAATGGTATTCTTTTTTTTCACTAGAAATAATTTGACGTTATCATTGCTAAAAAAAGGATTACATTTCGGGATGATGTGCAACACAACAAACCTATTTGTGCTTTCTATGCAAATACCATTGTCTTTATCAAACACACAAAGCTATCCAGCGGATGATCTTTATGAGACTATTTCATTGTTATTTTATCTGTTTGCCCCATGTATTTTTTTTTAATAATCTTGCTTTTTTTCTTTGGTGTTTTCCCTCGAAATTCGGATGTCGGGTTGAACTTACTTTAGAACCAAGTAAATTTCTGTATGCGTTGATAAGAAACTTGTAAATCTGGCGTTTTAGTATATTTTCTGTTTACTTTTCATTTTCACGTAGCTGTTAAGTGAGATTTGCGGGATGTTTCCTGTTCCCAGATTTGGCGGTTCAAACTGAAACACTTACAAAGAATGAAAGTACAAACGGATATGCAAATTTAGTCAATATTGTCATGTGTTGGTTCTTGCTGCTCCGTCTAATCATTAAAAAAAAGGAATCAAAGTCAAATGTACACAAAAAGAAGAGAAAATGTATATATTCCACACTTTCAAAAATGAATTATTGATGAGGTCTTCCAGCTTTGCTTCATTCACATGTATTCTTTATTCTCAAAAGTGCAAACACAAATACTAATTAATGCTTTTTTGTTATTGTGTTTAACATAAGATTATGCAAACTATTACATTTATATGCCACAAGATCTGTCGTGGTACCGACTAGCACTAAGGTTGCCTTTTAATAGATTGGATTATCTTATGAAGGTGGTACGGATCACCACTCGGTTGGCTTCGTAATGACAATTTTGTTATGCCTCATGAATTGAACATGAGGTTTGATAAACAGAAAGCATTTCTTGTTCTCTCTCTCTCTCTCTCTCTCTCTCTCTCTCTCTCTCAATGTCTGGGTTAGTCTTGTTCTTGACTTTTTTTTATCGATTTCTTTTTCTTTCGCCGACTTAACACGTGTTAAGCCGAGTGATGATGACGCGACCTCGAGAACTGCTGCCCCCCCCTCCATGTCGATGAAAAGAGACTAGAAACTACACTATGCCTTCGTAGAATATATGAACGTATGTGTACACACACACACACACACACACATTTATATATATATATATATATATATATATATATATATATATATATAAAAATATACACACAGAGAGACAGAGAGAAAGAAAGAAAGAAAGAAAGAAAGAAAGAAAGAAAGAAAGAAAGAAAGAAAGAGAGGTATTACACAAAGACAAGAAATATAATACATGTAGTAAACTCACTTTTACTCAAAATCATTTTCACAAAGACTACTTGGCAAAATATTTCCCTTTTCCCCGGTTTTTATTCCTACAGAAAGAGAGAAAACCATCAAACATACGAGAGACAGATAGTAAACAGATCATCGTTGATCATTACAGAGCAGTAGATTGCAGAGAAAGAAAGAGGCAAGTTTGCACAATATAAATTGGTAATCGTACAAAAGAAAAACGATTTAAAAGACTCGCATATAGAGTAGTTTATAGGTAAATGATTTATTGTGGAGAAGAAACAAGGTAAGAAGCAAGATATTACTTGATTGATGGTTGTTGTTTTTTGGTTCATTTTCCATCTAGAAGATGGCTGGATAGCTCACATTATTGAGTTATGCTTTGCTGGTCTTTCATGGGGTCCAGTTGGATATGAGGCGGGACCACTTCACCGGGTTAAACACCCTGCTCTTTGCGATGAATGAATAAAGCGGGATCTTTTACGTGCATAAGATGTGACTCTCTCACACACGGGATCTCCATTTTATGTCCTATCCGAAGGACAGAGTGTTTTGCCTATTGCTAGAGGGGACGGCATGATTACACACAACATTGCTCAGTCCAAACTCGGGTTCGAACCCGGACCGTTTGGGTCTGAGGCAGACGCGCTACCAACTGAGCCAACTCACCGCCCTGACAAAAAGTTCTTTTTTGTCTTACATTTAATTTCAATGCTGTTTAAGTAACATTTTGTGTATTTTTGAAAACCAAACAAATGTCCAGAATCGAATTGATTATGCTATGAATAGAGGTTATATCAGAAGAAACTAAAAATTGATTAAAGATAGGAAGTCTAATTCAAGTTATAAGACTTGAGTGACTGTATTCAATAAGCACAGCTCAATCGAACAGCTTGCACAACACAGCGACAACAATAGCATTGAAGCTCTTTAATAAATAGGGCTCACACGGGTAAATAATTTCCCATAGAGACGTATGTTAAAATTTAAATGTCAAAAAATTCTGTAAAATAGCTGGGAGAAATGAGGTGTTTCATCTTCAGTAACCTGGATAAATGAGATATACCCTTTCATCCATCAAATTTCCAGGGTGGGTTCTTCTGCTCTAATTCTGTCCAAGGGTCCGCAAAGCCAGACTACGAGTTCTTGTCACTCAAAAAATCACCTATTTTCCGTACACGTACCCAATGAAATATAGTCCCCTCAAATTCCACCAGAGAAGCTTTCATCTTCCAACCAAAATGCAGTTTGTAGAGGAATTTATACTCAATGTCTACAGCTATTCAGTTTTTTGCCACACTACATCATTGATTTTTAATTAATTCTTTTCTTCATTTATTTTGGTTATTTGGTACGAATTTGTGAAGGGGTCTGGGACAGTCCATTTTATTTACAGGTGCGAGCCCTATAGACTGAATCATTTAACCATTTCGTGTTGATGATGTATGCCCTCAATCGGCGGGATAATGACTAGTTTTTGCTCAATTTTGTCCTCTTTATGATAAAAAGAGGGAAGGAAAAGTAATAACTATGAGGAGAGACAAAGAGTGGACTTATTTTTGATAATTGCTTTAGTTCCCGGGATGAGTCTTTTTCAATAAATATAATAATAATAACAGATATGATTGTGATAATATCAACAATTAGAACAACAATAATAATGATGATGATAATGATAATAATAATAATAATAATAATGATAATAATGGTAATCATAATAATGAACGTTTGTAGTACATCGGTATCCATTACGAATATGCTCATGGCACAGAGAGAGGCAGATAGAAAATCATTATGACGAGACAAAAAAAAAAACAATGAAGAAGGAAAATCACGCAGAAATGCTTTTCTATATAACGTGGTTTTGAATTAATCTAACCGTTTACTAACAGAGGACAGATAATTATTTGTGTACACTTCTTTTCTATAGCATGCATTATCACTGCCACAAATCAATTTTTCATTGAAGCTAAAAGGTTCAAATCGGGATAAAACTATTGAATAGGACCGTACAGGACTCGAATCAGGGATGTTCTATTTAGGAGTACAACAAGTTAGGAGTACAACACCTCATGCGCAATGTCACTTCTTCTTTAAAGTTTTTTGTTGCATCAAGAACAATGCCACTCAACAGTTATGTACTTATGTGTCTAAATGCCACTAGAACCTGTAATTGTTTTCTTTTTTGGCTATATATCTGCAACAATACGATCCTCTTGATTTGTGGTAGTATTGTTGTCACTGTGTTATTCCCAAGTCCTAATTTCCATTAATCAGCATCATAGTCGGTTCATTCATCAGTTCCGGTTTGTTGAAAGTGAGCCCTCTTGTGTTGGTCATTGTCCATTCGTCAGAGAGCTGTCTTCTCCAGTTCGTCGTTCGACTGTGGCCACGGGTTTTCATAGCTGTTCGACTCTGCCACTCCTCCACTGGGAATACGACAAGAAAATGTGAGATAATAACAATATAAGATTTCATCCCGGGGCTCAACTGTTTCTAGGGAAAAATACCTATACCACGTGTTCATATACATTAAACATGTACACAGAAAGAAGAAGATGGAAAGGTACATCCAGAGTGATGTCTGTTTTCTGATCTTATATGATGTGCAGAATTGGATATCTGCAAAATTATCGGATTATACAGTTAGGTTTGCTCGCTTCCGAATGCAACTATAACTGCTTGAATGCACCGTTTTCCTTCAACATTACTGTTAGCAGCAGACAAAGAGACATAGACTCTATCCTCACAAATACACACACACACACACACACACACACACACACCCCCACACACACACACACACACACACGCGCGCGCACACACACACACACACACACACACACATATGTATATATTTTCCTACATGTACAATAGCAGGGCATCTCATATAACAAAAAAAAAATGTGCATTCGGAGGACAGTTACAATTAAAGGGCATATAGCTGTCCCGTTATTGTTCTCCCTTTACTAGTATTTTACATAGGACTCAAAGCATGTACAAGGCTAAAATGTTGTCTACATGTTAATAGTGAAGAGCGCCATCTGTTGAAAATATATAGTTAGTTCTTCTGTACCCCAGTTGTATACGTTAAATTAGTGTCTTTTACACTAAGTATATCAGCCATTGTTGAAAATGGTACTTCTGCAGCACAGTACAATGCGTGGACAACCGTATATCTCAAATATATCATCTCTGATTACAATGTTTACAAAATTATACTATGCATATTTCAGCTAGGGATGAGTGGGATTATCTGACGTCCATGGATTCAATTTCTTCAGCTGTTTGTTATTGCAAATATGGTCATATTATGTAAGGTGTCCTTCTAAGTTACCATTTTATACGGTAACTTAGAATCCCAGTAAAAGTTAATAGAGTTCAGATAGATAAAACGGGAAATTTGTGGTATTAGATTTTAAATTGTTATATGAATATAACCTGACATTTATATCTTTATAATTATGGTCCGAATACTGATACACCTGATTTTTTGGTTGATCTTTTAAAGATTATATCAGAATTTGAAAACCCTCATACTATCCTTTGTGGTGATTGGAACTTAGTTCAGGATACAACCCTCGATACATATAACTATGTACATGTCAATAACCCCAGGGCCAAAAAACAATTAGACACAATGAAAAAAAGTTTATGTGATCCATGGAGAATATGTAATCCAGATGAAAGGTGTTATACGTGGCGGCAACCAAATCTCTTTAAGCAAAGTAGATTAGACTTTTTCTATATCCATACTCCGAATTGCTCTCTTTAGTTTATAATACTGATATTTCTTCAGTTTACTTTACTGATCATGCTAAAGTTTCTCTAAGTTTAATCTTAATGAGTTAAACGGGGACCACGAAATTGAAAATTGAATAATACTTTATTGAAAGATGAAACATATGTTCAAAAAATGAAACAAATTATAAAAGATACAATTTCATTTTACGCAAAGGGAACTGTCCAGTTTGATCACAATGGGAACGTAGTTGGTGAATGTCAGTTTACTGTTAATGATCAGTTATTTTTTTAAACTTTGATGATGGCAATACGTGGGGAAGCTATTTCTAACGCTTCTTATATCAAAAAGCAAAAAAAAAAAATCAACAGAGAAAAGGAATTGGAGAAAAATATAGAAGATTTAGAAGAAAAATTATTATTGTGTAATGATAAAAGTGAAATATTAGATGAAATAAATATACAGAAAGAAGAATGTGAAATATTACGCCCAAAAGAAAATGAAAGAATCGTAATGAGAAGCAAGATTAGGTGAATGGAATTAGGAGAGAAGTCCTCGAAGTATTTGTTAAACTTGAAAAAAACAGAATAATGTTAATAGACAAATTCGTCAGCTCTCCTTTGAAAACAATATTATCAGGAATCAGTGTGATATACAGTAAGAAGTGTTTCAGTTTTATTCCTGTTTGTATGAAGCAAAAGAAACCATAGATGTAGATTTAGACTTATTATTGTCATCTTCTGGCATCCCAAAATTATCACAGCAAATGTCGTAATCATTGGAAGGTCCCTTAAATGCAGAAGAGGTATACTCTGTGTTAAAAATATGAAATGTAATAAATCTCCCGGATTAGACGGTTTTACCGCGGAGTTTTATCTGTTTTTTTGGAAGGAAATGTTTTTTTGGGTTAAATTCCTTAAATTATGCTTATTTTTCAGGACAAATGTCGGCTGCACAAAAATTGGGAGTAATCACATTGATTCCAAAAGCAAAATCAACTCCGACAGTTTTTAAATAATTGGCGTCTAATTTCTTTATTGAATGCTATAAACTGGCATCTGGTTGTATCGCAAACAGATTTAAGAAATTTTAATCATATTTGATATTATAGTCGGGTAAATCTACCACAAAAAATAGCCTTACCCCAAAAAAATTGATACAAAAGGTTTTTCAACGGTTTTGGGTAGGGTTTGACCTCCAAAATATCATACTAAAAATCTACTCAAATCCAACTACCGGAAAGGGCCTATTTTCAAGATGGCGTCCAAAATGGCCGCCGCGGGCTTAAATCGCCATAAAATGGGCACTAGTTGGCCTTTATTTGCGATTTTTGTGTCAATTTCTATGTTTTGGAGGTCAACAAATCTATTGAAATCATTTTCAAAGTTGATCAGTGATGGGAAAGCCTTAAATCCAAGATGGCGTCCAAAATGGCCCCCAAAATGGCCGCCATGGCCATAAAATTGCTCTTAAATTGTCAATAAATGCCGAACATGTGTGATGTATGAGCCGATTTCTATGTTTTGGAGGTCGACAAATCCACTGATATCATTTTCAAAGTTGATTAGTGATGGGAAAGCCTTAAACCTTGAACCCTGAACCTTGAAGCAGTAATCCCTGTTGCAGCTTTTCGTAGGAAGCTACACTGGAATGGTACACGGTGACATCAACGGCCGACGGACAGAGTGTATTTACAGATGGCAATATTATCAATTGTACAAAATAAAAAATTTTGCCATGTGCAAGTAAAAACCAAGCCGGTGGATTTATAGTATTCTGGATCCTACTGAGGCTGCATGTTCCGAATAGATGGGAGGGCAGCCTCTTGGAAAGCAGTAGGAGTTCTTGAAGTAACTGTAGAGTATGGTAGGCGGTTCCACAGTTTTGTTTTTCTTGGGAAAAAATTAATATTTGTATGGATCAATTGTGGCTTCCGGGACTGAGTATTTGAGGAGGTGGTCATTTCTGCCAATATAAGTTGCTGGGATTATGATGGCTGGGAAGGAGATGTTCACCAGGTTGTGTTGTATCTTGTAAAACATTGTTGCTTGCGCAAGAAGTCGGCGGGTGTGTAACAGGTCCCAGTTCAACTTAGATAGTAACACTGTGACGGGAGATGCACGTCTATAGTCTTGGTAGACAAATCGGGCAGCAGCTCGTTGTACTTGTTCCAATCGGTTGATGGAAGTAACCTCACAGGGATTCCAGGCTTCAACTCCATTCTCAAGTTGTGGTCGGATGAGTGACTTGTAGGCTTGGGCTTTCACCTCTTTGGAACATGGAGACAGAGTCCTCCGCAACATACTTTGGGTTTGGTTAGCTTTAGAAAGCACAGACTGACAGTGGGCACTCCAACGGAGGTCATGTATGACTGTGACTACAAGGTATTTATACTGATTTACTCGTGGGATGTTGGTGTCAAGTAGAGTATACCTTTACATGCTGGGCTTGTGCTTTCTTGTAATAGTCATTACTGCGCATTTCTGGATGTTGAAACCCATCAGCCACTTCTTTGACCAGTCTGAAAGCTTGGGCATAAAATTGCTATTAAATTGTCAATAAATGCCGTGTAATTGTGATATGTTTGTGTTCAGTGTTGCTTCAAAAGCTTGCACCAATGGTCTATTTAACACCTTAATAATATGTGCAAAATTCAGATTGTTTGTTTTGAAATTTCACAACAACACAAGATAATGAAATAAAATCTAAAACAAAATGTCAATTTTGAGTTGGGTCATTGTTGTCTTATTATTTCACACTGTTGGTAGCAGATGTTGTAAATGTATTGGTAAGTCATGTAATAATGCTTGTTTCAAGAGCTCGAAACCCTAAGTTTCTAACTTACAAAATATTCAGAACAAAATATAGTAGACTTGATTTCCTTCTTTTTAGGCCATATATCAATTTCTCCAGATAATGGATGCTAAGCATATTCTTCAAGTAATGCATAGTTTAATGTTGAACAATCTCTGAGTTTCAAACATGCTTGCAATTCTTTATGTCCTCCCCCAGTCTGACATGACAGTACAAGCAGATGTTGTGTCAAGTTAAAGTCGACATCTTTACAAGTCAAAGAGTAAGAAACCTGAAAGTAAGTTAATCTTACTTTGCCTATTTCTTATACATGTTTATGAGTAGGTGGGTATATGTGTATATGTGTGGTGTGCATGTGAGCGTTTGTATGTGCGTCTAACTATGAGAAAGAAATGTTACATCGAAAGAAAAAGTGGTTTAATGTAAATATTCACGGAATGTTACAATCATTGTAGAGTTATCTACTAGAAAATTGAACAGGTAGCATACAAATACATGTTATCATCTTCACTGATAATGTGATATTATTACTGAAATAATTATATTCTACTACTACCACTACTAAAAATGACATCACATGGTCACTATGATTATTCATTTTGTTCTATGATGAAGGAGGCATTCAAAATGCCATTTCACCCGATATTTGTCCTCAGGTTTGCCATGGAATCAAGCATTAGTGGACAAGATATCTGTCCCATCTGCAAAGACCCTATTGACAACGGAGAAGAGGTTTGTCAAATACGTAAAAAGGGAGCCGATGGAATCAATCAGGCGAGTGTTAAAAGAGGTGATGACATCGTTGTCACAGATGGAACTAATGTGCATGTGACCTGTCGTAAATGGTACACAAATCCACGAATTATCAAATGCCAAAAATATTCAACTCCAATGCAAGCAAAACGAAGTGCCAGACTAAGCTGCGGTCCATTTAACAGCAAAACTGACTGTTTATTTTGTGGAAACACTATTGCACCTGGAAGCTCGGACCATAGTTGTGTAAAAACAGACACCTTTGTGCACAAAATCCTTCAGTGCTGTGAAGACAGATCGGACAACTGGTCCTTTGAAGTTAAAGGTAGGATCGAGTTCTTTGGAGGGGATCTACATGCTGCAGATTGTGTATACCATCATGCATGTAGCAGACATTTTCGATGTGGGCGTGATATGCCTCTTCAGTTCAGGAGTGGTCCAAAGGTGAAAAGAAAGAAGTCAGGAAGGCCAAAAAACGAAGACCAGGAGCAGGCATTCGAAAAGGTCTGTGCATACTTGGATCAGAATGATGATGAACAAGTTACGATTTCTGACCTCAGAGAGAAAATGAGAGGGTTTCTCACTGATGATCATTCCAGTCCATATGGGAACCAGTACTTGAAAGACAAATTGAAAGAGCAATACGGCGATTCGATACATATTACAACAAGTGAAGGACTTGGCGACATAGTAACCAAGAGGGAGAAAACATCTCACATTCTGCGAAACTTTTTTAGGGAGTCGAATCAAGATGACGATGAAGAACTTCAGAAAAAGAAGATTATTGAGACTGCTGCTAAGCTGATCAAAAGTGACATTAACACAAATGTTCCCTCCGTTGTGGATCAGTACCCAAGCTCTGATATGCTCAAACTTGATAATGCCTTAGCTTTTGTCACTGATACCCTGCAAATATTACTAGATGCCTTGTTTGCAGGAAAGGACAATCGACGAAAAGTTGCAGGTATTGGTCAAGCAATCATCCAGGCAGTTAGACCAAGGACTGTACTAGCTCCCTTGCAGATTGGTCTTGGTGTACAGATGCACCATTTATATCGATCAAGATTCATTGTTGACACACTGTGTGAAATGGGATTCTGCTCGTCTTACACCGAGATCCTACGATTCGAAAAGAATGCTGCCAGCTGTGTTGCTCCAGACGTCTTGGGTGACGAGATTAATCCAGCTGAGCATACAATGGTATTTGCAGCTGACAACGTTGACCATAACATCATAACCATTGATGGCAAAGGAACCTTTCATGGTATGGGTATGATTGTTGCAATAACACCTGGCCAAAAAACAAAGCGTGTGCTCACCAGACGAAAGAGTCTTGATCTCAACATCAAGGACATGACAAAAATTGACATCAAAGATTGTCGATTTGCAAAGCATGCATGCCAGAGCATCAAATTTCGGAACCTTCCAAGAACTCTTGACTGTGATGTGAGCATCGATATTTTGTGGGAGCTATCCTTCAGTTTCCGAAAGGCTACCCCAAACTGGCAAGGAATGATGTGCTCGCTTCATCGAGGGTATGAACACCCTGGTCAGTCTTCAGTGTTGTTTTTGCCAATGATAGACATGTATTCAGGGGATAAGACTTGCATTCTATCGACTTTGGAGTTCCTCACCAACATGGCAATGAAGCACAATTTCTCACCCATCATAACATTTGATCAACCACTCTACTGGAAAGCTGCTGAAATCATCCAAGATGCACTGCAAGACAGTCCCTTGAAAAGGGTTGTGTTACTACTTGGCTGTTTTCATATGTTCATGAACTTGCTCGGTGCCATAGGAACGCTCATGCAAGGAACAGGGCTCAGCAAGGTTCTAGAGGTCGTGTATGGTGAGAATGCAGTGGTGCATATGATGACTGGAAAAGCAGTTCAAAGAGCGTTCAGAGGACATTTGCTGGTAGACAAGTGCCTTAATCGAATGGTTGTATCCGAAATGATGAATGAGAATACTGAGTTTGCATCACTTGTGGCTCAGTCAGAGGATATGTACTCAAAGGTGTTGGATGGTGAGACAACACTTGAGAATGTCGTGACATCTGAAGCAATGGTTACAATCAGAAATCAAATGGACAAACGGAAGATGGAACTTCGAACAAGATCCAAGACAAGTCAGTTGTGGTTGAATTACCAGACAATGTTAGGGGTCGCAAGGAAGTTGATCATGGCAGATCGAAAAGGATCTTGGCCAATGCACCTACATGCTGTAACTGAATGTCTGCCAATATTTGCTGCAGCTGGCCATTACAACTACCTGAAGTCTTCTTACTTGTATCTTCAAGAAATGACAGAGCTAGAACAGAATCATCCAGATGTCTTCCGCAAGTTTGCAGATGGATTCCATGTCATCCGACGGAGTAATAAGTTCTGGGCGGGTCTAAGCCCTGATCTTGTCATCGAACAGACCTTGATGAGATCCCTGAAGAGCACTGGTGGCCTAACACGCGGAAGTGGGATGGATGAAGAACAACGGTCTCTATGGACAATGTCAATGCCGGTCACGTCGGAATATAACAGTGCGATGCAGGAATTCACTGATCTTTTGTACACGACTAGTGAACAACACAAGGAATCTAGTGGCGCAAGGATGGAAAGAGATGCTTCTGATCTAGCCAAAATCAGTTCAAAACTCAGTGAATGCTCTCCGTTTTCTCCAGATCCCTCACTAAGAAATGTTGTGACTGGAGTGGTGGCCGCGTCGGGTGTGAATGTCCACGAGCATAAGTCTGTTGGAGAGAAGATTATGGAAAATATGGTCAATAAACCCGCTTTCACATCTTCCTTCAAACGAAAAGACAGAGCCAAAACACTTGGAGATGTATCTTCAGTCAAACTTGGTCCAGACAAAGCAATTGACCCTGCTCTACTCTTTCAAAGATTTCTTGTTGTGTCAAAAACAGGAGACATTTCGTTGGAAGATGTCATGGGCTATGAGCTGAGCCCATTTCCCCCTGCCCTGTTTGAGGGTATAGGTATTTTCAGAAAGGCTGACAAACCTCAATTAGCTCAAGCTATCAGAGACTATTCTTCCAAAGTGTCAAATGATACCGTGTCTGACTCTGTTCCCCAAACTGAGCACTATGTTCTTGATGGTGGCTCCTTGCTGCATCGTTTGTCATGGACAGCCGGGGACAGTTTCAATGTGATAGCCAAGTCGTATGCTGACTTCATTATTCGTCACTATGGAAAAGCAACAGTCGTTTTTGATGGTTATGATGATGGACCATCTATTAAGGACAATACACACAAGCGCCGTGGCCATATTGTTCATCCCGAAGTCAGCTTCACACCTGGAACAGAATTCTCTGGCAAAAAGGACGAGTTCCTGTCCAGGAGCTCCAACAAGCAACAGCTCATCAACCTCATCAGTGAGGAAATGAAGAAAATTGGCTTGAACGTAATTCATGCACCAGGGGATGCCGATGTAGACATAGTAAAAGCGGCAGTGACATCGTCATACCAACAATCAACTACCCTGATTGGAGAAGATACAGATCTGTTGGTGCTATTATTGCATTACGCTAGTGTCGACAGCAAAGAACTGTATTTTCGTTCTGACAATTCATCCAGGAGCTGGAAGGTGCACAATATCAACCAGCTGAAAGTATCATTGGGAGAAGAGCTATGCCCACATCTTCTCTTCCTTCATGCCTTCACTGGGTGTGACTCGACATCTCGAGTATTTGGAATCGGAAAAAAGTCAGCATTTCAGAAACTGGCAAAGGGGGATTCAGCAATCAAAACCTGTGCAAACACCTTCCTTGTCCCCAACCAAACAAGAGACATGGTTGTGGAAAACGGCACCAATACCATGAAAGTATTATTTGGAGGACATCCCTGTGATTCCCTCGCCAAGTTGCGATATAATGTCTTTGTGAAGAAACTGGCTTCAGCTAAGTCGTTCGTCACCCCAGAACGTCTGCCACCAACAGCGTCTTCAACAAGGTTTCACTCTCTGAGAGTATACTATCAGATTATGGTCTGGATGGGGAGGAACGGAAACATGAAGGCAACAGACTGGGGTTGGAAACTGGAGGACAATAAACTAGTTCCAGTCATGTCAGACAAGGACGCTGCTCCAGAAAAGTTGTTGAAGGTGATCCGATGCAACTGCACAACTGGCTGTAGAACAAGTCGCTGTAGCTGTAGGGGATACGGTCTGCCATGCCACAGCGTCTGCGGACCCTGTCAACTTGATACCTGCGAAAATCCTTTCTACAAGACAGTATCGGAGGACGAGGAGGAAGCATAGTTTATCTATGGTAAATGACACTTCAATGAACGAACTTTCGTTGATGTTTTTGATTTGCCCTAACTTGAAGGCATTTTAATTGAAAGTACGTTCTAGAGGAAATGGTGATCATTGTGAGAGCTGATTAATTTATCACTTTCTAAATTACCAAAGCATATTTTCATTTATGTTATGCACAAGATGGTCAATTAATTCTGATCACTACACGGGGACAACTTTTCAGGCAGACACTATTTGAAGGATGGGGTATGACCTCCAAAACATAGGAATAAACACTACAAACGTAGTCCATTTATTGCCTGTTTTAAAACAAGTACACGCCCATGGTGGCGGGGGGGGGGGGCATTTTGGATGCCATCTTGGATTTAAGGCCTTTCCATCACGAGTCAACTCTGAAAATTATAATAGGTGATTTGTTGACCTCCAAAACATAGAAATCGACACATACATCACACAAGCACAGCATTTATTGACAATTTAGTAGCAAATGTATGCCCGTGGCGGCCATTTTGGGGGCCATTTTCGACGCCATTTTGAATTTAAGGCTTTCCATCACTGATAAACTTTGAAAATGATATCAGTGTATTTGTTGACCGCCAACACATAGAAATCGACACATATATCACATATGCACGGTATTTATTGACAATTTTGTAGCAATTTTATGCCCATGGCGGCCATTTTGGGGGCCATTTTGGACGCCATCTTGGATTTAAGGTTTTTCCCATCATTAATCAACTTTGAAAATGGTTTCATTGGATTTACTGACCTCCAAAACATAGAAATTGACACAAAAATCACAAATGTAGGCCAGCTATTGCACATTCTATGGAAATTTAAGCCCACGGCAGCCATTTTGGACGCCATCTTGGAAATAGGCCCTTTCCGGTAGGTGGATTTGAGTAGATTTTTAGTATGTTATTTTGGAGGTCAAAACCTACCCAAAACCGTTGAAAAACCTTTTGTATCAATTTTTTTGGGGTCAAACCACAAATTTACTCTACTAGTCGGGTAAATCTACCACAAAAAATAGCCTTACCCCAAAAAAATTGATACAAAAGGTTTTTCAACGGTTTTGGGTAGGGTTTGACCTCCAAAATATCATACTAAAAATCTACTCAAATCCAACTACCGGAAAGGGCCTATTTTCAAGATGGCGTCCAAAATGGCCGCCGCGGGCTTAAATCGCCATAAAATGGGCACTAGTTGGCCTTTATTTGCGATTTTTGTGTCAATTTCTATGTTTTGGAGGTCAACAAATCTATTGAAATCATTTTCAAAGTTGATCAGTGATGGGAAAGCCTTAAATCCAAGATGGCGTCCAAAATGGCCCCCAAAATGGCCGCCATGGCCATAAAATTGCTCTTAAATTGTCAATAAATGCCGAACATGTGTGATGTATGAGCCGATTTCTATGTTTTGGAGGTCGACAAATCCACTGATATCATTTTCAAAGTTGATTAGTGATGGGAAAGCCTTAAACCTTGAACCCTGAACCTTGAAGCAGTAATCCCTGTTGCAGCTTTTCGTAGGAAGCTACACTGGAATGGTACACGGTGACATCAACGGCCGACGGACAGAGTGTATTTACAGATGGCAATATTATCAATTGTACAAAATAAAAAATTTTGCCATGTGCAAGTAAAAACCAAGCCGGTGGATTTATAGTATTCTGGATCCTACTGAGGCTGCATGTTCCGAATAGATGGGAGGGCAGCCTCTTGGAAAGCAGTAGGAGTTCTTGAAGTAACTGTAGAGTATGGTAGGCGGTTCCACAGTTTTGTTTTTCTTGGGAAAAAATTAATATTTGTATGGATCAATTGTGGCTTCCGGGACTGAGTATTTGAGGAGGTGGTCATTTCTGCCAATATAAGTTGCTGGGATTATGATGGCTGGGAAGGAGATGTTCACCAGGTTGTGTTGTATCTTGTAAAACATTGTTGCTTGCGCAAGAAGTCGGCGGGTGTGTAACAGGTCCCAGTTCAACTTAGATAGTAACACTGTGACGGGAGATGCACGTCTATAGTCTTGGTAGACAAATCGGGCAGCAGCTCGTTGTACTTGTTCCAATCGGTTGATGGAAGTAACCTCACAGGGATTCCAGGCTTCAACTCCATTCTCAAGTTGTGGTCGGATGAGTGACTTGTAGGCTTGGGCTTTCACCTCTTTGGAACATGGAGACAGAGTCCTCCGCAACATACTTTGGGTTTGGTTAGCTTTAGAAAGCACAGACTGACAGTGGGCACTCCAACGGAGGTCATGTATGACTGTGACTACAAGGTATTTATACTGATTTACTCGTGGGATGTTGGTGTCAAGTAGAGTATACCTTTACATGCTGGGCTTGTGCTTTCTTGTAATAGTCATTACTGCGCATTTCTGGATGTTGAAACCCATCAGCCACTTCTTTGACCAGTCTGAAAGCTTGGGCATAAAATTGCTATTAAATTGTCAATAAATGCCGTGTAATTGTGATATGTTTGTGTTCAGTGTTGCTTCAAAAGCTTGCACCAATGGTCTATTTAACACCTTAATAATATGTGCAAAATTCAGATTGTTTGTTTTGAAATTTCACAACAACACAAGATAATGAAATAAAATCTAAAACAAAATGTCAATTTTGAGTTGGGTCATTGTTGTCTTATTATTTCACACTGTTGGTAGCAGATGTTGTAAATGTATTGGTAAGTCATGTAATAATGCTTGTTTCAAGAGCTCGAAACCCTAAGTTTCTAACTTACAAAATATTCAGAACAAAATATAGTAGACTTGATTTCCTTCTTTTTAGGCCATATATCAATTTCTCCAGATAATGGATGCTAAGCATATTCTTCAAGTAATGCATAGTTTAATGTTGAACAATCTCTGAGTTTCAAACATGCTTGCAATTCTTTATGTCCTCCCCCAGTCTGACATGACAGTACAAGCAGATGTTGTGTCAAGTTAAAGTCGACATCTTTACAAGTCAAAGAGTAAGAAACCTGAAAGTAAGTTAATCTTACTTTGCCTATTTCTTATACATGTTTATGAGTAGGTGGGTATATGTGTATATGTGTGGTGTGCATGTGAGCGTTTGTATGTGCGTCTAACTATGAGAAAGAAATGTTACATCGAAAGAAAAAGTGGTTTAATGTAAATATTCACGGAATGTTACAATCATTGTAGAGTTATCTACTAGAAAATTGAACAGGTAGCATACAAATACATGTTATCATCTTCACTGATAATGTGATATTATTACTGAAATAATTATATTCTACTACTACCACTACTAAAAATGACATCACATGGTCACTATGATTATTCATTTTGTTCTATGATGAAGGAGGCATTCAAAATGCCATTTCACCCGATATTTGTCCTCAGGTTTGCCATGGAATCAAGCATTAGTGGACAAGATATCTGTCCCATCTGCAAAGACCCTATTGACAACGGAGAAGAGGTTTGTCAAATACGTAAAAAGGGAGCCGATGGAATCAATCAGGCGAGTGTTAAAAGAGGTGATGACATCGTTGTCACAGATGGAACTAATGTGCATGTGACCTGTCGTAAATGGTACACAAATCCACGAATTATCAAATGCCAAAAATATTCAACTCCAATGCAAGCAAAACGAAGTGCCAGACTAAGCTGCGGTCCATTTAACAGCAAAACTGACTGTTTATTTTGTGGAAACACTATTGCACCTGGAAGCTCGGACCATAGTTGTGTAAAAACAGACACCTTTGTGCACAAAATCCTTCAGTGCTGTGAAGACAGATCGGACAACTGGTCCTTTGAAGTTAAAGGTAGGATCGAGTTCTTTGGAGGGGATCTACATGCTGCAGATTGTGTATACCATCATGCATGTAGCAGACATTTTCGATGTGGGCGTGATATGCCTCTTCAGTTCAGGAGTGGTCCAAAGGTGAAAAGAAAGAAGTCAGGAAGGCCAAAAAACGAAGACCAGGAGCAGGCATTCGAAAAGGTCTGTGCATACTTGGATCAGAATGATGATGAACAAGTTACGATTTCTGACCTCAGAGAGAAAATGAGAGGGTTTCTCACTGATGATCATTCCAGTCCATATGGGAACCAGTACTTGAAAGACAAATTGAAAGAGCAATACGGCGATTCGATACATATTACAACAAGTGAAGGACTTGGCGACATAGTAACCAAGAGGGAGAAAACATCTCACATTCTGCGAAACTTTTTTAGGGAGTCGAATCAAGATGACGATGAAGAACTTCAGAAAAAGAAGATTATTGAGACTGCTGCTAAGCTGATCAAAAGTGACATTAACACAAATGTTCCCTCCGTTGTGGATCAGTACCCAAGCTCTGATATGCTCAAACTTGATAATGCCTTAGCTTTTGTCACTGATACCCTGCAAATATTACTAGATGCCTTGTTTGCAGGAAAGGACAATCGACGAAAAGTTGCAGGTATTGGTCAAGCAATCATCCAGGCAGTTAGACCAAGGACTGTACTAGCTCCCTTGCAGATTGGTCTTGGTGTACAGATGCACCATTTATATCGATCAAGATTCATTGTTGACACACTGTGTGAAATGGGATTCTGCTCGTCTTACACCGAGATCCTACGATTCGAAAAGAATGCTGCCAGCTGTGTTGCTCCAGACGTCTTGGGTGACGAGATTAATCCAGCTGAGCATACAATGGTATTTGCAGCTGACAACGTTGACCATAACATCATAACCATTGATGGCAAAGGAACCTTTCATGGTATGGGTATGATTGTTGCAATAACACCTGGCCAAAAAACAAAGCGTGTGCTCACCAGACGAAAGAGTCTTGATCTCAACATCAAGGACATGACAAAAATTGACATCAAAGATTGTCGATTTGCAAAGCATGCATGCCAGAGCATCAAATTTCGGAACCTTCCAAGAACTCTTGACTGTGATGTGAGCATCGATATTTTGTGGGAGCTATCCTTCAGTTTCCGAAAGGCTACCCCAAACTGGCAAGGAATGATGTGCTCGCTTCATCGAGGGTATGAACACCCTGGTCAGTCTTCAGTGTTGTTTTTGCCAATGATAGACATGTATTCAGGGGATAAGACTTGCATTCTATCGACTTTGGAGTTCCTCACCAACATGGCAATGAAGCACAATTTCTCACCCATCATAACATTTGATCAACCACTCTACTGGAAAGCTGCTGAAATCATCCAAGATGCACTGCAAGACAGTCCCTTGAAAAGGGTTGTGTTACTACTTGGCTGTTTTCATATGTTCATGAACTTGCTCGGTGCCATAGGAACGCTCATGCAAGGAACAGGGCTCAGCAAGGTTCTAGAGGTCGTGTATGGTGAGAATGCAGTGGTGCATATGATGACTGGAAAAGCAGTTCAAAGAGCGTTCAGAGGACATTTGCTGGTAGACAAGTGCCTTAATCGAATGGTTGTATCCGAAATGATGAATGAGAATACTGAGTTTGCATCACTTGTGGCTCAGTCAGAGGATATGTACTCAAAGGTGTTGGATGGTGAGACAACACTTGAGAATGTCGTGACATCTGAAGCAATGGTTACAATCAGAAATCAAATGGACAAACGGAAGATGGAACTTCGAACAAGATCCAAGACAAGTCAGTTGTGGTTGAATTACCAGACAATGTTAGGGGTCGCAAGGAAGTTGATCATGGCAGATCGAAAAGGATCTTGGCCAATGCACCTACATGCTGTAACTGAATGTCTGCCAATATTTGCTGCAGCTGGCCATTACAACTACCTGAAGTCTTCTTACTTGTATCTTCAAGAAATGACAGAGCTAGAACAGAATCATCCAGATGTCTTCCGCAAGTTTGCAGATGGATTCCATGTCATCCGACGGAGTAATAAGTTCTGGGCGGGTCTAAGCCCTGATCTTGTCATCGAACAGACCTTGATGAGATCCCTGAAGAGCACTGGTGGCCTAACACGCGGAAGTGGGATGGATGAAGAACAACGGTCTCTATGGACAATGTCAATGCCGGTCACGTCGGAATATAACAGTGCGATGCAGGAATTCACTGATCTTTTGTACACGACTAGTGAACAACACAAGGAATCTAGTGGCGCAAGGATGGAAAGAGATGCTTCTGATCTAGCCAAAATCAGTTCAAAACTCAGTGAATGCTCTCCGTTTTCTCCAGATCCCTCACTAAGAAATGTTGTGACTGGAGTGGTGGCCGCGTCGGGTGTGAATGTCCACGAGCATAAGTCTGTTGGAGAGAAGATTATGGAAAATATGGTCAATAAACCCGCTTTCACATCTTCCTTCAAACGAAAAGACAGAGCCAAAACACTTGGAGATGTATCTTCAGTCAAACTTGGTCCAGACAAAGCAATTGACCCTGCTCTACTCTTTCAAAGATTTCTTGTTGTGTCAAAAACAGGAGACATTTCGTTGGAAGATGTCATGGGCTATGAGCTGAGCCCATTTCCCCCTGCCCTGTTTGAGGGTATAGGTATTTTCAGAAAGGCTGACAAACCTCAATTAGCTCAAGCTATCAGAGACTATTCTTCCAAAGTGTCAAATGATACCGTGTCTGACTCTGTTCCCCAAACTGAGCACTATGTTCTTGATGGTGGCTCCTTGCTGCATCGTTTGTCATGGACAGCCGGGGACAGTTTCAATGTGATAGCCAAGTCGTATGCTGACTTCATTATTCGTCACTATGGAAAAGCAACAGTCGTTTTTGATGGTTATGATGATGGACCATCTATTAAGGACAATACACACAAGCGCCGTGGCCATATTGTTCATCCCGAAGTCAGCTTCACACCTGGAACAGAATTCTCTGGCAAAAAGGACGAGTTCCTGTCCAGGAGCTCCAACAAGCAACAGCTCATCAACCTCATCAGTGAGGAAATGAAGAAAATTGGCTTGAACGTAATTCATGCACCAGGGGATGCCGATGTAGACATAGTAAAAGCGGCAGTGACATCGTCATACCAACAATCAACTACCCTGATTGGAGAAGATACAGATCTGTTGGTGCTATTATTGCATTACGCTAGTGTCGACAGCAAAGAACTGTATTTTCGTTCTGACAATTCATCCAGGAGCTGGAAGGTGCACAATATCAACCAGCTGAAAGTATCATTGGGAGAAGAGCTATGCCCACATCTTCTCTTCCTTCATGCCTTCACTGGGTGTGACTCGACATCTCGAGTATTTGGAATCGGAAAAAAGTCAGCATTTCAGAAACTGGCAAAGGGGGATTCAGCAATCAAAACCTGTGCAAACACCTTCCTTGTCCCCAACCAAACAAGAGACATGGTTGTGGAAAACGGCACCAATACCATGAAAGTATTATTTGGAGGACATCCCTGTGATTCCCTCGCCAAGTTGCGATATAATGTCTTTGTGAAGAAACTGGCTTCAGCTAAGTCGTTCGTCACCCCAGAACGTCTGCCACCAACAGCGTCTTCAACAAGGTTTCACTCTCTGAGAGTATACTATCAGATTATGGTCTGGATGGGGAGGAACGGAAACATGAAGGCAACAGACTGGGGTTGGAAACTGGAGGACAATAAACTAGTTCCAGTCATGTCAGACAAGGACGCTGCTCCAGAAAAGTTGTTGAAGGTGATCCGATGCAACTGCACAACTGGCTGTAGAACAAGTCGCTGTAGCTGTAGGGGATACGGTCTGCCATGCCACAGCGTCTGCGGACCCTGTCAACTTGATACCTGCGAAAATCCTTTCTACAAGACAGTATCGGAGGACGAGGAGGAAGCATAGTTTATCTATGGTAAATGACACTTCAATGAACGAACTTTCGTTGATGTTTTTGATTTGCCCTAACTTGAAGGCATTTTAATTGAAAGTACGTTCTAGAGGAAATGGTGATCATTGTGAGAGCTGATTAATTTATCACTTTCTAAATTACCAAAGCATATTTTCATTTATGTTATGCACAAGATGGTCAATTAATTCTGATCACTACACGGGGACAACTTTTCAGGCAGACACTATTTGAAGGATGGGGTATGACCTCCAAAACATAGGAATAAACACTACAAACGTAGTCCATTTATTGCCTGTTTTAAAACAAGTACACGCCCATGGTGGCGGGGGGGGGGGCATTTTGGATGCCATCTTGGATTTAAGGCCTTTCCATCACGAGTCAACTCTGAAAATTATAATAGGTGATTTGTTGACCTCCAAAACATAGAAATCGACACATACATCACACAAGCACAGCATTTATTGACAATTTAGTAGCAAATGTATGCCCGTGGCGGCCATTTTGGGGGCCATTTTCGACGCCATTTTGAATTTAAGGCTTTCCATCACTGATAAACTTTGAAAATGATATCAGTGTATTTGTTGACCGCCAACACATAGAAATCGACACATATATCACATATGCACGGTATTTATTGACAATTTTGTAGCAATTTTATGCCCATGGCGGCCATTTTGGGGGCCATTTTGGACGCCATCTTGGATTTAAGGTTTTTCCCATCATTAATCAACTTTGAAAATGGTTTCATTGGATTTACTGACCTCCAAAACATAGAAATTGACACAAAAATCACAAATGTAGGCCAGCTATTGCACATTCTATGGAAATTTAAGCCCACGGCAGCCATTTTGGACGCCATCTTGGAAATAGGCCCTTTCCGGTAGGTGGATTTGAGTAGATTTTTAGTATGTTATTTTGGAGGTCAAAACCTACCCAAAACCGTTGAAAAACCTTTTGTATCAATTTTTTTGGGGTCAAACCACAAATTTACTCTACTATTATGGAAATCAAACCGGATTTTTGGAAGGTCGATGCATTGGTGAAAATATTCGTTTACTGTATGATAATCATACATATATATACAGAGTTACATGATGTACCAGGTGTGTTACTTTTAATTGACTTCGAAAAGGCTTTCGATTCTGTATCTCATAAGTTTCTTTTTAAAGTTTTACATTTATACTAAGAAATTGTTAAATGTCGGTTCCAAAATAATCAAAAATAGAACAGGTGGGTTTATGATACACGCGATGTTGGGTTTCTTCCGCGTGATATTTCTTTGCTCTCTCTCTCTCTTTCTATTTCTTTCTCTCTCTCTCTCTCTCTTTCTTTGAAATGTTTCTTTTCGTTTGTTCTCATCGTATGTGTGGTGCAAGACAGTCTTGACAGTATTCATGGCATTATATTTACTTGTCACTTGAAAATGATTTCCCAAGAGCCTGTTTCGCTCAGGGCATATAAGGTTTAAGTTTTTCAAAAGACAAGAGATGTAAACATAGATACACCGGTAAAATATCAAAATGTACGGTACGATCTACTTTTGGTGGGAATTAAAGGAGTGAACCATATTGTTTTAGTGTTCAATAATATCATGGAACAATGAAAGTCTTCCTATGTACTGTCATGGCCTGTGCTAATCTAGTCGTTATATTCTTCCGATGTTTCCCCTATGCGATGTGATCATGTAATTGGTAAAGTTATAAAGAACTCTGCATGTTGTTTTGAGCATTTGTCGTTTTTTCTGATGACGATGAAAATGAGAGAAAGACCAGGAGAAAGTTTGTTTGTTTGTATGTGTCTGTGATGTTTGTTTATTCTAAGAAATAATGAAATACTATTAAAGTCATAAATGGTTAGCACTTGGTGCTGACGTGGGTGTGTACACTTCAGGTATAAAAATGCCAATATGTCCGCTTTGTCGCAATGCCGATTCAAGTCGGCCTGAGCATTAATTAGAATGCAAGATCAGGCTTGGCATAAGGCCATCCAGATAAAAACAACCTTGTGTTTATTCACGCTAGGAGCCGATTCACTAGGCATGCACCTTTAGGGGAGAAAATGCAGTTTGCCTTTAAGAAAATCTAAGCGGAGTTTCAACACACATCCACCCTATTAAGACTATAATAATGATCAAATGAAACAAACTATTCCGATATCTACACATGAAACACATTCTTTAATCTTTTTCTGCACTCTGTTGAGGTACACCTCTGAAAGAAAGCAAAAAAAAAAATCCTCTAGATCATCTTTATTGATGTTCCACCTGTGACATCATCCTCCTATAAGACTTGAGCTGAACAATAGACACAGTCGTGTCCCTTTAATACCATCATTGTTATTATACCTGCACTTACGATACCTTCACAGGCTCTTTTTCTTTCTTTTTTTTTTTGCAAATGAGCAAGCTGCGTCAATGTTCCGTAAAATGTGCTCAATTTGTTTGTCCTATACACGCGATAACACATACCCACACATTATAATGCGATATAATGATAATTGCATTTAAGATTTTGTTACTTATTTATAGAGTTATATTATGAATGGCCAAGTACCCGGTTATTCATCAGAATTAATATTAATGAAATCATATCCATATTCACATAATTTAAGAAGTACACAGGATAAGTTGCTTCTAAAGCAACCTAACTCAAAAATAAAAGTAACTTTGGGGGATTGTGCCTTCAGTTGTGCTTCTCCAAAAGTTTGGAATATAGATTACTTGAGAAAATGAGGAAGGCCCCATCACTTGCTGTCTTCAAATCTTTGTTAAAGACTTACTTTTTTTTCAGAAGCCTTTGATTAATTTGTTACTTATTTTGTGTGTGTCTAATCAGTAACAATGTTAGGAACTAAAATTTATGTTATATCACAGCGCAGTTGAGTATATTTATATAGTAGCTGCGCCATACAAATTTCTCTAATTATCATCATTATTATTATAAAGAGAAGATTTCCACGTAGGCATTATAAAACCATTCTCGAAGCAATTATTCATCAGAGAGAATATACTCGTTTATGGCTATGTTGATAAAGACAATAAAATTATCACTTGTATATTATATTATACTGTTCGGTATTTGTTTCATTTATTTGGACATCAGTTTAGACAGTAACCAACAAACTTTGTCACAATTCTTTTTGTTGGTCTTTGCTTCCACAGTGTATTTGATTTCTAAACACAATAATGTGCGTTGCTCTATCTATAAGCCCCCCTGTCGGCATTTTGAATGGTAAGAAGATAAGGAAATTGTCAAAGTACACCAAATATTACAGGGAGATCAGGGGGGCGTTTCATGAAGGAACTTGTCGGATAAAATGTCCGACAAGTCAACCATATCCGAGAAGTTCAGAGAAATCAGCCAATCAGACTTAAGAATTTCTCAAAACTTGTCCGATATAATTGACTTGTCAGATATTTTATCCGACAAGTTCCTTCATGAAATGCCCCCCCCCCCCCCCCGGAGGTTTTTACAAGTCACAGGGACTGATCGCCCTTTGTTAATGACTTGTTGATTTGATTATTTACAGCAGTATGTCCTGACAGCTGTTATCCGAGAAGCAAATGTAACAAAAGCAAAGAAATAAAAGCAACGAAAGACCGTTTGTCGAAATCTAACCTTCCAGCTGCCCCACTCCCTGGAATGTTCAAGGGGAGATCGGTAACATTCTTTGGCTTTGTAACACCATCCAGCCGCTGTGAAGCTTCGCACATTAACGACGCGTTCCGAAACTTTTGTCTTTCCCTAGTTTCAGATGATAATTCTACAGATAATACAATATCCATTACAAGGGACTGGTAGATGCTCTCTACGACACATGATAAGATGATTTCTCGATTGACCAAATTATTTACATCAATTTCTACGTGACCTTTCTCACCGGGTTCACCGGGTTGAGTGAAGAGGGTATCATTAAGCAGCAGGCTAAAGGAGAACCACGTGATGTTAGGCTTTGGTTGTGATGTCACCGGACACGTAACAGACACAATCAAACTGTTATTGATATAGGCACACACCTGCGATACCTGAATAAGTGGTGGACAAGGGAAAGATTCTTGGATAAGATCTGTCACAAGACGCCCTTCGTTAATCTCGGGAGCAGCGCAGACGCCATTTTGAAAAATCAAATGATCATCAATCCCGAGAAGCCAACGTTGGTTACAATCACAGACGAGTGGGTTATCGTCTGCGTTCAATGTAAGATAAAACAACGGCATATTCCCAACACTTGTTGGGACGATGTGCTGACTCAGATATCGTAGATTGTTACTTCTTAAGTCCAAATATTCAAGGCGCGAAAATATGCTAAAATGTGTATCATAATGTTTGACCCTTAATGAACCTATTTCGTTACCCGTCAGGATGAGTGTTTCAAGGGGATGGCTGTTGACTATTCTTGAACATCTGGAAACAAAAGAAATGCGATTGTAGGATAAGTCAAGTTTGCGAAGGTGTCGGTAAAAATACAAGATTCGATCGCAGGCAAAGTTCGTCAGCAAATTCCGGTTGAGGTTCAGATTGAAAACATTTGGAGCAAAGACCGGTGGAATATTCTTTAGTCTACTCAATGAGTACTCTAGATTTTCGAGGTTTGTTGCATGTAAAATTTTGTCCTCCTCTGGAAATGAAAAGTCTGAAGTTAATGTTATTTTTTTCAAGGTGACATATGTGAAAAGTCCGCCGCCTAATATTTGTTTAAGTATGCTGACCTCGACGATCACTTCTGTCAACGAAAGTTCGAACAAGTGAGGTATCTTACAGTGAGTCTCATTGAATTCTGTGACAGACCCTCCAGTAATTCTTAGAGACGATTTTGGCACCAATGCAGCGAAATCACTGCAGGTGAGCTCCATAGACGGCGGCAGTGAGAGTTCTACGATCTCTGCTCGTTTCAGAAAATGCAATTTTTTGGGTGAAAGATGTGCTGCTCTATTATAGATGAGGCAGACTTTGCTTAATGGCAACGTTTCTAGTACGTCTGGGTCAATATTATCGATATGCATGTCGCAAAGATTGAAATAAAGAAGATCTGGACAAAGTTGGGAAAGATTTCGGGGGATCTGCTGGAGCCTGCTGCCACTCAGATCAAGCGTTGTCAAAAGAGGAAGTCTAAACTCAAATTCTGAAATAAGGGTGTTCTGGAGGTTTAGTTCAGCAACCTGTACAGTAAATAAAAAGGCCGAGGAATCGATATAAATAAGGGGATTGTTGCTGAGATCTATAAGTCCTAGTCGAGGTGAGAAGGGGAATGCGTAAACTGCTGAAATGCGGTTGTAAGCTAGAACCAATACTTCAAGGCTATACACTATACCAAAGGTGTCCCAATCAACAAATGCCAATTTATTCCGACTAACATACAGTCTCAGGAGGAACCGTGTATCCGTAAACGGGAACCAATGCTGTAAATTATTATCGGAAAAATGAAGGGCCTCTACCCAAGGAGGAAAACTTACTTCTGCGTCGGTGGACATTATTTTGTTCTGCTGCAAGTCAATAGTACGCAGATTCGGAGTCTGAAAGTGCCCAGTTAGAATTGATATTCTATTTTCTGCTAGGTATATGTATTCTAGTTTGGGGAGATTTTCAAACATCGAAGCATGTACTGATGTAATTTCGTTTCCTACCAGATCGATGTTCGTGAGCATTTTCAGTCCAGCGACAAGAGGAACAACGCGAAGTTTGCTGTCCGCTACCCGAAGAACTGACAATGCCGACAACTTTGTGACATGCTGGAGGCTTTCCACCTGCGATGAGAACATGCAAAAAGCACTAAGAAAGGAGTGGTTGGCAAACGAAATAATTTTTTCTGCACTTTCTGTGACATCAATTATTCTAAGCGCGTTGATGTTTTCCAGAGTTGACACAATTTTAAAATCTTCGTTTTTGCCATTAACAGAAAGATGACCGAGCCTTCTAAGGCCAGACGGGATAGAAGAAATGCTTGGTAGATACAAAGATTGCAAGTTGGGAAATCCATCGGCAGAGTAGAGTTCAGTCAATCTATTTCCTACGAGAGATAAATATGTCATGTTACTTGAGAAGGCATCAGGGGAAACCCAGGAAATTTGATTATCTTGTAAACGCACTATACTCAGGGACGGAAGTGAAAACGTTCCAGACACTATGCGTTTAAGTCGGTTATCACCAAGATCGATCCTTTGCAATTGAAGAAGACCACCAAAGGACGATTTGTCCATCTTTTCAATCAAATTCGCAGTTAAAATGATGGAACGAAGACTTATTGGAGACTGATCTGCCGTAAAACGCTTGATCCGGTTAAATGAAAGGTCAAGTTGCTCAAGTCTGGGGACATCTTGTCGTAAGTGTTGTCCAACATCCGAAATAGCGTTTCCTGACAATTCGAGGAATCTTAGTGAGGTATTGTTGCTGAACAAAGGAATCGCTGTCAACAAGTTCCAGGAAAGCGTTGCAATTTGGAGCTCTCTCATATCAATGAACATGTTTGTTGGAACATTCCTCAGATGATTTCGGTTCAGCGCGAGCAACTTCGTTGTCGTGAGTCCTTCAAACAGCTCAGGAGAAAGTCTCTCCTGTATTTGATCAATATTGACAACTGTTCTTGAAGTCTTATCTTCAAGACAAGATGAACACTTCGGGACGTTGAATACACTCTCGCACGTAACACTTTGCCCACCGGAATAGCAAGTACATTTGTCACAGATGCTCCGCTGCGCAAGTACCACTGACTTAAGACCAGATAGCGCAAACAGAGTCAGAAGGAATGTGGCAGAATACGGCCAGCTCTGCATTTTCATTCCTGAAAAAGAAAATAGAAATAATTGTACGAAATGTTATTAATCGGTGAATGCAAAATAGTAGAATGATATTTAACATAGGTCAACAAAATTTCGAATATGCAGAGTTTCACTTTTTTCACTTTTGCTTGTAGTAGATTGCTAGGTTCTTATAAGATCAAGGGGATTCGATGGAGTCACAACTGGGTCATTCCCTATGAACCAATGCTTGATGCCTCAACTCTCAAAGGAAAGTTATATCTTCATGATGGTAATTACTTTTCGGTGTCCCTACTTACAAAAAAAAAAACAAAACAAAAAAAAAAAAACCCAAAACAGTGTTATGATAATGGTAAAGGCGTTGGGGATGCGTGAATTCAAATTGTGCAAAGATTACTTGAATGAAAATCAGAATTACTCACTGATGTATTAATCTATAAGGATTGGGGAACATATCATTTTCATTTGTCGGAAGTCATCGAAAAAGTGATAAAGTCGACTTTCCAAACACTTTCTCACTACACAGGTCAAATTTACACTTTTGCGCATATTCTGGACTTGTTTGACTTTTGTTTTATACACTTTATCAATAGGTGAAATTTCATTTCATTCAATAAATGAATGATAACAGTGAAAATAAACCCGAAACTAGATTAGCGTAAAAAAGGAGTCTTCAGATTTCGCAGAAACACGGCAATGTCGTTCCCCGATCATGGAAGGCAAAATGCACCCGTGGAATTCTTTCGTGCGTCCATTGAATACCAACAGCTGTTTACAGGAAGTTAGAACTCCTAAAATTGCTTTACTAATTCTAGGAGGTTCGACAAGGAGTTTCATTTCATTTCATTTCATTTATTTCCACTTTCATAATTGGTTTACAAACTTTGCATTAAAACAAACAGACAGACAAACAAACAAACAAAAATACATGGTGTCAAATATGATAGTGGCGGAATCATGAGAAGCACAAAGTAGGCTTATTGAAAATGATCCCTTAAGAAATATTGTGATGTGAATATATGTAATCATTTATAATCTTTGGTTTGCAACCGAAGTTAAACAAACATGAATGCAAAATACGATAAGATTTACAACATTGAATCAATAAAAAACGGATACGTGTAGATATGAAAGTAGAGAAGAAAAGAAGAAAACTCCACATTTAACTATTCGTCAACTTGTAACTTAATTGCATCAAAAAGATGTTGTTTATACAGTCGTTTAAATTGTCTTATGGTCTTACTGATCCTGAAAACTATATTCAAATTATTCCATAAAATGGTAACTTTGTAAGACATTGATGACTGCGTACAAGATGTGCGATTTAATGGGGGATGAATACTCTGAGCATTTCTGGTATTATACTAGTAATCATGAATTGAACTATTGAGGGTAAAATAATCAGAGAATACATCAGGGAGAAAACTATTATTAAGTTTAAACATGAATATTGCAGACTCTAATGAAATTAAATCTTGAATGGGTAATATTTGAGTTTCTAAAAACAGAGGTAAACTGGGGGAATATGTTGAATTGGTTATTAAACGCACTCCCCGTTTTTGTAATTTATATATTCGATCAATATTCTTATCAAAAGTGAATCCCCATACAATATTGCAGTAATTAATATGTGGTGAAATCAAAGCATGGTGTAACATTTTAAGGACATTTCTAGGAAGATACTGTAATTTATACAAAATCCCTATGTTTCTTGATATAATACTGGCTATGTAGTCAATATGATAATTCCAAGATAATCTTTCATCTATAATTACTCCTAAGAATTTTGTGCTTACAACTCTATCTATTTTCATATTCTTAAAATACAATTGCAAATTGTGGTCTGTTATAATACGCGTACCAAATGAAACATAATGAGTTCTCTCTATATTCAAAATCAACTTATTGGCTTCCATCCAATCACTAATATTACGCAATTGTCTATTAACAATATCACACAGTTTACAACAGTTCTAACTGCCTGTAACTTCGTTTCATGTCATTTCATATTTACGTTGCACCTAGTCTCTTCTTGACAGTCCGAAGTTGAAAAAGTGTATAGAGCTGTCTCAACAATATTAACAATGTCCAACTCCCACGGAAGCAGATTTCGAGAACCATGATCCTTTTAACCCCCACCCACACCCCTCCTCATTCCCCCAAATAATCGAAATTGTCCTTCGTGTGGCGTCATAATGATTTTCGGTATCCAATAAGAGACTTTCGTAAGGATGTATAAAAGATTGTTTGTGTATCGCCTGTTGCAACCTTTCATCACAGCTGAGTGAATTCCCCTCAAGACATGAATAAAAAATATCTAAAGCATAGTCAATTCATCAATTTTTTATTTCGAACCAAAAAATAAAAACGTCATGAAGGGAAATTGCATAAATGCACATACCTTGACAATGAAATCATGGATTGATTTCTGAAAGGACGTGAAGACGTTGTTTCTTCAGGTTGCCTAAAAATAGAAAGACAAATTAAAGGTGAATTTGTTTTCAGCAGTTCTCCGTTTCCCAGTTCAAGACGCAGGAAAACCCACATTTGACATGTTTGGCAGCAAATAATAGTGCAAAATAATGCCGGATAAGAAGAAGAGTTTGTATAATATTCAGGTGTACTTGATACTTGATACTTGATACTGTAATCCCTCTCGCAGCTCCAAAAAACTATACTGGGATGAACTACACAATGTGTGTCATTGGGAGGTGTCACATTGAAGATCTCTATTTACGATAAAAGTGTGCGCTGTGCGAGTAAAATCTGAACGCATCCTTCTTCAAAGGATGAATGATCCAGAAGAAGGCTGCAAGGTTGTAATACAGGGGAGAGCAGCTTCTCTGAATGTTGTCAGGGTGCTGGCATGCACAACTTGACTAAGTAGGCGGTTCCAGATCCATGTATACATCTCGCCATCAAGGGTTTTGTTATGTCGTCCTAAGGACTAACCATGTTTTGCTAGTGAATGCAAATGAACCCCATCATATTATGATTAATGGAATGCAGATTTGACACATGCAAGTAAAAGGTCATAAGCTTGAAATCCTCCTGATCCTCATCAATGATGCATCTTGTCGCTTTACTCGAGGTCATAACGGATTCGTGCCATATCTTCAAAAACACTTCGTAAAACACTCCAGATTAATATTTCCATCTCGTCTATGATCTCTATGACAACATCTGTTTCCTCGTCGCTTCAAACAAAACAAACAAACACGCTGATGTTTTCCTTCAGCTTCAAAATAGGAATCTTCCGAGGTACTTATGGATGTAAGGGCTTCACGAAAATCCCAGCTAATGTTCCCTTTTAGGTAGAAGAATCACTTAGTCATGTGTGTCAGTTTATTATGATAAGTTTGGGACTGAGATCGAAGAGTTCCCTCCATTTCCATCAACTTTGACTCGGTATTTGTCACAAAAGTTTAAACATTTATTGTATTTCAGTTCACAGTATTTTCATTGATTACATTGTTGTACTGATTTAGGATCATCAGGCGTTATGGTATTCATATTATAAAAATCATGTTTCATTGCCATAACATTTTTGTTTGAGATGAAATAAAAGAAATAAAATGATTGAGGAAGTAGAATCATTTGTCAATTGAAACCAGGGGCAATTGGAAAGTAAAACATACACAAAAGGCACAATAACTTTTAAGGATACGATTACTGAGGAAAAATGTAAAATGTTTCAACAAATGAAGTCTTACACCCTCACATTCACACGCACACACACACACACACACACACACACATATATATATATAAATATATAAATATATATATATATATATATATATATATATATATATATATATATATATATATATATATATATATAGAGTTTCGTATGCGTCTGTCTGTTTGTGTACAAGATAACTCTAGAACGGATGAGGGGTAATTTGCAGGGTGTCCCCATTATGAGCTTTGAAAGAGACGATTAAATTGGGGGGGTTATAAGGTTAAAGGTTAAAGGACATAGGGTCAATGGTCATGAAATAAGCTTAATCTCCCAATAACTCAAGAACATATAGTCGTGTTCATAAAGAAGTATTGAACAAAGAAACAATAAGGCAGCTTTCATTGCTCTGAGGTCAACGATCAAAGCACAGGGGCATAAAGGATATAAGATAAGCTTATTTCCCAATAATTCAACAATTGCTGATAAGATTTTCACCGAATATATTGCATAGATGTCCCTACACCTCTATGTTTGTGTTGGAGATACTGTCTACGAAATGGCGATAGTTTACTCATTGCGATTTGGCGGAGGTCTGCTCTTTCGGAGTGCTCCTCTCGTTTTATTTAATTTTTTCTTTCCGTTTTTAACAAATAACAAACTCTATCACACACACACACCCACACACACACACACACACACATACAAACACACAAATAGAATATGAAATTCACTAATTCATTACAATCCAGGATACTTGGATACTTATACTGATGTGTTATTTCATGAAAACAAAATCTTAAAGGTAAAGGATTTGCATTTTCTACATTTAGGACAATTCATGTACAAACTTACCAATAGTTCTCTCCCATTTGTGTTTGAGTCCATGTTCACTAAAAATAGATCTGTTCATCTTTATCCTACCCGGCAATCCAACTCATTTCATTTGGCATTAACTAAGACTATGTTTGCTAAATCTATATTTTCTTTTACTGTCCCCAAATTTTGGAATGCTCTCGATAATAGTATGAAACAAGTTCTAAGTTTAAATATATTCACATTCAAACTGAAGAAGTTGTTCATAAATCCCTATAGCAGAATGAGTTACATTTTAGTTAGCCTTAATTTTGAGCTTTCTTTTTTATTCGTCATACTCATTCTTTTCTTTTATCTATTCCTTTCCAACATTTACCTCGGTGATCCATCGCACCATGTGCCTCGCGTGTGCTGGTATAGACCCTTCATCTCTTCTCCCTTCTCGCCTTTTTTCCTGTCCTCATGTCTCTTTCTATTTCTCCCGTCAAAATAATTTCCTGTTTTTCCTTCGCTGTTTTCTTTTTTTCTCTCTCTATCTTTCTCTTTACAAGAGAGGTTACTTGTGTTTGTTTGTCCGTCTGTTTGTTTGTTTGTTTGTTTGTATAGGTCTGTATGTGTTGTGCACCTTTTATATTATATCTAGCAACTTGCTTCTTTGATGTTATTTAGTCTTTTTGTCCACGAGGAGACTGCAAAATACAAGCTTTATTAGCTATTTAGCATGTCTCCTCCATTTCCTGAAACTTTAGTTTTAATTCACTTTTCATTTGCTTTTGTGATGCGTAGTATTGTTAACTACACGTATTTTTCTTTGTTACTGCATTGTATTGATATTGTGTTATTTTGTGTATTAAAATGTTTGCATTGTTAGAAATGAAATAAACGAAATGAAAGGAATGAATTAAATTATCAAAATGGCCAAATGATGGTATAGTTGTGATAAAGTTGTGATATATCGTTGTGACAAAGTTTGTTTCGTTTTTGTTATATTAGAATATAGGTCTTACTTTCTTATTTGTATGAATGGCATTAATGGTATTCTTTCTTTTTCACTAGAAATAATTTGATGTTATCATTGCTAAAAAAAAAAAGATTACATTTCGGGATGATGTGCAACACAACAAACCTATTTGTACTTTCTATACAAATACCATTGTCTTTTTCAAACACGCAAAACTATCCAGCGGATGATCTTTATGAATTCATTTCATTGTTATCTTATCTGTTTGCCCCATGTATTTTTTTCTTTAATAATCTTGCTTTTTTTCTTTGGTGTTTTCCCTCGAAATTCGGATGTCGGGTTGAACTTACTTTAGAACCAAGTAAATTTCTGTATGCGTTGATAAGAAACTTGTAAATCTAGCGTTTTAGTGTATTTTCTGTTTACTTTTCATTTTCACGTAGCTGTTAAGTGAGATTTGTGGGATGTTTCCTGTTCCCAGATTTGGCGGTTCAAACTGAAACACTTACAAAGAATGAAAGTACAAACGGATATGCAAATTTAGTCAATATTGTCATGTGTTGGTTCTTGCTGCTCCGTCTAATCATTAAAAAAAAAAAAAGGAATCAAAGTCAAATGTACACAAAAAGAAGAGAAAATGTATGTATTCCACACTTTCAAAAATGAATGATTGATGAGGTCTTCCAGCTTTGCTTCATTCACATGTATTCTTTATTCTCAAAAGTGCAAACACAAATACTAATTAATGCTTTTTGTTATTGTGTTTAACATAAGATTATGCAAAATATTACATTTATATGCCACAAGATCTGTCGTGGTACCGACTAGCACTAAGGTTGCCTTTTAATGGATTGGATTATCTTATCAAGGTGGTATGGATCACCACTCGGTTGGCTTCGTAATGATAATTTTGTAATGCCCCATGAATTGAACATGAGGTTTGATAAACAGAAAGCATTTCTTGTTCTCTCTCTCTCTCTCTCTCTCTCTCTCTCTCTCTCTCTCTCAATGTCTGGGTTAGTCTCGTTCTTGAATTTTTTTTATCGATTTCTTTTTCTTTCGCCGACTGTACCCGTGTTAAGCCGAGTGATGATGACGCGACCTCGAGAACTGCTGCCCCCCCTCCATGTCGATGAAACGAGACTAGAAACTACACTATGCCTTCGTAGAATACATGAATGTATGTGTACACACAAACACACACACACACACACACACACACACACATATATATATATATATATATACACACAGAGAGACAGAGAGAAAGAAAGAAAGAAAGAAAGAAAGAAAGAGAGGTAATACACAAAGACAAGAAACATAATAGTAAACTCACTTTTACTCAAAATCATTTTCACAAAGACAACTTGGCAAAATATTTCCCTTTTCCCCGGTTTTTATTTCTACAGAAAGACAGAAAACCATCAAACATACGAGAGACAGATAGTAAACAGATCATTGTTGATCATTACAGAGCAGTAGATTGCAGAGAAAGAAAGATGCAAGTTTGCACAATATAAATTGGTAATCGTACAAAAGAAAAACGATTTTAAAGTCTCGCACATAGAGTAGTTTATAGGTAAATGATAGTATTTATTGTGGAGAAGAAACAAGGTAAGAAGCAAGATATTACTTGATTGATGGTTGTTGTCTTTTGGTTCATTTTCCATCTAGAAGATGGCTGGATAGCTCATATTATTAAGCTATGCTTTGCTGGTCTTTCATGGGGTCCAGTTGGATATGAGTCGGGACCACTTCACCGGGTTAAACACCCTGCTCTTTGCGATGAATGAATAAAGCGGGATCTTTTACGTGCATAAGATGTGACTCTCTCACACACGGGATCTCCATTTTATGTCCTATCCGAAGGACAGAGTGTTTTGCCTTTTGCTAGAGGGGACGGCATGATTACACACAACATTGCTCAGTCCAAACTCGGGTTCGAACCCGGACCGTTTGGGTCTGAGGCAGACGCGCTACCAACTGAGCCAACTCACCGCCCTGACAAAAAGTTCTTTTTTGTTTTACATTTAATTTCAATGCTGTTTATGTAATATTTTGTGTATTTTTGAAAACCAAACAAATATCCAGAATCGAATTGATTATGCTATGAATAGAGGTTATATCAGAAGAAACTAAAAATAGATAAAAGATAGGAAGTCTAATTCAAGTTATAAGACTTGAGTGACTGTATTCAATAAGCACAGCTCAATCGAACAGCTTGCACAACACAGCGACAACAATAGCATTGAAGCTCTTTAATAAATAGGGCTCACACGTGTAAATAATTCCCCATAGAGACGTGTGTTAAAATTCAAATGTCAAAAAATTCTGTAAAATAGCTGGGAGAAATGAGGTGTTTCATCTTCAGTAACCTGGATAAGTGAGATATACCCTTTCATCCATCAAATTTCCAGGGTGGGTTCTTCTGCTCTAATTCTGTCCAAGGGTCCGCAAAGCCAGACTAAGAGTTCTTGTCACTCAAAAAATCGCCTATTTTCCGTACACGTACCCAATGAAATATAGTCCCCTCAAATTCCATCAGAGAAGCTTTCATCTTCCAACCAAAATGCAGTTTGTAGAGGAATTTATACTCAATGTCTACAGCTATTCAGTTTTTTGCCACACTACATCACTGATTTTTAATTAATTCTTTTCTTCATTTATTTTGGTTATTTGGTACGAATTTGTGAAGGGGTCTGGGACAGTCCATTTTATTTACAGGTGCGAGCCCTATAGACTGAATCATTTAACCATTTCGTGTTGATGATGTATGCCCTCAATCGGCGGGATAATGACTAGTTTTTGCTCAATTTTGTCCTCTTTATAATAAAAAGAGGGAAGGAAAAGTGATAACTATGAGGAGAGACAAAGAGTGGCTTTGTTTTTGATAATTAATTGCTTTAGTTTCCGGGATGAGCCTTTTTCAATAATTATATTAATAGTAACAGATATGATTGTGATAATATCAAAAACTAGAACAATAATAATAATAATAATTATAATAATGATAATAATGATGATGATAATAATAATAATAATAATGATAATAATAATAAAAATAATAATGGTAATCATAATAATAAACGTTTGTAGTACATCGGTATCCATTACGAATATGCACATGGCACAGAGAGAGGCATATAGAAAATCATAATGACGAGACAAAAAAAAAAAATGAAGACGGAAAGTCATGCAGAAATGCTTTTCTATATAACGTGGTTTTGAATTAATCTAACCGTTTACTAACAGAGGACAGATTATTATTTGTGTACACTTCTTTTCTATAGCATGCATTATCACTGCCACGAATCAATTTTTCATTTGAGCTAAAAGGTTCAAATCGGGATAAAACTATTGTATAGGACCATACGGGACTCGAATCAGGGATGTTCTGTTTAGAAGTACAACAAACACCTCATGCGCAATGTCACTTCTTCTAAAAGTTTTTTGTTGCATCAAGAACAATGCCACTCAACAGTTATGTACTTATGTGTCTAAATGCCACTAGAACCTGTAATTGTTTTCTTTTTTTTTTTTGCTATGTATCTGCAACAATACGATCCTCTTGATTTGTGGTAGTATTGTTGTCACTGTGTTATTCCCAAGTCCTAATTTCCATTAATCAGCATCATAGTCGGTTCATTCATCAGTTCCGGTTTGTTGAAAGTGAGCCCTCTTGTGTTGGTCATTGTCCATTCGTCAGAGAGCTGTCTTTTCCAGTTCGTCGTTCGACTGTGGCCACGGGTTTTCATAGCTGTTCGACTCTGCCACTCCTCCACTGGGAATAAGGAAAGAAAATGTGAGATTATAACATTATAAGATTTCATCCCGGGACTCAACTGTTTCTAGGGAAAAATACCTACACCACGTGTTCATAATATATAATATATAATATATACATTAAACATGTACACAGAAAGAAGAAGATGGAAAGGTACATCCAGAGTGATGTCTGTTTTCTGATCTTATATGATGTGCAGAATTGGATATCTGCAAAATTATCGGATTATACAGTTAGGTTTGCTCGCTTCCGAAGGCAACTATAACTGCTTGAATGCACCGTTTTCCTTCAACATTACTGTTAGCAGCAGACAGAGAGACATAGACTCTATCCTCACAAATACACACACACACACACACACCCACACACCCACCCACACACACACATACCCACACACACACACGCACACACACACACACACACACACATATGTATATATTTTCCTACATGTACAATAGCAGGGCATCTCATATAACAAAAAAAAATGTACATTCGGAGGACAGTTACAATTAAAGGGCATATAGCTGTCTCGTTATTGTTCTCCCTTTACTAGTATTTTACATAGGACTAAAAGCATGTACAAGGCTAAGATGTTGTCTACATGTTAATAGTGAAGAGCGCCATCTGTTGAAAATATATAGTTAGTTCTTCTGTACCCCAGTTGTATACGTTAAATTAGTGTCTTTTACACTAAGTATATCAGCCATTGTTGAAAATGGTACTTCTGCAGCACAGTACAATGCGTGGACAACCGTATATCTCAAATATATCATCTCTGATTACAATGTTTACAAAATTATATAATGCATATTTTAGCTAGGGACGAGTATTAACTGACGTCCATGGATACAATTTCTTCAGTTGTTTATTATTGCAAATATGGTCATATGTAAGGTGTCCTTCTAAGTTACCATTTTATACGGTGTCCTCCAAGGGTTACCCAAAAAAGTTATATATATATATATATATATATATATATATATATATTACATAATTATTATTAATATTATATATATATATATATATATATATATATATATATATATATATACACATACATATATATGATATAAACGCACATAATCATTCTCCTTGCTTTCCAAACAAACGTTGATGTGAACCTTACGTGCTAGGTATAGGGGCAACGATGTTGCCGTAGTCGTTCTCCCGTGTCGCAGGCGGCTGTGCGGCGGCCAGGATGGACATGTCCGGACGATGCGAGGACGGATAATCGCCGCTGCGAGCTTTTTCCGTGTCATACGCATCCCTAGAGAAAGAAGTACAAGGTGCACATTCAAAGTGAACACATGGGAGAATGTGGAGGGATAACAAGTTGTCGTTCAAGAACTTTTAAGAGATGGTACAGTATTGGTGGAGGTGAGAATTGGGCTTTAGACTTTTTGCGAGATATCAAGAAACCGTTTGTAAAACAGTACAGAGCGTACCTTTCAAAGATTAATTAAAAGTTTATTTGATGAAAATTGGTTTTGGAATGGCTGAGACATCAAAAAATAAGGTAAAACAAAGCGATCGTATTAAAGGCGGGTCCCACATCTTATTGGAATTGCTCTGTTTTGGGTATCTCAGCCATTTCAAAACCAATTTTCATCAAATAAACGTTCAATTCCTCTTGGAATTACATGTTCTTTCATATTTCGTAAGAGGTTTCTCGTAATCTCACCCCAAAATGTTAGAAACTCGAGATTAGGTCTCGACCAAAACTGTATGATCACTTTAAGTCATGTCTGTGCTTGAAGAAGAGCCACTCAGTAGAAGTACCTCCATGGAAGTACCATTGCTGATTGAAACTGTTCACGCCCAATATTTTTTTTCTCAGATTATGCAACTATATTCGACCTTTGACAAAGTATTGTCCACTCCATCTGAATCTACACGTCTAAAACTATTTGTTGGTTTTTATTGTTCGAATGCAGATCTTTCAATATACATTGTATATATATTTTTTTTGCGTTCAACATGAATAGAATGTGATGGTATAAGGCTGTAACTCTTTTCCTCCCTGATTTGCTAATTTACAGTACCTGCCTTCTGATGGGGCTACCCTGTTGAAATAAGACTCAATAAATAAATAAAAGAATTAAGAAAAAAGACTCCTATATCGTAGTTTCACGTCCAGTATTGGTTTCAATGATGATGTTAATTGTGTTAATTGAATATTGTAAATAATTGTTTATCATGACTGTATATCAGGCCGTCTGATTTTATCAAATATTTCAAAATGCACCAAACTGTTATTTTGCATTACCTCTTAGAATGTCCACATCAGCGACCAATTTTTGAAAAAGACTGATTTATCACAAATGTCTGTCACGCCGTTAGATATCATTCCATAGGCAAAAGAAAACAAACAAACAATAACCAAACTTTATGTAGAGCCTCTGTGAACTTCCACAACAGAGGGCATTTTTAAATTGTTGATCTGTCACAACTATACTTGATGCTGTCTGATTTTATGAAATAATTATACAAAGCATGCGCCAAAATTTTATTCTGAATTACTTCTTCGAGCCTCCACAACAGAAGACAATTATGAAGAGGAAGAGGAAGAAGATAGCAAACAACGCCAGAGCCACGATGAGGAGGATGAAGTACGGGTTGATGTCGATCTCTCTCCCCATGAACGTGCTAGTTTGTGGTAGTGGACCAAGGACAGCTGTTTTTGAAAAAAAAGTGGTAAATATCACAATTTCACAAAGCATGCAGGAAGAATGATGACAACATCACAAAAACATTGCAAGTTTCTCGTTTTACCATCACTAGATCTACGTTTGTTTGTTTTTTTCTTTTCCCAGTCCAACAAGGTTATAATTCTTGCAGTGATTTCCTTTCTTTTTCTGAGAATACTTATCATTTATGGGGCAGATGATTATGGCTGAAGAAGTGCAGAAAAGACATGCAAATAATGAACCACTTGACTGGCGTGTTAGATAGCCGTACTTCATTCGTCTTGAGATCCACAAGCAGATATAAGCACAGCAAATTTCCCATATGACTACGACTTCGTGGTTCTTTTTTGCATTCTGCAATCGTTTTGATCAAATACTTTACAAATCGAGCCTTGCAAGAAATTTGCGTCGATCGCGGAATGCTAAAACAAAGTTATTAGGAAAAAAAATGAATAAATGTGTAAGCTATACTATGATATCGCACCGTATATTAAAAAGGTGACTGGATTCTTCAGTATATAGAGGAAAAAGGTACATCTCGGCATCGGAAGAGATAATTTCGGGAACTATTGTGACATCTGCATCATGTGCATCGGTATATATGTCTTCCATATCCCCTTACACGACAGTAAAAATGGTAACATTATTGAGAATATTCGAAAATAATATTCATCCCTCCTTACTCGAATCTGAAGAACACACTGGTCCAGAGAAGCCCGAGAAGCAAGTACACAGGAATCTGTTGGCCAGGTTGGAACATATCCCACCGTTCAAACACGGGTTACTGGCGCACTCATCAATATCTGCAGAAATTAAGAATAATAATCAATGAACATTCATGATAACACATATGCATTAAACATGTGCATACTTTTACCTATGAGAGCAGATAAGAGCTCATTTCTGTAATCATTCTCTGCCATGTTTCTCAAAAGTTGCCTTCTACCACATTCAAAAATTGTTGCCATGTCAAATTATTAGAAATAAGAAGTGATCTTAAATTGTTTTTCATTACTGTATCAAGTGAACCGATACTTGAATGTAATTATACAATCCATCTAAAAAGTGCTCGCCCTAATTGCAAAAGAACAAAATTATGTTGCGTTTTATCGATGTCATCTCCCGAAATATTTTTCTTACACATATGCTGGTACACGAATAACATGTACAATCAAATTGCAAATCAAGTCTTCTTCCGTCATGGAAACAAATTGTAGAATTCATCAAACTTCCGGACTTATGACCGAGTTTTCACAATACATTGCTTTATTAATTCAGAGGTGGGAAAAGCATGATGGGATACCTACCAATCTGACAAAGCTCTCCCATGTAGCCGCTCGGGCAAACGCATTCGAAACTGTCTATTCCGTCCACGCACACACCGATCCCACTGCAGGTCTGACCGGCGCAATCATCGATATCTGGATCGATCAAACACGATCACGATCAAATATTACAATTAAGAGTCATGGATCAACAGAACTAAGCGACACTGTACTAAAGCGAATACGAATCAAAATTTAATTCTACCACAGTTTTATCAAACTATTGAAACAACCAATTTATACGATCTAAGAAAATTTGAAATATGAAGAAAATACGATTTTAACAGAGAAATGCTACAAACAAAATTTAGATTGGATTTCTTAAGAACAATCTAGCAATCACCAATTTAAGTTTTCATTGAAATGAATTACGCGATAAACGGATATGGTGACTCTTAAAGATTTACAAAATGGCAAAATACAAAGAAATCACAAAAAAGCAAACACAAACAAACAAAAAACAGAAAATGTCATTCGTTCTGTTATTTACGCCACATGGAAGTGTATTTGTACCTTGTTCACAGAAATCTCCTTCGTACCCGGATGGACAGGTACAGGTGTATGTCCCATTCCCGCTCAGGTCAAACGAGCACTCTGCTCCATTGTGGCACGGATTGGCGATAGTACACTTGTCTGTCACTGCAGATAAAAAAAATAAATAAAATAACATATAAGGTGACATGTTTTTATAAGTAAGAATTAGATCTGTTCGTTCCGGAATTAAAGCAGCATTCATTAATGTGAGGTGCGACCTGCCATTCCGTTTGCTGGCACTGCAATGCAAGTACGTTGCTCAGTGCAAGTACAAACTGTATTTTGCGACTGATTGACAAATTGTCCTACATCAACGTACATAAGCACGGAATTGATCAATGTTTCAGCAGTAGTCGTGACAAAAAAAAAAAAAATCATGGGCATACATACTCGAGCAGGATTCGAACCTACGACCTCCTGATAACTTGACATGCACCTGATCTCTCAACCATCGAGTTTCCGTCCGCAGCCAGTGCTGCTTCTATTTCTTATAGCATGCAGTGTGTACTGCATAATATTCACAATGCATTTTGCTTCCAACAATCTTAATACTAGTCAGGTTTGATTGACTAGCTTTAGGTTAGCAAAGCATGCTGTGAATAAATCCAGAAAAACATTACAAAGTATAAAGTAGCACTTTACTATCATCGTGATCGTCAAACAATTTTTGCAAACTTGGCGGACTAGTTTCATAAATAGTAATTGGAGAATTTGACCCGTGTGGGTTTTTCAAATGATTAAAAAAGGAAAGAAATCTGATGGTGTCCTCGAAATTTCAGTTTCAAACAAACAGACAAACAAACAAACAAACAAACAGACTTTGGGCTTGATTCATGGATTCAACTCCTTATCCTAACGTACAAACATTCAAACACAATCATGTTGACCACAGTATGTGAGTAAAATCTTGCAGTTTCAGTTAGGGCGATGGGACTGAACCCTCTAAAACAATGAGATACATTATGCCCTTGCTCCTTATAAATGTTATCATTACTGTCGTATTACGACTTATGTTATCAATGTCATTTTTATACTTTCTCCTCTTCTCTTCTTTATTGTCATCATTTGCTTTATTCTTTTCATAATCATCATAACCATCAATGCCACTGCGATATCATCATTATCACCATTATCATTATCATTTCTATTCAGATATTCAAATCACTGCATTTTTCTTGTTCCTTTTTATAATCATAATCATTTGGAGTTTGTATTGTAACATGTGGCAGAGAGAAGCAAAGTTGATTAGTAAGGGCAAATGGCCCTACAGGAAAGAACACATTGTCCCACAGTGTTTTCACAGTGTTGTCACATAGTCGTCTATGTGAAAACGCTTGAACTTAACAATGTGGAGATGATTTCGCACTGTGGTTTGGTTTTCACAGTGTTCACATAGCGATGTTCTGTGTCACACTCTGAATTCATGATTCACCATGTGTTCACACCGCTTGAATTTAACAGTGTGAAGAGATTTCACAGCGTGTTCACACTGTGTTTCTCACACTGTGGGGCAATGTGTTCTTTCCAGCAGGGAGTATCTGCATAAAATGCGTAATAATCAGATATTTTTTTTGTGTGTTTTGATTTTGAATATTTGTGACTGAAAGCCGAATAAATAATGATAATAATGATAATAATAATAATAATAATAATAAAGAATTCGATCGAAATGGTGATTAATGTCGGAGTCACTCACACTCGATGTCGCATCTCGTTCCGATGTAGTTTTCGTCACATTCACAAGAGAAGGAGCCATCTACCGTAGTGCATGTCCCGGACAGACAGGGGTTCACCCTACACTGGTTGGCATCTGTTGTTGAAATCAGAACAAGGAATGTATGCTGTCATGAATATGCATTTTGTGCGAAGTGGGTGTGGCCTATTCGGCCCACGTTGGGTAAAAAACATGGATCGAGACTGGGTGATGCCGTTTGAGGAGAGGGAAGAATAAAGTTTTTGTTACTTTAAGTTTGATATCATTGGCGGTGGTGATTTGTTTTGTTGTCAGAATGTGTGACGTGTTGTGCCACCAGTATTTCTCTCCCACCTGTAATAATACGAATGTAATCACATATTATATAGGATGCATATATATACATATATATATATACATATATAAAGAATCAATGGCTAAAAAAGAATGAATCTTTGTGTTCACATATACATTTTATATAATCATATCATAATCATTTGCAAATTCTGACTTTGTGGTCACTAAAAATACGTATCACTTTCAATAAGCATGATTGGATTCATTTTCTTTAGTCTGAGAAATATCAGATTGTTGCATGCTTGCGTTCAAGAAAGGTCCACAATCATCATGGTTATCGACATCAATCGAAGTCAAGCAAGTTGTGTGTGTGTGTGTGTGTGTGTGTGTGTGTGTGTGTGTAGGCATATGTGTGTTAAGCTTCACGTTACAAATCTTAAATGACATTACTTTCTTCTCTCTTTTTTTTTTGAGGTTTGTTAAATTCCGACTTTTGGGAGGGTACTTCAGCAGCCAGGCAACAAATTATTCTGATTCATCTATCCATACATCAACGATCGCACTTGGTGAGCAAACCGTCAAACACGAATATTCGTGTAGAAATTATGTAATAATGTTCACTCTGTGCAAGTCAAAAATTTAACTGGTGATTCTAAACTTGTGTAAACAATGACAGAGTATGCTGTAGTCCTTTGAATATCACTTACCGACTTGGCAGTATGTTCCTTCATAACCAGCCCTGCAAGCACACTGGTAGGTGCCACTGTTGTAGGAGCAAGTTCCGTCATTCTCGCATAAATCTCTAACGCAGGACTCCGTTGGTGGTGCTATATGGTTTAAACAATATAAATGCGATATTGTAAAAATCATGCTTCATTGAATTCTCTCACCTTTTTGAGAAAGACTGTACCATACGGGTGTTAGTATTGTCCCTAACCTCTATGTTCTCTATGGTCGTAGTATTGTTCATGTGTACCTAACCTCTATGATATTAGCACTTTAATAGATGTAATACAAAATGTAATGGTTTCTGCGCCAAAGGAATTAAATGAGAGGAACTGAGCAGAAGTCCTGCACAACATTAAAGGCAGAAATGGGCTGTAATTTTTATTTTTATTTCTGGAATTTATATGTTGCCAATTTGGAACTCTCCGGTGTTCTAGTAAGCATTAGCCAAAGGTTAAATGCCAATATACTACCTCTAATTGCATACCCATTAGTACGTGTGTCATTTATGACAGGTACTTATGATATTATAATGCAGCACTTCGTTATTACAGCTCCTGGGTACCAATGTATCTTCAGCGCATCTATTTTACTCAGTATGAAATATATTGGTATTTGGCAGCAAAATATACCATGTAATTCAGAAATTCCTACAGATACTAAAACCACTTTCATTCCATGTTATGTTTGATATCTATATAGTAAGTGAAAGTCAATATGAATAATGATAATTAGGAGTACTATACTTTCAAGTGAAACCCTTTCGTTTACAGACGGAATTCAGTTAATATTCAAAGCACGAATAAACAAATTTCTGGAAGTTGAAGAGACATAGAACTGGTTGAAACAATTCATATCTCGTTCATGTTTAGAGTTGAAGCTGTTTCCGTTCCTCAGCATGGGTTGAAACTTACCAATGTCGCAGTTGATACCACTGTAGCATCTCCGACAGACGCAGACATACCCGTTGATCAGGTTAATGCAAGTGCCGTTATTCGCACACGGACTCGAGGCACATTCGTCGATATCTGTATAAAAACGGTACATGATTATTACGACTTGATATCTCATTCATTCGAAACGAAACATTTTCTCTCGAAAGGTATCTGACGATTGTCATAATATTAAGAGATTCCTTCATTCCGCTCCATCCACATTAACTATTAGAATAGAAAAGATGCGATAAACATCTCACATGACAGATATATATTTGAGGGACTTATAAGACACTGCCTTACCCATTATAAAAGACCAAGGACGTTTCACTGCACAAAGACACAAAAATCATCCATTAACCTCTTTACTTACGAGATTTCGAATTCCTCATAAACATTGCACTGGATCCTGACTGACTGAATACATCATGTTCCAGGAGTCAAAACTTTCTTATGTTTACCTTTCATTTCATTCATTACGTCACCATTCACATCATGCCTTTATTGTGCGTAAGCAACGTGTAATGTATCCTTTTAAGATACTTGGTATGTGTAGAAGTTTACGGAGCTTACTTGCTTACTTACTTAATAATTTACTTTAATTTTATTTTTCGGCAACGATGATGTTATCCATCTGGATCTTATCCTCAGCTGCTCTTGATCCTTCAAGTAATTATAGCCTGGGCTAATCTCATTCAAATATATATCTTAAATTATGAAAAATCTATGGGGCGTATACGTGTACACACGGCAAGAAGAAATGAAAACTGGTCGAGACCGAGGGCCTATTGTAGTAGTTACAATGCACAATTCTTCCAATGCTCTTCCAGCTTATTTTTAAATGCATTCACAAAGATACTTCCTCATATCCAATGAATGATAATGATAGTGAGTTTACACATTTGGGACTGCATGTCTAATGAAGTAAGTTGAAAAAAGTACGCTACTAACTGAGACAGGAGCATGTATCAATGTAACGGCTTACCTTCTGTGCAGTTCTTTCCAGTGAAACCATCAGGACAGCTGCAGGTATAATCTCGACCGTTGTTCATGCACTCGGCTCCATTTCCACATGGGTTCAAGCCGCACTTGTTGAATTCTGGGTATAAAAAAGTATTACGAGACAACAAGATCGTCCCATTAACATCCGTAGATGTTTATAGCCACAGAACAAATCATCTTGTCGTTATGGAACAACTATAAAAATGAACTTATGAACACTTACATTCATTTGATACAGCAGGGAGCAATTTCGCTCTTACATTATAGGTATGCAGAGGCATCAGCCATCATGACAAATATGTTGTCACTTTGCTTTCTTTTTTAAAATCCCATCTTCAATACGTTTGATTAAGGAAATACATTGATGAACAAGATATAGAAAAAAGATCATGAAAATTGCACCAATATTCAAGGAATTATACTGTGCATAAGAGGATCTTAAACTAGAAAATTTGTAATTGCACGGAAAAGGCAAACGAACAAAATACAGGTGAAGAGGAAGAGGAACAATACCCATTTTATAAAGGAGTAAAAGTGAGAAGGAGGAGATAATCTGATAAAGAATTCGTTGAAAAAAATGAAATGAAGAAAAAAAAAAGAGGATGACGAGAAACAAGAGAAACAAGAAATTAGGCAGAAAAACACAATGGACAAACAACATACAGACGAAATGATGAATATTCGGGAGAAAGTCTAGATAAGCAAATTCTGGATCGGAAATTATCTACAAAAAGCAATTCGACCATATTTGATGGAATTTGTCCTGCGCAAACAACCATCACTGCTATCATTATCATTATTATCATGAAAGACTTTAAAGGTAACGAGAACGACCCCAAGCGAACCTGACGGGATTTCACAATGTGTTCCTTCCCAGCTCAATGGGCATGTGCACTCAAATCTGGTCACACCAACGTTCATACAGCTTCCTCCATTGATGCACGGGCGAGCGTCACACGGAGTCAAGACTGTGAAATAAGTGTACAGCACAACACAAATAAGAACATTACGTTACCCTAACGAAGACAAGGTGATTTGGTACATCGGGACGAGTTACGAACCAGGCACGTTGTCGACTCTAACTCGATTTTAAAACAGTTCAATATCATTTACTTTGTTATCACTGTTGATGCTATTAACATTATCATATTCATTATAATTATTATCATTACTATCATTATTGTTGTTGTTATTGTTATTATCATTATTATTATTACTGTCTTTACCATTGATACACCAAACAAATCATCACACAGTTACATATCGCAAAGAAACAGCACAGCTTTTGTCAAGGTAGCAATATCTAAATTCAGTGGGCCTATACGGTGAAGAAAATTACCTTGGTAATCCTGGTCGCGAATCTCGATGGAGAACCCACGCTCAGACTTTTCGTTGTCCGTCTGGAAAGAAAGCCAGATGGTGTTGGCCTGCAGCGTGGTGTCGGCCGGGAGTATCGGCCCAGATGCGGCGATTCTCTGGCTGCCAATATTTGGAGAAGATCCTACTCCAATCTGAACAGGAAGAGTAACGATAATAATGATAATGATACTACTACTACTACTACTGCTACTACTACTAATAATAATAATGATAATAACAATGATGATAATGATAATAATGATAATAATGATAATAATGATAATAATAACAATAAATTCTTATTTACCCAGGGTATAGCTTTTTTCAGTGATGCCACTGTTCTACCTTAGGACCCTGCTATTTGGGTGGTAGAAGGCTTCACGGTGCACCACGTATTCTTTCTGGAGTATGTGAGTGGCCCTGAAAAGGGCCTACCCAGTCCCGACGTTTCGGCAAGCATGTTCTCGCCGTTCTCAAGGGAATGGCCCTGCTATTATCAATACCCTGGCATTGCCAGGTACCTATCTATACACGTGGGTCGAGAGGAACATAGCATGTTCTCGCCGTTCTCAAGGGCACGGCCCTGCTATTATTATTACCCTAGCATTGCCAGGTACCCATTTATACACCTGGGTCGAGAGGCACATAGTGGGTAAGAACATCTTGTCCAAGGATGTGAGCACAAGGCGAGATTCGAACTCGGGTCCTCCGATCAGGAGTCGGGAGTCTTATCCACTATGCCACAGCGCCCCCACAGTTCATTACACTTTAATCCTATGACTACAAACGCTGCTTACACGTCATGTCACTGACATTGCGATCAGCGTAGTTGTCATTAATGTTGATAGTCATTGAGTAATATGTGCTCTCATAGTAATCCCTATTCATTCAAATAAACAACGGTTAACGTTCTTAAATATTAAAATTATAGGCGCATCAATTGCTTTCGGTCTATACAACTGATGTGCTAGAAATGCCTACTTTATGAGATTGGGTATCGTGTCATATACCGTGGGTGGCCTGGACATCACACAGTATCATTTTTGATTTGGGACATACTTCAACTGTTGCTACATGATTATATCACCAGGTCTGATGTTTTGGAAGCACGCGAGGTTCTAAAATAAGGTGATTTACAAATAACACAATCAAAAACAAGTTGAGTACACATTCAAGTTGAAAACGGCCTTTGGATGAACTTTGTTGCCGTAATTGATTCAATGAATGAAACGAAGCAAATCATATAAGATAGCTTAAACTTAACTTTGTCATTATCGTCAATTTTTTTTTCTGTATTCATTAGATCAGCTACATGAAATGTCCTTTACTTGATCTGCCATTTACGGTGGTTAAAATCAATTAACAGTCCAGAAAAGTAAAATACCTACCCTCAAGGTGTCATATCTGTTTTCAGTGATGAAGTCCTTAAAGTCGATGGACACCTCCCGTCCGTTGATACCCGTGATAAACCACAGACAGTTGGCAGCGTCGATGTAATTAGATGGGTAATTGGGCGAGTTTATGATGATTTGCTCGCCAACTCCAAGAGTGTAATTCACACGGCAACCAATGGCTGGGAAGACAATGAGTAAAAAGTGTTAGATACTAAATTAGGTACCGCTATAGTACATGAAGGAAATGACACAACGCGAGTGAAAACAAAAAGAGAGAAAAAAAGAGAGAAAGGGAGCTGGGATAGAAAGTATGAGTCCTAATATGTGTTGAGTCATTACGCCAGTTGCATAATTCCAAGACACATGAGATCGTTTTGTCGCCTATATGCGTGTACAAATACAAATCTCCCGACAAATAAAAATCATATTCACCTTGTTTTCAGTTAATCTTTCGTAGAAACCTACGTGCAGTCGTTAATATTGCCCAAATTACCCTTATGGCGGACAATATCTCTCCCTGCTAATTTGAACACTGAATTATCAAAAATGAAAAACTACAAAAGAACATACCGTCAATTTAGAATAGAAGCGGAAAACATGTGTCGATGCATACCATGTTGTAGAGTTGTGCAGAAATGTTGCAATGCGTGAGGTATACTCACCAATTTCACAGTTGACCCCGCTCCAGCCCTGTGGGCACGTACACGTGTAGGAGTTGACACCATCAACACAGAAGCCGTCGTTTAGGCACGGAGCACTTGCGCATTCGTTGATGTCTGTGAAATGATGGCAAATTACAACAGAAAACATTGACAAAGACGGCAGAAAGACCCAAACTAACAAAATCCCACAGTGGCTATATCATGATAGCACAATATTCTATTACCAGTATACTGCTTGGGTGTAACCTCTACTAAATTTCCCTCTTACATTGACGAAGAGGTTACTATTTCTTGGAACAATTCCTATGTACCTATTTAGCAGTTACGACTTTATAAAATGGAGGAGTGTTTTAGATGTTAAATCACTGAAAGAACAAATGATTTTTCTTTATTGTTTCGATGCAGAAATTAATACGTTCCATGTTCCATGTTCCATGTACAGTAATTACTATATGCAACACACGCTTGGTGAAGGGAACTCACTCGTTTGGCAGTGCACCCCAGTAAAACCGTCTGGACATTCGCAATCGTAGCCATGTATACCTACACGATTCACACAGTTTCCACCGTTGAGGCATGGACTACTGGCACATTCGTCAATGTCTGTGGTGAAATTCAGAGGCAATTGGTGAGATTTTCACTTATGAGCAAATAATTTCTGCTCTTTATAAAAGAAACATAAATGAGACAATCATATTATGCAGTGGTTGTGACATCTGGTAACTTAACTTCTACTCCTACATAAACGGAAACTATCTGTGCAAATACGATTGTAACAGGGTTCAATACAAGCAGTGCCCCGACGCTACTTAAAAAAAAATTGACGTTAGGCAACCAAATTTCCAAAAAGTTTATGTTTTTGGCGGCCCGTTTGAAAACTAAGATTGAAAAATAGATCTTATTTCCTTTTATCCATTCAATTCATTTCTTCTTTTTTCATATTTTTTTTTTCGGGTCACCAAAATTTGCAATCAAAAGGTATCAGTGGCCCGAAGAGTTAACAGCAAAAGAGTTAGTGTCGAGTCCTGATTAGAATCACACTTTCATGAAACCTAAAATCAATAGTTTAAAAAGCCCATGGTTTTGCGAAAATCTGATGTAAATGCCTACATGCCCATCTCACGAAAGTTATTACTTTTTTTGGACAAGTTTTAAGGCTTAGTTAACTGGTCAGTAATATGAAGGGGCATATAACTACAGAACAACTGGCCCAATAACTACCGCTGAACTTACATTTTTCATTTTCCTTTTTTCAGTTTTGTAATTCATTAACCGCTAACAGAAAGGGTGTCGAACTTACTGATTTCACAGTTCGGTCCCGCGTACCCCTGGTTGCACACACACGTGTAGCTGCCGATTCTGTCGAGGCATATTCCACCGTTCTGACAGGGCCCCGTACTGCAGTCATTGATGTTGATGGCGCACGTACTCCCAGCAAAACCCGAGGGGCACGTACAGGTGTATCCGTTGATCATCTCGTTACACGTGCCACCATTAACACAGGGGTTGGATAGGCATTCCAAGATCTCTGTGTTTTCGTAGTGTAAGCATAAGTGATGAATAGTAAGTCCGATAAAGGGAGTACAGTGTATTGTTTTTGTACAAAACTTTGCTCGATCGTAACGCTTTGTAACCTTCGCACAGGTTGCATTATTTTATGACCTTTTACTGTCCTCTAAAATGCTACACCTAAATTCGCTTCAAAATAGTTGACTTTTACCAAAATACAGTAATGTGATGCTGTCAAAACTGTTCCTCTTGAAGTATGTTTTCAAGGCTGGTAGATAACTGATTTCATATGAAGCGTTTTTTAGTCTGGAAGTAAAAACGACAGTATTTACCCGTTTCACAGTTGGTGCCAGTGTAGCCGCCCCTGCAGGCACATCGGTAGGATATACCATTAGGTTCGTTGAAGCACAGACCACCATTGCGGCATGGTTGACTGTTGCATTCGTCGATATCTGAGTATTGTATTTTTTTCCAAGATAAGAGGTACAGGTTGAGTGACTGATTTAGCAGTGTTAGTGAATGTTAATGTATTAGTAAGAATCGCCTCAAATGTACTTATGACCCTCACAGCAGAACTAACGAGTAGCGCCTATTTATTCGCACTACGTGACAAGCGGGCAATTAGACCTAGTTTATTCAATTTCTGTTTAAAGCAAATATAATCACTGTCTCACTCTCATTGGTGTAAGATTATAATCTTTAGCAGCATTATCTGGATGATAATGATAAATACACTAAGAACTATCTTATCGTAATCGGTTTATAAAAGCAAGATGTATAGCTGTATACCTATTATTGCTGTTATCACGTTAACTTCTTCATTGACATTATTCTTGTACAGTATACTAATTTTCATTGTCCCTGCTATTGTTATCATAACAATAATGCCAAGTGCCACATTAAGTTATAATCCACTCAGTCATCGTCTCCTTCATATGGCGTTTGTTGCCACAATCAGTGTTATAATGCCGTCATCGTCATGTAATCGTTGAATTTGAACTAACCCACACATCAATCAAAAGCTTATCAAGTTACATGATTCTTGCTAAGTGTTATTCAGTGTTCATTGTTTAGAGAAACATCCATGACAACAAAAAGAAAATCATGAACATACTTACTCGGGTGAAATTCAAACCCATGACTGCCCAATTGCTAGACAGACGTCATATCACTGTCATATCACTGTACCGAGCTCCTGCCCGATAGCAAGTGATGGTTCTTATTTTATAGCGGTGGATACTGGGTATTAATCTACATTAATGATTCATGCGGTGAGTTGTTTTTATAGCATCTGATTGACAAACTGCCCTACATCGAGATGAATAAACACAGAGCCCTAGTGTTTAAAGAAATAAACATAATAACAGAAGCATCAGCATACAGGTGTTACATACAGGTGTTACATGCATACTTAGAGTCAGGGAAACATACGCAGGTAATGTCAACAGAATGTGCTCAAGTATTTTATTTTTCCCGCGGCAAACACACGTTCAATTGTTGTATGACACTTACCGATCTCGCAAAATATACCGGTGTAGCCGGTCGGGCAAGCGCATGTAAAGGCATTGATAAGATCAGTGCAGAGCCCACCGTTCTGACACGGGTCACTGGCGCACTCGTCGATGTCTGAAATAGAGAAGGCACGGGAACGACATTCAAACCTCATACAATGCTGAAGGGCAAACGCAAAATCTTCATCTCTCTGGACAAAGTTTAATCTGTTGATTGCATTTGTTAGTTGCAAGCACCAGCACTACTTAACATTAAGCGATCAAAAATCAGAACATTATGTGCGTGATTTCCCCAAAGTCCAATTCATCCTCATTATGTCACAAATAGGCTTTACCTCAACAACCATTAAATCGGTGACGATGGAACAACACACCTGCAAAAACTACAAGCTCCGCTTACATATTAAAAAGGATGTTAAGATAATATGGTTGTGTTGAATATCATGTTATCATGCAAAGCAAATAACAAACGGAGTATTTAAAGATATAAAAGCATTTAAAAACATCTAAAAAACACAAGAATGGGATCTTTTTGATTTTTCCACTAAAGAAATTACTCTCTACAAAACAAAGTCTGATATCTTTTTTTCCCCCGCAGGACATTGCATCTTTGCTTTTTGATTCGTTTGTCTCTTTTTTGTTATTAAATTACAAGGCTTGGAAATACCATTCTTCACTCATCCACTATGAGCTAGTTTGGAATGAAATTATAAGCAGCGTGCGTCTAAGATAAGTAAGTGTTATCACTCACACAAAGCAGGCTGATTACAGTAAAACACACTTAACTCTCAGCTAGAATGCTGTGAAAGAGACATTTGTGTTACCTTAACAGTCAAACCTATAACGACATACATGAAACAATACGAATCGATGACATCGGAAGTGATACGCACCGGTATCGCAAATGGCGCCTGTCCAGCCGGGCTGGCAGTTACACAGGAAGCTGGCAACACCATCAAGACAGGTACCACCATTGAGGCACGAGTCCGGAGCGCAGTCGTCGATATCTGGAGAGGACACGGAAACTTCGTCAGCAAATGACGTCAAAATCAGCTTTGTCTCATTCGCACCCTCTCTATCTATCTGTCTCTGTCTCTCTACCTCTCCCTACCTATCATCTCTTTTTGCTCTCTCTCTTTTGCTCTCTCTCTTCATCTTTATGAATATCAGTATGTTATATAGGATGTATTGTTATGTAAATCTTTGATATACTTATCTACACACAATATGCATAACCTCTAAGAGATGCCTATGTTATGTAAGAAGAGGAACTGCGTACTATACAATTGAACTTCTATCTATCCTTTCTCTTTCTTTCTCGTTTGTTCAATCATTTCTTCTCTATATACGTACATACTTTTTTTTTTGGGGGGGGGTAGGCAATAAATAAATAAACCTAGACAAAGTCAAACAAAATTATGCATGCACATACACACACACACACACACACACACACACACACACACACACACATGTGCATGGATGTAATAGGTTGAAGTGATGCACGCATGGTGTCAGGTGAGGAAACATCAAACCATTGGTAGTCATAGATCTGGACACAGATAGACTGTAAAACTAATTCACTGCGGCTATGTTATGTAGAATGCATGGAATTATGCATTAAAGTAGAAATTTGGCAGTATACAGGAGAGTGGGGTCTGAATTGGCCTTGCACACAACATGTGTCGAACACATACTTACTGATGTTACAGAACTCGCCGGTCCATCCGGCGTTGCAAACACATCTGAAGGCGTTCACCTCGTCCAGACACAGACCATTCACGCATGGGTTGCTACCACACTCGTTGACAGCTAATTTGCGAAAGGAATATGAGGAAAATGAAAGGCGAAAAACACATTTCTTAACTTCAACGAACTTTATAGCGATAGTTATAGAAGCTTGAATAATCTATCATCAATACAATCCCCTTATAGTGGACAATCATATTGAAAAGACATCAGTCAATGAAAACGAAGTAAAAACGCCACAAGAAGATACAGTATCTTATTCGTTGAAAAGACCGAAAACATATCGATATATACAACGAACATTTTGCGAAAGAATATTTCAGTCCCCTACATCTGAAAGGAATTGGGAAAAAATATTTAACCAGAATTTAGACTGGATTAAATTGTATATACAATGATCCTTACAGATCTATCCTGAATCAAAGACTTCATTATTTTCAAAGAAAAAAAGTAAATTGCTTCTTTTTTTTTTTGCAACGGGACTCTCTAACACAGACCTCTCTACGTTTTGTTAAATCAATCAATCAATCAATCAATCAATCAATCAATCAATCAATCAATCAATCAATCAATCAAAACAGCAACGATGAGAACGAAACGCATGTGATAGGGCGTAATCAATTCAGGTAAACGCGTTTGGTTCTTGGGATATAAATATTATAAAGTTTAAGTTGCCAATAAGCGAGTAAGGTATCATCTTCTTAAATGGGCAACTATCAAGAGATATGAAATATACTCACGTGTGTCGCAGTGTAGACCGGTCCACCCGCTTGCACAGGTACACGTGTAACGGTTAACCATGTCAGTACACATTCCTCCATTCAAGCACGGGTTGCTAAGACATTCGTCAACGGCTGCGAAAGATTAGTGTTAAAGAAGAATGATTTGATTTTTTTTTTTGTTATATGAGACAAACAAAAAGAGACATTGTGAAAGAATAAATCTTATTTTTGTATCATCATCTCGAATGAATAAGAGTTGAAGTGGGTTTACACTCGGACTGAAGTTATAAAATATCAGTGTGAAGATATAAAAATCGGTTGCTTCCATATTATTCTGTCAATGGCTGTCTCTTTTATTCTTCACGAACACCGTCAATCCATATCTGCATTTCTCTTCTCATGTGGGAATGACCACTGGAAATGCCTCACCAAGAGATAAAACAGGCTGTTTTTAAAGTGCCTTCTTTTACACTGTGACCCCTTTGATAATGTGCATCATTCTAAAGTCTCTTAGAAACGTTGCATTGAGTTTAGATAATGCCAAACTATCATTTCTGGGATATCACAATGACGTCATCAAGGTAGACGATGAAGACATAGGCCCTACAAATCATTTTTCATTAGTTATCATAGCTATGCCATTGTCATGCATTTTCTCCCCTTTCAATCATACGATGTGGCAAAAAATCATAGTGCTTCATGAAGAGTTCGTTAAAAGATTCTTATTCGACAGCATAATTACGTACTTGCTCCTGGAAGAGATGGTCCTCTTGTAAAAAATATATACACAAAAAAAATTGCTGATATACACACCAATTCAAATGTGTAAAATCTAATACTCACGTATTTCACAGTTAGTTCCCATCCAGGCTGAAGTACACTGACACACGTACGCATTTTGCAGATTGATACAATTCCCGGAGTTTAGACAGGGCAAATTCTCGCATTCATTAATATCTTTGTACAATATGGCGACAGAAGGGGAAAACACGAGAGACAAAGATGAGTTAGGAAAAATACAAAGTAGTATTCCATCATATACACATAGTTTTAATCGCTTCATTAAAGAAATAATTCAATACCCTCCTATCATATGCCTATAGAAGTCTGGCATGAAGCCTGACTTCAAATCGTAAGTTTCTGCATTAGGCAACCGTATTATGTTGATATGTATTTTAATGTGGCATTCATAAATCCATAGTTCCCAGTCCTGACACCTGTCTGAAACATGTTAATGCAACCCTGCGGTCACTGTACAATCTATATTTAGTTTTTTGTTGTTGTTGCTACAGAATATGGTTCCCTTACTAAGCAGCTAAAGTAAAATTTAACAAATTTGCTTTGGCAACTGTACGTTTCACTGGCAAACAAGGGAGTTTGAGAGTAAAACACATCTCAATTATGAGTCAGCTTCAGTTGCTCTTTCAATCAACGATCGTCTATCGTAATACAGGCCTACTCTCGTTGTTTGTCATTACCAGGTCCATTCTAATATGTATGTATTTTCTGTTAGTCATGAAAAAGTCATGATAAAATACGAAAAAATAGTGACGAATGATGATGCCATTCCTCTCTATGTGAAAAATAATGGAGAGGGAGTAGACAACTTATTAACACACAAAGACCATTATTTAGGGAAGATAATAACCCAATTGAATATTACCAAATTGATTTGATCACAGTACATATCTCCCCCTCCCCCGAAAAAAAAGTTACATTTGGTATTCAGAAAGGCAAACGAATCAGAGACGATTTATGAAACGCAAGCATAGGTATGATGATTCAAATTTACAAATGATTGGGTTTCCCCTTTACCTATGTCACAGTTGGTGCCAGTCCATCCGGGAGCACACGTGCAGGAGTATGCATTCGCAAGGTTATTACAAAAAGCACCATTGCGACAAGGGTTGGATCCACATTCGTTGAAATCTGTCCAATTAACAATAATCACACAACTATATTATATATATTATATATTTCTTTTCTAACTCATTATATATGACGTGAAAGTATTCTTAACGCATATAAATGCATTCATTCACAAAATTTCTGAAATTTCTGGAATTGAAAGAAAAGCATAATATCGCTGCCGTACCTAATGGTCCATGAACAGCCAGTGGGACTATTAATGATTTCAAACGCAAAGCCATTTAAAAAGTATTAAAAAAACGTTCAAATCACTAAATTTGAGAACTAAGCTTCATTATAAGTACAATTATTGCCACTTCATTGATTTGTAGATAGGTTGAGATCTAAGGATAGAGAAAGAAATCTGAATAAATCTTCTTTCACTGTCTATACCAACAGCCTGTTCCGGTAATCAGAAGATGCTTACCCTGGTCGCAGTTGTAGCCAGTCCAGCCGGAGGTACAAGCGCACGTGTATCTATTAATTTCATTGGAACAACTTCCACCATTCTGACATGGGTCACTGGAACATTCATCGATATCTACAAAGGAGATTACGCCGAAAGACAGACATAAATGTTATCAGCATACACTGCTCATGTCTTGTTAGGATGGTAGGATTGATATTAAAGGTATACGGTGCCTGTCGCTTCAGAATCGCAATACAGCTATTAATAAAGCAGACTGTACAGTCTACATCAATTTTGTAATATATCATGCAAACATAGCAAAACTTTTCATTTCATGTCATTCCTGTTTTTTTTTTTTTGCTCCTTAAACATATCACATTTCTTGTATCTGAATTCCGTAATCACATCGTAATCACGAACGACGCAGAACCCATAAATGTAAATGCAGACAATGATATCGGCAAGATATGCTTCACATTTCGTAGAAAATACAACTAAATATTTATTTATTCATTCTTTCATTTCTTCCCTTTCCAGCAGAAACATATAAATATTTTACAGATATGAATACAGAAATGATGTATGCAATGTAATGTGCAACAGATCAGAATAACATTTATGATCCTTCCTATTCTCAACCACAATATCACACTAATTACCATAGTCGGAGTGTGTTGATGCCGGAGATAACACAGAATTTAACAAAATATCATCGGCACCGCGATGGCACGTTTTGAAATACAGTGAGATGTCTGTGGTGTGGTGCTTGTAACAGTGTACTTAAACTTGGCAACATTTAAAGAGTTTGTTTGCAAAAACCGATAAGTCCATTTTTGAAGATTTTGAAGTACGGTCTATTTCATAAAGTACAAAATAACACCTTTTAAATGATATATTGGTCACTACATATAAAGGTACATTTTTGAAATTATGGTCTATTGAAGCAGAAATTTTCTTATTATTCTCTTTATTTTTCTTGACCTTTAATCGCAAATATCTCCATTTGGCAGAAACGGATTTATCGGTTTTTGCGAACAAACTCTTCATTTGTTTCACTGATCCCATCTGTCCAGAAGTGTTGTTCTAAAGCACTGTATTATTATCATCATCATTTTTACGAATTTTATCAATCATCATCATTATTATTCATGGTTCATTGAAATCGCGACTTGCGTCAATGAAATTGCCGAATTGCTTGCAATGGCACATGAAAGACATGATGCATACATATAAATGTAACAAAACTGTCTAATACTCGTACTGCAATTACAATCAGGAAGATTGAATATAGTTCCTTGTACATATGGACTGAAATGCTTATATATATATATATATATATATATACACATATATACATGATTATATATATACACAATTCTAAAACTTCACTTTATATAATATATATATATATATATATATATACACATTTCAATTCAAGTATATAATTCAAGTTTATATATATATATATATATATATATATATATATATATATAATTCCAATACTTCACCATTCAGCTATTGGCATTGGAAGAAGGGATTTCATCTTACCGGTATCACACAGCTCTCCCGTCCATCCAGGCTCGCAGACACAAGTAATGTCGTTCACTCCATCGAGACAAAAGCCATTCACACACCTATCCCCGAAGCATTCATCAATGTCTGTAGGCACACGTCCAATGGAAAACGAAAACAATGAATGTCTCTTGCACAGAAAAAAAAAATAGACAGAACTAAAACTAGAACTGAATATAAGAATTGCTCCTTGCCATATGCTGCATCAAATCATTTAATGAGTTACCAATTTTTATTTAAACAGCCTCCTCATTGCAAACATTTAAGAATCGTGTACGCCAACATCAATCTCTTATTTGATATGAAGCCTTTGCACTAGCTATGAATTATTCAGATATCTATTTTCACCGCTCGTTTTATGTTTTTCTTATGTGTTTTATGCTCTTCCGAACCGATTGTTCTTTAGCTGTACTATATCTATGTTCGTTTTGTTCTTGTCTTTTTATTGTGTACATACGTATGTAATGTATATCAACGCAGGGCTCCCTTGTTAAGCAGGCCTTTGTGACACTGAATGGGACTACCCTGGTTTTAAAGAAGACTTCGTAAATAAATAATGAATAAAATAGAGAATTTCAACATAGATGGATGCTTTTCGTTTTGTTTAACAGTGATAGATTTATCTCGCTATTTGATTTTTATGGGAGAAAGGATGGAAAAGCGTGATCCGGTATTTATTTCAATTTCAAGGTAAAGTATGCCAGGATTCTTAATGAACAAGTCAAGGAAAATTAAATCAATTCAAGTGTTTACGGTTATACAAGAAAGGCTCGTGTTTACCTTTTTTTCATAATTTGAATGTATTTGAACGTACGGATTTGAATCGACACCTCAAGAAATTTCATGCAATATGATATAATGATTCACCCCGGCTCGTACTCCTTGTACAAGTTGTATTCAATACATCGACCATTCAATATCATAATCTTATAGCTGTAATGGAACACGAGAACACGCCACGTTCAGAAAAGGCTCTTTCAAAACCCATCTCATTGAACAACTCACAAAACTACTCCGAAATAAACTAAATAACTACCTTTCGATGCAAATCTAGATGTAAAGTATTCTACTGTATTTATTCATTGCATCTGAAGTATCTCATGCCCATTTTTACATCATCATTTTAACGTTTTAGAATGACGTTGAATAAAGGGTCTTCCGAAGAAAAAAAAAAGGAACTCACTTATTTCACAAATGTCACCGGTCCATCCAGGTTGACATCGGCAAGAGAAGCTATTGACGTTGTCCTCGCACGTGCCTCCGTTCCGACAAGGATTACTGGCACATTCATCTATGTCTGTGATGACGAGGTAAAATATGTGAAATCGGGCATAAGAAAATGATAGACAGCAATAATTTTATCCATCAAAAATGTCGACAATTGACTTGAATAAACACAGTTTTCTACATGATAGACATATCTGAAAACGATTTACTCAATATGACAAATCTTTCCTGACATGCAGTTTAATTCAATTTATCATTATCCCAACCATCCCTTTTGGAATAAGTTCAATTTTTCACTCAAACTGTATCTCACGTGGGTCAATTTCACAATTAAAATGTTGATTACAGCTAAGAAGAATACTTACTGATATCACAACGAACACCGTCCCAGCCTGGCAGACAAGTGCAGCTGAAGAAGTCAATCCCGTGATCGCAAGTGATACTGTTCACGCACGGGTTGCTAGCACACTCATTGATATCGATGTCGCAACGGTTTCCTCCGTAGCCCTGTACGCAGCGGCAGCTGAAGGCATTGTCGAGGTTGGTGCAAGAACCACCATTATTACAGGGGCTGCTGGCACATTCGTCAGTATCTAGTGAGTCAAAGAAAACAAAATAAGCCTCCTAACTAGTCACGATGCCACATTTTGTCAGAGAATCGTTCATCCAACGATAGGTGTAAATATACTATCGACGTCGGCCTGCTACTTCCTGCAATCATTATAGGGCCTACATGTAGATGTGCAAAGCTATAAGTCAAGATGATTCAATATTTCATTGAAGTAAGCAATATAACTTAAAATGTTTGAGATAAACATTTCTACTAACGGAAGAACACGTGCAAGTAGACGTACTTTGTCTTAGTCCTAAGACACACAAGTCATGCGATATCTTCATTTTCATCATTGCGTCATCTTTCACACTTTGCTTCCAATATTTGACGTCCCGTGCTTAACCACGCTCTATTGAAATGAAGTCAATTATTTATTTGCAAAATTTGTACCTATGTGCACTTGTGGTTTTTCAATGAATTTAATTAAATCCTTCTGACAGGCACACACACACACACACACACACATGATATGGTGCTCACATTGTTATGTACACGTAGTGCGTAATTTTCAGAAATGAAATAGCAGTTTATTGTAAGAATTGGAAGAAGAATGACATCACGTAGTCCTTACCAAGCTCACACCTTACGCCCTCTCGTCCAGACGGGCACGTGCATTCGTATCCATTCACCAAATCCGTGCAAGTTCCGCCACTGAAACAAGGGTTGCTTGCGCATTCATCGATATCTATAAAAATGAAAATGAAATGCAATGAAATGAAATAAAGTGAAATGAAAGGAAATGATGTGAAGTGAAGTGAAATGAAATGAAATTTATTTGCCAAACAAACATCGTTAACATAGTCAAAACAGTCGATAGTTAAAGTACATATTTGGCAGAAAAAAAAAAAGAACCGGCAATAGCTTGCAGGCTAGTTAAGGCCAGTCATTTCAATAATGTAGATTACATAACGTATTTGTAATATTCACAGAAACAATGTTTAATGTACATATTTACAGGTTTTCATAGAGGATTATTCATACATTATTTCATAAGAGATCCTTTCTTAATGATTTCCAAAAGCGTTCTTTACATCCTGTCTAAACCCTCTCCAAAACTGCCCGCATATGACGAATGAAGAAAACTTCAAGCATGAAATCATTATCATTAAAAAAAAGATTCTTGTAGAATACGCCTTATGATGATTTCAAAATTCTCAACAAACATTATAATGATTAAAAAACACTTTGACCTTCCAAATTTTTAACGTTAGGCTTTGGCCCATCGTTTATTTTCTACTCCCAAGGAGAATATGGGGCATTAATGGTTCGTCAGAAGAAATAAACGACAAAACACACAGGACCTACTGTATATTTTGGTTGTAATCATAACTTTTGCAATTGGGCAAGCATTCCATTCTTCCGGTGATTACGAATCGCGTTCAGTATTTACAGAAATCATTAAGGAAGGACAGTAGATAACGTTTCCTTCAATCTTATTCTTTTCATGAGATGGAGGCTTGTTTTTCTTGTCACAAAGATGAAGAGACAATTGAAAGATATCATGACAAAGTAGATTGTTTCTTGAAAGGTATACATGAAGTTCAAGTCAAAATGCATCCTATTCTCACCATCTGTGCATCAAATCAAGCTTATGTTTATTCACTCCCATGACTTCTTATTTTGAAATCGTTTTGCAGAACTAAGTTTTCCTGTGTTGACGTAGCTTCATTCAACTTACTAGTCAAGCAGTTGGTGCCGGCGTACCCGTCCGCGCATAAACAGGTGTAGAAGTTCACATTATCAACGCAGGTACCTCCATTACTACACGGCCCACTCTCACACTCATCAATTTCTGTGAAAAGCGAATAACAGTTTGATTCACAAATAAAAATGAGATATACAAGCAAAACATATATTATTCATTTAATAAAGTGTAAGTGCACGAGATAGGGAAGGGCACTATTTTGAAACAGTTCCGTTTTGCAGTTAAATTGTTGGTATGTAGGTCTTTGACGTAGAGATTAATTGGCATTCAGGGTAGTAGGAAGCCAATCACTGCACAATGGGTTTCTGGCGATTTCGGTGGCAAAATCCAGGCACAGCTTTGCTCGCCTGTTTCTGAGGGTGTAAAAGGAGAATATTTCGAGTGCTTCGTCAAACGTGGTATATGTCGCCTATCCTACAAGACCGTTTTTAATGTTAGGAGCTTCTACTAGGCATGGCGCTCCTACTAGGTAACCAACATTGTCTAGGGAATATTGTCCTGAAAAGAAAATTCAAGCAATCTGTTCCAGTAAAAATAAAGCGAAATACTGATAACAATCACTTGATTCTTATAAGTGAAAACGGATAGGCCGTATGATATCAATAGAGGAACCAATTTTATTCGAAAAAGAGACTGAAGAAATAAGGAGTCAAAAAGAGATTGAAAATAAGAATATTGTCTACGTGTTAATCTCAATTCATTGTCATTCAATCACCTTGGTCATACGTTAGTGTTTCAAAGAACCGCCTCTGATATCCAGTTTTTCTCCAGTTTTCTTGTTGATTGCTGTGATACCTATCTGCCTATTTGCATTGCTGCCTGTGCCAGCTACGTGTTTTTGTCCCCTCTTTCATTCCATACAGTACGTGCGAATGCATTTTATAAAGAAAAAAAAATCTTCATGGACGTGATTTCCTGTTGATTTCCATGGGCATTCGGTAACAAAGGGAATGAATACAAAGCAAACTCACCAGTTTCACAATTTACCCCAGTGAAACCATCGCGACAAGAACAGATGTAGAGATCTATGAAATCATCGCACGTCGCACCATTTAGACAAGGCGAACTGGAACATTCATCGATATCTGTGTAATAAGGAAGAATAAAGTGACTTTTTGATGTACAGTTGAACCTCTCTTATCCGGCCTCCCTTTATCCGGATCTCTCTATTATACGGACGCAATCTCGCCGTATTTTTTTTAAATAATTACGGGAGGAAAGGGGGATTCCCAACTCCTTGAGAACTCCTACACAAACACACATGAATTACATATACTTGATACATTTCTTAATTATTATTTAGGTAAATCATCCCAAGAATTTATAAAAGAAAATGATTTCATTCTTGCAAACACGAACCCCTATTTTGGGGTCTGTTACTGAGTGTAACAATGAAAAGGTTGCAGTATACACATTACTACATGTGGTACATTTGATTACTACAATGGGCTACATCAGTACACGTGTATGTATATGTACATGTACAAATAAAGCATTGAGTCTCCCGTATCCGGCCAAATCCCTTATCCGGATGAGCCCCGGTCCCGACTTGTCCGGATACGAGAGGTTCAACTGTATTCACGTGTCAAATACGAATGGCGTAGAAGATAAAGCTGCTCTACAGGTGTGTTGCAATACAGAAAAGAAAGTGCTTGTCAATTTATACTGAACGATCATGGTGTTCATTAAAACGAAGTAGAGTTACCATACAGCTTGCAACTTGGAACTAGCTGTACCAAATATTCATATAACATAAAAGAGATTCACCATCAACCATCAAAAAAAAAATTTGTACACTAGTCTGAAAATATGACAGCTGTTGATTGAGAGGACATACCAAATTCGCAATTGACTCCGGTATATCCATCACGGCAAGCACAGGTATAGGAGTTGATGTCTTGGGAGCAGGTACCGCCATTTCTGCAAGGCGCACTATCACACTCATCAATATCTGTCGCCAAGAAATAAATACAGCAAAACTCGTCTTAAACAATAAGACCAGCTTGAAAAAGAATGAACATAATGAGCTTTGGAAAGGGAAAAAAGAAAGGTCTTATTAATATCATGAAGTACAATCACCAATATTTCTGGTTTATTAGTAGTCTATTACTACTCACCCTGTACATACAGAAATATGCTTATATAGTTTGCAAATAAAGTACATTGTAAAATATAAGAAATATTTGGTAAGAAATGTACGTACAAGAGAAACAAAATGTGTCGAAGGATCGACCCCTGGACACTACACATCTTATGTTTGTTTTGGTTTTTTTATGTGCCGAAACATTCTCATCAATGGATACAAACTGCTTAAGATTACTCAAAGCAATTTTAAAAAGTTTTAAAATAACTCCACTAATACTGGACATAGTGTAGCTTAAATAATCTTATGATCAAGCATGTCAAATGCTTTACTCAGGTCTGAAAATAAGCCCCCCCCCCGAAAAAAAAAAAAAAAAAAAAAATCTCGCTGTCTATTGCACAGATCACCTCATGAGTAAAATTAATCAGTGCAGAAGATGTGGACCGCCTCGCTCTAAATCCAAACTGATTTTTGTTGGTAATATTGCACTTCGTCACAAATTCAACAAGCCTTGTATAGTGGAAATGCATTTTGCAAAGACTTTGGAGAAAAGAGATAAAAACCGATATTGGGCGATAATTTGTCCTTACATCGGGGGAACCACTTTTGAAAATTGGTACAACTTTAGCCATTTTCAGTTTATCTGGAAAAATACCAGATTCCATACACTGATTAGATATTATACGTAAGGGTTTAAATATCAAATGATTAGCTTATTTAACAATTTGCATATCAATACTGTCATATCATGCACTGAAATCACCCTTGGAACTGATTACAATATCAATTATTTCTTTACAAGTAATTGGTTTAAAAAATGCGGTTGACTCAACTTTTGTAACATACTGAAAATAATCATACTCACACGAATCATCAAAAGAAAATTCAATATCAAAGCCAATATAAGCAAAGATTTAGACAACAAAATACAAATTTCTTTCTCATTCATAACTGTTCAATCATTACACTCGATAGATTTAATGGTTAATTTCCTATTGCACTGTTTCCCTAGGGCATTATTTATCACATCCAATGATTTTTTACTATGCCCACTTCTGGCAGCTAACTTTTTCATGACAATCATTTCTTTTTGGCTAATTTTATCATGTGAATGTCCTAGCTTGTTGAAGACATTTCGCTTGGTCGAGAATGGCTTTGAATAGAAAACGGCACGTACCATCCGTGAAAGGGCTTTTGGATATGACGCCTGCTTGAATAGTATTGCACTGGATAAATTAATGATTATACCAGTATACATCACACAATGGTATTACCGATATTGCATGTCGTTCCAGTCCATCCAGGGGCACACGTACACACAAACTGGTTGATCTTATCATCACATGTCCCTCCATTCAGACAAGGCATTGAGAGACACTCATTTATCTCTGTGAAGAAAGCGGTAAAGCAGAATGTATACTAACGTGTCCATAATTATACTTCACTCATTACGTGGCAAAGTGAAACGCACAGGATGTCGAATGTAAACACCCAATGGCCAAACTAACGACATGTACAAAGTTATATATATATATATATATATATATATATATATATAAGTTATATATATATATTTGGGTTTTTTTCTTAACGGGAAGATCACAGTTATAAATTCAACCTGTAGTCTGTAAAATTTCTAACTCGTCCAGGAATAGTCATGAACCGTGTATTGGCGTACAACGCACAATACAAGGAGAAGCTAACTTCGTGAGTGTGGTTTATGATTAGTGTAACATATCTGATTCCAAACATTTTGATTTTAATGAATAATAATACTCTCATGAATGTATATTACATGCAGAACAAGTGTGTGCATGGCTCAATTACACCTAATGACGCTTCTCTTGTTACGTACTTTGACATCGTGATCTTGAACTATGACTAGGAGTAAGATTATCATGACTCTAGTATGAGAATGCAATAGATGATTGTTTCTGTTCACTGTATGACACTGTTCACTGATTGTTCACTGTAATCTGATATGGAGACAACAACAAAAACTATCGTCTCTAAAAATTACGATAACAACATCGCCACTAATGACTACATAGATGGCGTCAAACACAGCAATATCTTCTGAAACTTTACCGAATTGACAGTTGCTTCCGTTGTAGCCAGGGGCACAGTCACAACTGTAGCTGTTCACTTCGTTATTACATGTTGCTCCGTTCTGACAGGGACTGCTGGCGCACTCGTTGATGTCTGGCATTCATAAAGCAAATTTACATTCAGCAGACATGAAATCACATCTTGGACAAAATGTTCATACACACATAAGGCACTCCATAAATATCATGCATCTTTAAAGATTATTATCCAAAATGTATCAACTATACAGTTTGCAAATGTACACATATCATTAAAGTGATTTCTTATTTCTATATGCACGTAAAGTGAAAATTAATGTTTATTTCTTAAGACTCTAGAACCCTGCCTCATAAAGATTTCCTCCTTCCATGTCCAAATTGTGAATAGTGTAGCCATATAGGCTTTCACTTGACACACATAATGGTTTGTGACGCAGTTCGCATAATACTATTTCTTTTTTTTCCCCGGCGTGATATTTCGCCGACGTGAAACATTCATATCCATCACTCTACAGACAAAAGTTCAGAGTTCAGTCAGTTTTAAAAGTCGAGAAAATAAGAGAGAAGAAAGTCCAACCTATTTCACAATGAGTTCCTGTGTATCCTGGAAGACAGTTGCACCTGTAACCATTGACTTGGTCGACACATGTGGCGCCGTTCATACACGGATCACTGACGCACTCTTGGATGTCTGTAGCAGAGGGCAAGGCGAGAGACATTAATTACTTCACTTATGAACTTGCACGATGGCAAGCTTCGCGCTGTTTACGTACTTTATTCAACGATCATTATTTGTGTATTGCATTTTTCTTTCGATAGATTGCCCGATTTCCAAAAGTTTGCATGTACTACTCTATGATTTCGTTTTATCTGTTCTTGGTTTTGATTGATCACATCAAACATGTCAAGGCCAAAAGGATCTCAGGAGTGTGACATTCATTATTCATTTGTAAATATTCATAAGTACATAAACTACAATGCAACAATCCTAAAGATTGGACGAGAGTATTTCGTGTATTGCGACAGCGAACATGGTGATGCATAATTCCGAATAAGACCATTGATTAGAACTACTAAAGTAGATCTGACAGCAGTACTCAAATAAACAAACCTGTTTCACACTGGTCACCAAACCATCCAACTGCGCAGGTGCAGATGAAAAGATTTATTCCATGATCGCATGTACCTCCATTTATGCATGGATCACTCTCACATTCATTGATATCTGTTAAAGAAAGCAAATAAAGAAATACAGATGTATATGCACGCGCATCTGAATATGAGTTATTTATATTATATACAGGGAATGGAAGGAGAGAGAGAGATAGATAGAGAGAGAGGACAGTTTGGCATTTTCTGGTATAATTGAATAAATGTTCATAAAGCGAGTTCAGTGTGTACAGGATCTTCACACTCGACAGTACTGAATAAGAATGACTACTTCACAAAATGATTTTTCTTAAATCCACTCACGATTGTTGTGTATTGGGATTGGATTCTTGTGGAAGGTACGCTGCATGAAGAACAACGTCTTACACACAGTGGATATATTTCGAAGTATATTTTATTTGTGAGGTCTCTATGGTATATCCTCTCACTCAGAGTATCAAATCTATTTTTCTTTTTTTTTTTAAGTCTTACAATTCACATGATACAGCAGATATATACGACTGGTCAACATTGATTACAAGTGTATTATGAAGTGGTGAAGGAAACGAAGTCTGGACATCAAAGAAAGGTTTTCAATTCCGGAAACAAAAGGCAGGACTAGTTTTAGCAGGGAGGTAGCATATCCTTGTCTGTCTGTTTGACTGTTTGTTTGTTGGTTTTTTTTTTTGGGGGGGGGGGCGGGTAGGCTAACATCAATTCAAAGTAATTAATCGGGGTAGGACAGGATGTTTTGGGTTGACTCAATCTGGTCATATATTGTGGTTTGATTGTACTTGGACCTACATTAAGATTGAGAGATGGGGCTGGATGATCACTAATACAGTGAGGGGTTAATAGGACCATTCTAGCATCTTGGTGGTATACTCGAAGGGACTCAGTAGAGACGGAGAGTATGGGGAGAGGTTAATGCTTGCCGGAGGTAAGGATACAGATCCGGTCATCAATAGTTGAATGGAAGGCGGTAGTAATAGATTTGAGTATCACTACAAAACAATATCCTCACCTCTCCCTCATTAAACAACAACAACAACAACAACAAAAACAAACACTGACAACCAACACTTTGAAGCCCAATTCCGATAAAAACACAGCACGCTGGAATGTTTAGGCGGAGTGGAACTGATCTATAATCACATGCAGTTACTTTTATGTCCTATCCAGGTGAATCTTGAATTTCGTGAAAGTGAAGTTCCTCTACTTGAAAAACAAAATACAGAAGGTTGTGTTTGCTTCTCTCGTTACTCTATTGAAGCATTGCGCATGCGCTCTGTGACAGGTCTTTATGCATTAACAAGTTAGTACTACGCTAACGCGTGTTGTTATTTTTCATTTTACTGTTTATTGGAATAACTGGCTATCAGTGTGCTGGCAACGTAAGTTTCCTCATGAAAATGACCATGGTGGTTCACAGTACGAAATCTGTAAAGCGTAATCACGTTATAAGTGAATGCCTTTTCAATTGTGTAAGCCCATAGTACGCTAATCAAGACTTCTAGTGTGTGTTCGGTGTGAGATGATAATCATAGATGTATACCTTCTGTGCACGTGGTTCCAGTCCACCCCGGTGCGCAGCTGCAGGTAAATGCGTTGGTGGCATCCAGGCAGGTTCCTCCATTTTGACACGGCGAGCTGCTGCATTCATTGATGGCTGGAATACATTTATGATCAGGAAAAAGAGACCAACAAATGAAAATCAACTAGAAACAAACACAAAGCCACATACTTAGTAATAGTTATGAAAAACACACACACACCTTAACTAGCATTTTTGTTAGCTGCAAAAAGTACATAATGACATAGAGTTTGCAGTAGTGCATAAATATGAGGAAAAGAAAATAGTGGTATGTTTGCTTTTGCCGTTGTGGTGTATTTTCGGCAATGCTTCCAATTTAGTCATCCCTGCTGTTCAATTCCATTTTTTTTTTTGCTGTGTAACCCACTTACCTATTTCACAATCGTCCCCAGTCCATCCGTCGGCGCATGTGCACTCGTATGAGTTGACGTTATCAGTGCAAGTGCCACCATTCATACACGGTGCCGACTCGCATTCGTCGATTTCTGCGAAGGAAAAGTACAAGACCCCGAAACTGTCATTATTTGCCTCCATTCTACTCCTAATTGTACTTAAGATAGAGAGATACAATGTTGTTCTCATATAACTATATATTGTAACATGATTTACAATTATCATCAATTTTCTTTATTGAGATTGCTAGAGATTAATATAATAGGCTACATGTACAGACCTTCCAGGTGAACACAACGCATTTGCGTCGAAACATTAAAGATTTTAATTGCTTTAAATGAAAGAAACATCTAAAATTTCCCATTATCACACAGCAATGTGTGCTTCCTATTATCTAGATCTATATTGAGAGAGTCAACATTTTTATCCAAAGATGATTCGTATGAGATGATAAATACCTAGCTTTCTTACTCCAGCCTTAGATGCATAGCCGGCGCATGTGTACGTAGATCTTAGAATACCCCTCCCCTTAAAAGAATGACACTTTTATTCTTTGCCTCTTTAGTGAATAAAGAAAACTTTCTCGGAGGTCGAAAAGTATCACAAATTCGCTAAACGGGCAACAGACAATGAATAAGATAATGTCTCTCTAGTGGCCATCTTTAAACAATTTGAAATCACTGCACTGATGTGAATTTCACCATTGCTTTCGCCAATTTTGAACAAACCCTTTGTGTTGGATATAGGATCTGAAAATGAAAATTCGAAATAGATTAGAAGATATTCAGTGGAAGATGATTTAGAGCTCATCTTTTTTAACTAGCGGCCACGACGAATATTTGCCGCATACGGAGAAAAGCACGGTTCTTAATCTTATCTCTTAATCTTAGCGCTTATTCTTAACCTTAAAGGAGAGCTCCGGATGATTTTCAGATATTTATATTTGAACAACTAAAAATTTGTTTTACTGAGGACAGAGTTTCAGAATTTACGATAATTGCATTGAAGAATAATAATATTTTCGAAATGTATAACAAATTGCAATGAAAAACGATGATAACATGACAGGGTCACCATAAGAATGCATGAGACGGGGCTCAAGGAAGCAGAACAAAAGAAGAAGGCATGCATAGATTATGTACAGGTGAACTCGCAAGAAAGCAGTATTGTAATGTAATACACTGAGTAAATTTTTGAAATATGCGACCGTCCTATGTCATCATCCTTGTTCAATGTAATTTGTCTAAGATTTTTCAAAGTATTGTTTCTCTGCTCAAGAACCACAACAAATTCCACAAATATATTCATGGAGCTGTTGATTTATTTATTTTATGATGTGAAATTATGAAAATCGTCTGGAATGCCCCTTTAAATCTTAACCAAGACTTGAGAGAGTAATTATTATCCTGCGTGTTATACCGACCTATCTCGCATCGTTCTCCAGTGTACCCCGCCAGGCAATCGCACGTGTATCGATTCTGCTCGTTGTTGCAATCGGCCCCATTCTCACAAGGTGAAGAGCTGCATTCATCGATGTCTATCATGATATTATACAAGAAATGACAAAATGGTGTTAAAACATAAAACTTTAAAGGAATCGTATAGTTTTGTTTGAGACCTAACTTCAGGTTTCTATAACATTTTTGGTGAGGGGATAAGAAACCTTTAATGAAATATGAAAAAAAAAATGTAATTGCAAGAGGAATTCAAATTCTACTTGATGAAAATTAGTTTTGAAATCACTGAGATATCCAAAACAGAGTGATCCTATAGTAAAAGGTCGGACCAACCTTTTAGTACAATCGCTTTGTTTTACTTTGTTTTTGATGTCTCAGACATTCCAAAGCTGATTTTCATCAAATGTACTTTGAATTCGTCTTAGAATGGTATGGCCTGTACTAAAATGTATTTCATAAGTGGTTTATTGGTATCTCCCCCCAAAAAACCTATAAAGCCCAATTTTTATCTCCACCAGTACTATACCATCTGTTTCAAGTTGTTACGTATGGCTATTGCTAGAAGATGCAACACATTTCCCCTAGATACGAGTATGCCTTGTTCGAAATAGTGGTATTCACGCAGTTAACAGAAATCACTGCTCCAAACCAACTTGACACTTCAGAAGATTGTGTCGTTTACCGGGAAGTTGAAACATGTTCGTATATTCTACAAAGTATAGTTGATTTTGCTTACCGTGTGTCTTATCCGTCTACTGAAGTGTTTATGTCTATGGATATGAATTCGAACTAAATTACGACCTATTTATTTTTCACTGATGTTCTTTTAGGAGACAGACATTTTCTAGTAGCAAATTGTAATGCAAAATCTATCATAAGCAATGATAACAATATGTAACCCGCTACAACAAAAGAATCCTAAAGTCGCTGACGGGTGAGCCGAGAAAATCGGCTTTGAAGTCAGATCGCCAAAATCTGTCAAAACGTTCGGATTTCTGTTTGAACACAATTTTGTAGTCTAATGTATCTTCTATCATCTGCCGAAATTTCAAAGCTAAATGATTAAAGGAAAGGCCTGAAAATAGCATTTTTCTGGGCCATGCTAGGCTTACCCGTCAGCGACTTTAGGATTCTTTTGTTGTAGCGGGTCACATTATTATCCATTATCTGTCTTACAAATACATAGATCAAGCGGACATACCGGTTTGACAGTTCACTCCCGTCCATCCCGGTGCACATATACATTGGTAGCCATTGATGGCGTCCATACAAGTGCCTCCATTGAAGCAGGGATCGCTTGCACATTCGTCAATGTCTGCCAAACAAACAAAAAAAAAAAAACAACAACAACAACAAGTTAATGGAAATATCAAAATTCAACTTAGCCAAGCACGGAACCGTCTTTGTCTGATGTCTACATCATATTTGTTGAAGGACCAATTTGACCCTGAACATGAGGCAGGGCTGGGACACACACACACACTCACACACACACAACAATGAAAGAAATCTCCGTTGTAATACTAATGATCTGTCATTGACAAAAAGAGGACTGTGCTAATTCCTAATAAAATCTTGAACGGATGCAGTCAGGGTTGCACGGTAGTCCAGTCGGTAGTGTATCAGCCTTTCAATCGAATGGCTCGGATTCGAATACCTGTGAGTCTGGACTGAGCAATACTGTGTGTTATCATACCGTTCCCTCGAGTAAGAGGCAAAACACCCTGTCCCTCAGATAGGACACAAAATATAGGTCCTGTGTGTTAGTGGCACATCCCACGAACGTGAGCATAAAGTCGACTTCTACTAAATAAAACCATTGCCCCATTATGAAATTTTCTATTATGTAATCTTTATCAAATTGGGTTAACAATATATGATTCATTCGTATTCGCCACTCTCACAATGTGCAAATATAAACACCCACATCTCTATTCGATGCTCTTCTTTCCCTCTATTTCCATTATAACGCTCCCCAAAAGAATTTCACCCTCAGTCATAAAGCTACCTACCCATACTGCAGTTGTACCCAGTAAATCCAGGCTGGCACGTGCAGAAGTACAGGTTAATTCCATCAACACAAGTTCCGTTGTTCATGCAAGGAGCGATTGAGCACTCATCGATATTCGTGCCGCAGTGAACACCAGTCCATCCCGCTAAACAACTGCAAGTGTATCCGTCGACCATATCATTGCAGACACCGTTGTTCAGACAAGGGAAACTTGCACATTCGTCGACATCTACCAAAAGTGTACGGTGTAAAATGATCAACTGTGTCATTCACATCGATGTAAAAGTCAGAATGACTTAGCATATAGTCTGGATAAAGGGTACCTTACGAAGAAGATATTCATGCCTTACGTGCTGTGAAACTGTGCGCCTTGATAAAATTTCACCGAAAAGAGAGTTGGCCGTTTCTTCAGTGAATTATTCACATTGAATGAGCCATATTTATATATATTGGATAATTCAGAATCTACAGATGATATTGTTTATGATATACGTGTAGCTAAAATATTAACTGGTGTTATCAAAGTATCACCTGATTGGTTTTGAATATTCAGCCAATGTATTGTAAGTGTTGACATATCTATCTGTGCTTTGAGTGCAAAAGGTACAATAAGTGACCATGCAGTTTCCCTCCGCCATTACCACAGGTTGTTATTCATTGACACGCATATAACGTTCGGATATAATGGTTACTCAGGACCTTAAATTTTCATATCTTATGACCGAGCTGCGATAGTATACCAGTAGCCTATATGTGAGAGGCTACCTTACGTATAGTGTTTATTATTTCATGGAGAGATTCGGCATACCTATTTGACATTGGTCTCCACTCCAACCAGAAGCGCACTCACACCGATATCTGTTGACATCATCTTCACACGTTCCTCCATTCAGGCAGGGATCGCTTTCACACTCGTTGATATCTGAAGAAGAAACAAGATTAAAACATTATGACGTGGAGGAACTAAACAGCGCTTTCAAAGAAGTGGCTTAAGTATTGATGGAGGTAGGACCTAAGTGTGCGCTGAAAAGGTTTCAAGAAGAATGAAACCCAAATATTAGTATAGTACACATGCATGTAATCCTCCATGACGTCACGAATAACATTGTTGTAGTCTTCTCATCCAGCGATAGCGGTATCGAGAACTTAAAAATACATAACTTTTGAACGGATTGATTGACTCAGCTGCCTTTGCTGATGTATTCTATACAACAGACATTGCCAGATTTACTCAAGTCAGATCGAGGTTCACTCCCCTATAAAACACATAATGGCGGTGTATGGGGATCGAGTTTATGCGTATAATATTTATGTAGGCCTAATATGTGTGCAAGCCCATAGTCGGAGTTATATACAATATAAATATATACAAAAAATGAAATGTAATAAGGCCTGTAAAGAGGAGATGAAAAAAAATTACATCAATGAATGTATTTATGTGATGATGATAATGATGATGATGGCATGCATGTTTATGAGAAATAGAAACAGATAAGGGAAGGAAATCATGTTTGGTTATAAATTTGTTTTGTTTTGTTTTTTTTTTTTTGGTGTTTTTTTTTCGAACATAGATGCAGTGCATGTACTTACTTGTTTCGCAATTGACGCCCGTGTAGCCGGGTTGACAAACACAATTGTATGCTGCCAGTAGGTTTTCACAGTCGCCTCCATTTTGACATGGGTTGGGATTGCACTCATCAATATCTGGGAGGAAAATGACGAAACATTATTTATTGGTTAAAGATCAATATAAATGTGAATCTTTGAATCTTGACGGAAATTCAATACGCTGTTAAAACATAAACGTTTAATACGTGTTTCATATTCAAATGATTCAATTTTTTTTCTATAGCAGAAGAGATTTATGAGACGCATTGACTTTTGAATGTTGATATTTGATGATGTTCGATGACTGAAAGGACAAAAGCTGTATAAATGCGTTTTAACCCGTTCCACACTGAATTCTGAAATCCCCATAGTTAATACACAGACCACCAGGTTCCCGTACGGAACAGGTTAATATTTGATAATGTTTGATAACTGAAAGGACCAAAGCTGTATAAATGCGTTTTAACCCGTTCCATACTGAATTCTGAAATCCCCATAGACTTAGTACAGAGGCAACCACGTTCCCGTATGGCACGGGTTAAAGAGATCCAGGAATGCTCAGAAATCAAGACAATTTTGCTCCTATATCAGTCTTAAAGAGCACTAAGCACTATTAGGAACACTGTTAACGGTCGACATTATTTTCCTATCAGAAAAGAGGACTGATTTTCAAATCTATAAGTTTCATCGCCGTCCTATCACGTTATATGTCATGGGGCGTATTTCTTTGTAGAGGCTGTACCACAATTTACAGCAACGACTTGAAAACAGGATCACGGATACCTTCGTTACATAAGACGCCGGTGTATCCGGGGGCACAGGTGCAAGTGAATCCGTTTACCATCTCATTACAGGTTCCACCATTCTGACAAGGCGAACTTCCACACTCGTCAATTTCTGCAGTAAATCATAAACAAAAATAATTATTATCTCACCAGTTTCATTTTTAAGTCTTCTGAAACTTAGGAAACTTGACGTCATCACTTTTTTTTGCAGAATAATCTTCAAATTATTCTTGAAAATATCACATAATATGACATATAGCATTCAGTCATACACTCATCGGCATGCATTCAATCAAAAGAAACATTTAAATTCAAGGATTAAAAGCTTAAGAAATCTTCTGATGTTTACTCATCATCATATTGTTCTTGTTGTAATTCGAGAGGTAACGAACACACAACCAAACTGCTGAAAACACTCCTAATAAGTCATTATAATGATAAGTAATATATTTCCTCTTCATATTGAGAACGAGTTTTACGATCACGCTAAAAACTAATTTAATTTTTTTCAAACATCAACTCAATCAACTCGTAATGTTTAGATTTCTTCCATCGCTGTGAACCGAAATATACAATTCTCCCTCTGCAGGCCCCTGTAGGAGTATCAGCCAATCACGCACGCCATTTTATTGGTTTTCTTTACGTTTCCCCAATAAGATGATAAAACATTTGTGCAAACCTGTTTCGCAGTCAGTTCCTGTATAACCGGGTTCACAATTGCAGGTATAGCCATTAACCAGGTCTACACAGTCGCCATTTTGGCACGGGTTAGGATCGCATTCGTCTGTGTCTGTAACATAGAAATATCAATAGTTAGCATAGGCATTAATCATTTGAGACGTATCTTTCCATGAAAAAAAAATCGATAGCATGTAGTTATATTTTGCTTATATCTTTCTCAAATTATCTATTGATTGAATTGATTCATTGAAATGGTTTATTGATATCGACATCGTCGCTGCCAAAGGCTTGTGATATTTTAAATCAAACGCATAAGAACAGGATACATCAAAGTAGCTCCAAAACAATTAAAAAAAAAACACACACACAAACAGATAGTTAAGTACATATTCGAGCTGAACCTACGTAGAATATATTATGACTTGCTCTGTGAAATATACGTATATATTTATTTCAAAAAAAAAATCATACTGGGAGAGGGAATCCGAGAAAAATATAGCACATGATATATAGTTTACACATAAAAGCGAAAAAAAAAAAGAGAGAAAACATTGGTCATGTTGTTTAAGAATTTCGTCGAGCGGGTGATGTAAATATGTTTCATCGCAAGGAGAGTGTTTATTGTATAAAATATGTCTCCTTTTGTTGCACGCCAATTTCTGGAACCAGCGATTTGTGGTGAGAAGTGTGTCTTATCATAGCGTTTTTATACAATACTTTTAGACATGGGCAATATTAATGGCGAAGAGATTAGGATTATGCAAACACATGCAAGGATACATCCTTTTCAAGTTTGGAGGCAAAATATGATTCAAATATTCCACACTCTTGGTATCTGTTTTATGACGGATTAAAATACTTAGTGGGATGACAAAACGGGATATACATTTTGTTGTTTCTTTTTGAAATGGCAATGGTTTGATGTTTCGGTCGAATGTCTGCTCACAGCGCATTATCACGGAATGGAATAATCTCTCGGATTATGTGGCAAACAGCACATCACTCAACTCTTTTAAATCTAACTTGGAGAAAGCATGGAAGACAAAAAAGGACAAATATGATAATGAGCATGAATTTTCATGCTCATGTTCTCATTAAACCGAACAGTGCAGAAAACATAAGTCTGTTATTTATCGCATCCAGACGATGGAGTAGCATAGGGGCAAATAAGTTCAGTATAACTTTAACTTAAAGGGATGGTACAGTATTGGTGGAGATGAGAATTGGGCTTTTAACTTTTTGCGAGATACCAAGAAAACACTTATGATGTAGTACAGAACATACCATTTTAAGAGGAATTCAAAGTTTGTTTGATGAAAATCGGGTATGGAATTACTGAAACATCCTAAAAAACGAAGTAAAACAAAGCGATCGTCATAAAGTGTGGGTCCCACACTCTATTAGAATCGGTCGTTTTGGATATCTCAGCCATTTCAAAACCAATTTTCATCAAATAAACGTTGAATTCCTCATAGAATTACATGCTCTTTCATATTTCATAAGAGGTTTCTCATTATCTCACTTAGGAATGTTATAAGCCTGAATCCTCACCTCAACCAGTACTGTACAGTCCCTTTAATGCCCACAATCAGGGCCCAATTTCATAAAGCTGTTCGTAAAGTTACGAGCAATTTACGACCGACTGGTGATCAATTCCGGTGTGCTATACTTATCAGAATTTCTATAATTCAGCACAAGAACTGTTCACCAGTTGCTCGTAAGTCGTTCGTAACTTTACGAACAGCTTTATGAAACACCCCAGGTATGTTAACCAGGTATGCATGTTCAGATTATTGTGAAGTTTTGCTTTCACTTTTAATCAGTATCGACATTCAATACGAATTCGTAGTTTTTTTTTTCTCATTTTTTTTTGCCCTCCATGGACTACATGTATCGTATTATCTCCATGTCAATAATCTCTTATCCCTTTTTTTTACTTAACATTTCTCTCGTAAATATTTACACAAACAAATGTTGGAGTGACTGCCACTTTAAACCGAACTTGTTGAGAGTACCCGATACAGAATAAATCATATCTTCCATCTGCATAATATTCAATATTTTTTCTTCATAGAGTTAAACCTATGTACTTTGTTCTTTAACTTTTCTTCAAATAGTTGTTGCTTAATGAAAATCACAACACCATTTAGAGCATCGTTTCTCTTTTCTTCACAACCAAAAATAATATTTTCCAGACTAGATACTATCTGTGGTCTAGAACCTTCATTTATCTTTTTTTTTTTCAGTTTCAGTTTCAAATTGACTTACTAGTTTCACATTCATAAACGAAATGTACAACATCTTCCAACTCTTCTTTACAAAACGAGCATTCATTTATCACTACTGACTAGGTAGTGTTGGTAGATCTTAACACCATTAATTGAAGCACTTGGACATCAATACATTCTTCACTTTATGAATGGAAGTGAATGTACATCAAGACAATGTGCTAGCGAATGTGTTATGTGTGGTGAGCACAATGGTACCTTCACACGGAAGCTGTTGACATGAAATCAGGGCAGAGGGAGAGGTCGGTGACAGAGTGAAGTCGGGCGTAGCCCCGGGACCTTTGCTCAGTCGGAGACAGATGTATGGCAAAGTGTCGCACTGCCGGAAATTCAGGTTGAGGATGGTGTTGATACCTTCAACCAACCGAGGCTGGCCCGCTGTCAACGGCTGGCTATTCGACGCCGACGGGATTGATGTGACCTGGTCGCCGGTTGTCATCCCTTGACCGTCCATTTGGTCATTGAGAAAGAGATTGACCTGGTCGGCGAAGCGTGTGATATAACAACATCAATGGTTAGAGGAGCGTGTGATATAATGAGACCAGCGGTCGCCCGGAAAGTAAGGGGGTGTAATGTTTTTACAGGATGCACTACGTACGACTCCTTATAGAGGATCAGGATGCCCGGAAGGGTATTTCTACCCATCCCATCAGACAGTACGTCCCCGGAGAACCTAAGGGACACTGTAAACACCGAGACAATTTTTACACGCTGGGAGAAATATTAGCCATATTTACTAAGTTCTAACTTTTACTGTAATACATGTAGTAGTATTTGACAGAGTGTCTAGCTATTCATTGTAAGGCTCGTTGCTGTAAGCTTACTTGTATCTCTAACCATGTCATGAATCACCAACGAAAGCATGCGTATATTCATGTGCAATTTAACGACTATAAAAGCAACGAAAGAAAAACAAGTACAAGTGCAATAACAATATTAAACACCCGAAACAAAACATGGTCACAACTAAGGCCCACTACATCCCTGTCACTCTCCCCTAAGTAAACCCTCCCACGACCTCTGCATGAAGAGGGGAACTACGCACATAAGTCCTTGACAACCGAAAATAATCATAAAACTGCCACACTGTCAGTGAGCTCACCTGCCACAGATTTGAACCAGATGCACTAGCGCCACCAGCGTTGGAGTTGATCGTCAGGGCAAATGTCAAGTTATTATTAGGGGAGCCGGCTTGAACGGGCCCTCCATTTGTGACGCTGAACGAAATTCCATTCACTTCGACGCCTATACAGCGTTTTGAATCAGATAAATCAATGTGTCAACAAACTGCCGTTGTTATTCTCAGAAATGACATGACGAACAAGGAGCTTGAAACACAGGGTGAAAACGTTAACTATCTATTAATTTCGTCTTTACTAGTGTTGATAGACGAGGAAAAGTGGAACCTTAAAACATTAAAAGAATTCAAAATACAGCGATTAGCGTTGCTTTGGGAGGCCTGTAGTTGCTAATCGAATATTGACTGTTTTTGTCAATCAACGTTTATGCAATGAATAATATGATGCGTGTTCTGGAATGACCAAAATATGTCTAAAAGTGCCAAAAGCAGGGAATATAAATAAGATAATATAGTAACAATAATTGTTTCCTTAACGAATCTGCTGGTGTTTTTAAGTGACAACAAGAACTTTCACATCATATTCATGTTAATCCTTTACCAATCCATTAGTATAAGCATTTTAAGGAGGCTTGGAACCACACCATATTAGATTATACATACCAGTGCATGAAGCAGGAGTGCAGGCGGTCAAAACGTCACTGTTGGGTTGTGGGTCGAAAGTGAAGTCGGGATTCGATGACAGGTTCTTGGAGAGTTCAACGCAGATTCCAGCGAGATCAGAACAAAGAAGGCTTTCCAGATTAAGGTCGACTTCCACAAATGGGATATTAGAAGTTTCACCGGCAGTAATACCAGTCGAAGCTTGGGTAGGGGTTAGCGACGCTGTCACTCGATTAAAAACTGAGCCGCCTGTAACGTTGCTGTCGCTGGTGTATGCCACTAATGTCCAGAGGTTGGATCCAGCTAAGTTTCCGCCGCCAGCACTCGAATCCATTTCAAAGTTGAATGTCACTGTGTGCGAAGGCGATCTTTCAACCAGAGGACTGCCGTCAAAAACATCTAGCCTTGTTGCTGTCACCTCAACACCTGCAATGAGAGATAAAGCATAGTGAAAGCTCTCAACAAATTGTTTGAAATGTAGTGCTGTTCATTTACAATCATATCTTAATAGATTGACAGTGACGGCATAATGGACTTTCCTAACAACGACTTACCTCTGCACGTCAATGGCTGACAGTCCCTTCGAGCAGCAACGCTACCAGTTAGAAGATAGTCTGGGATAGCTGCTGCATTTTTCGTGACTTCCACACACACGTATTGGATCTGGCTGCAGGTGACAGTCGAATCGAGATCCCACCGGACTCCCAGGTTGTTAAACATGGAGTCAACACCCGCTAAGAGAGGTGTGTTAATGTGAGAAGCCGTAAGAGCCACAACTCTCTCGAGGGCCCGGGCACCATTGCCATTGGCATTGTCACTGCCGTAGACAGTAAATGTCCACAAGTCTGACCCGCTGACGCTCCCCCCAAGAGGATCTGATGACAGGGTGACATCCAAAGTGACCGGCTGGTTGTTGACCCCTTCCCGGATATCACCAGACGCGACGGTGGCGGCAGTGTTCGTTATTTCGACACCTGCAAATGCGATTTCGAAAGACCAACATCAGATTTCGGTGGATGCTGAAAGGATTGGACATTCTTCCACCCATTCTCTGTCATAATGGTAGAAGATGCTGGCCATTCATTATATTACTTCGATGATTTTATCCCTTTAGCTTTAGACACTATTTGTCAAGAGGGTATAAAGAATGTGTATACATGTAATACCATGTTTTCTAACCTGAGAGCAAGAGCAAATACCTATGATTAGCTAAATGAAAAAAAAAAGAGAAGGACACTTTCATTGACTTGTAATAGTGTGTTCTATTATGACTTTTTAACGACTTTCAAAATATCTAATCAGTCGAACCTAAGAGCTTAGTACATCATTGTCTGGTAGTGCACATAGTATGATTTTCTATTGAGCGCAAGTATACTGAGAGAGCACCAACTGGTGTGATGCATTCAGTTAGCATCTCACCTCTACATGTTACTTCAAAACAGTCAACTAGATTTTCCGGAGCGCTGTCCAACAGGAACGAAGGCATCGGATCCCTTCCTTGAGAAACGCGTACACAGATGTAGCGAAACTCAGAGCAGGTTGGTCCAGAAGTCAGATTCAAGGTGTAGACGATTTGTGTTATCTGAGTGGGATTCCCAGACACGATATCAACTCCAGCCTGATCAGAGGTGAGTGAGAGAACTGTTTCAGCCAGAGGTTGGCTGCCATTCGCGTAGTTACTTGTGAATGCGGTGACCTGCCACAGATCGTCACCGCTGACACTTCCTCCATTTGCATCTGATTCGAGAGTGATTTCGAGATTGACATCTTGCTCCCTGCCTTCCAACACCTCTCCGGGAGTGGTCTGGAGAGTCGTGCTGGTAATTTCGACACCTGGTTTGTGATAAAAGCAAATATTACATAATGAATCATTCTTTATATATATATGTAACTATATATATATATATATATATATATATATATATATGTATATATATATATATATATATATATATGACCATGCATCACAAAACGAACAAAAAGTCGCACCCCTTGATTTTACGTAAGGGCTTAAAAAAGGTGAAATTGGTCAACCGAGTCAATCTTGAGTTGTTCATATTTTCTGAAAGAGCTATTCTTCTTCTATATTATTCTGTAATTTGGGTTCATGACATGAATGGAAAAGTGTGTTTCCAGCAGAATTTCTACAACCCTTTTTTGGAGGAGAGTAGAATGATCAGGTATGTTTTAAAGGCCCGTTTTCATTTATTTAAATCCTTTTCACACTTTTCACTTTCAAGTCTAATAGCTTTTGAAAGGATAATGCTACTGCTTTGAAAGTTGGCATTAATCAAGGACAGAATGTGTTCAAAGAACATGATTGATTTCAGTTTAATCTGATAATCTCTTCATTGTTGTTGCTCCGATAGTTTCCATCCTGTGTTTTGTCCCTTTCATCGCACAGCTAGCACAGTCTGGCAAAGATTAACCGCTTGAATAGACGCTGTACTTGAGAGCCTCTTTTCTCAGTTCACACTTTTCCAGAATGTGTACCTTCTTTCCAGTATTTAGATAGGTGAGGGGAGTCCATTTGAATTAAGTTTATACATCATTTTAAAGCTTAGAGTCTGCTCTTTTAGAATCTGCTCTTAACTAAAAATCCATGTCTGGCGACTTTTTGTTTGTTTTGTGGTGTAGGGTCACACATGTGATATATATTATATATATATATATATATATATATATATATATTGTAACATTGTCAGATTCGGGTACGTCACAGGTTGCTAACACAATCAACACTCCTTCTGTTGGTTAATGGTATTTTTCCTCGATTGACTTAAATGATGTACGTAAACTCACCTCTGCACACTATTGGCTGACAAGCGGTCAGGGCGTCAGCATCGCCTTCCAATAGAAAGTCTACACTGGAGCTCGGGTGCTTGGTCACTTGGACACAGAAGTAATCGAACTCGGCGCACCGTGGACCATCTGATAAGTCCCATTCGAAGTCGATTTGGGCAAGGACCGCATCTGCGCCAGCATCGATAGCCGTGCTGCCCTGGATCGCATCTAACGTGACATTTACGGGATCCACGCGAGCACCTGCCCCGTTAGGATCCAGACTGCCGAAGGCTGTCACAAGCCACAGGTTATCTCCGCTCACACTTCCTCCAGGAAGACTAGACAGCGTTATATCAAATACGACGGTCTGGCTTTCTCCTTCTTGGATATCTCCTGAATTAACTGCCACCACGGTGTCACCGATTATCACGCCTATGAAACAAGTAGAAATGGAGATGAAATAAATGTTCAGTGAAGAGTCCGTATCTTACATGGCAAACCAATTTATCAACTTTGGGGGTCAATGGCATTCGTAACGACAATCGTTACCACGAAGAATAATTTCATCCTGTCTACCCATTGAAGTACTTGTTTTAAATCCATATTCCCCACAACGATTCTCATGGACGTCATTTATGTAATTTGCCATGAGTTTGTTGATTATTATTGTGCGTGTGTGTGTGTGTGTGTGTGTGTGCGTGTGTAGTTTGAGGGACGCAAATATTTTAGACAGTACAATAACTTTGACTGTTGTTACATGTTAGATGTTGATTGTACGCATTAACGGCAAGTGAAAATGACGTAATGAGATAACGTGACAGAACGAGGAAATAAGGGAAATATTTCTTTCTTAAGAAAGAAAATCTCAGCATCGATTCCTGCTACATCGTCAACAAAAGTATGTGATACTACGCATACTTATTTTCCTCATTTTTAGCAAATTTCTTGGTATGCTGGTCTTGGGCACGCATTTATTCAAAGAACACGTTTTAGTTCTAAACTTATACTAGCACTCGATAGTTTGATGTTAATATTCATATTTTGTCGAGGATTTTGTTTTTTCATTCACTTGCCTAGTTTTATTGCTTGATCATACCAAATCTCTTCTAGTTCCATTAGTCTTAATATTCAATGAGCGCCATTATTTATAAACAGCAGGGGTTCAATAGTACAAGTACAATACTACTCAGCGAAGTAATATAAAATACTTATCTTGTCTGGAAATATCGAGGCAATGACCGAGGCAAAGACGATGGATTTACAAAACTTATCTTTAATAGGGAATCTTTGAGATGAACAGGATCATGCCCTGGCTTAGATCTCACGAGGGTAGCCAGAAGGTTTCATTTGCAGATCATAGAAAGGTGCTCATGGCAAAATATATTTTGATCATATTACGGACTTGGAAGCAAAATAAGAGGAGAGGAGTTCCGTATGAAGGCCTTTAAAGGAAAATACCCTAAATATGCAATGATACCAATCTGCAAAAGTCAGCACTGTGATAACTTACCTGTGCATGACACAGCTTCACATGTCAAAAGGACGGAATCATCAGGAATGGCGGTAAGATCAAAGTTGGGATTAGCACCATCACCCTTCAGAAGCTCAACGCAGAAGTAGCTGAAGGCAGAACATGGAGGTCCATTTTGCAGATCGAGCACAGGCATAAGACCTGATATAACAGTTTGTTGACCAGCAGTAAGTGCTGCATTGGCCTGGACTGAGCTCAGCATAATTGGTCGCAAACCAATGCGGTTGGTGCCGCTCGAATCGTCACTGAGGAAAAACGTGACATTCCAAAGGTCGGTTCCGCTTACACTTCCACCATCACCGTCACTGTCGATTTCCAGATCGAATTCGATAGTTTGAGATGTCCCTTCCAAAACTGTAACGGGCACGGAGATGTCCAACGAGGTGCCCGTTACCTCTGGACCTGTAACATATCAAGGGGGGGGGGGGGCGGAAAAGTATACATAAGCACTACAAAATACAATGTCCTGGAACATGACCGTTTTATTAGCCCTCTCAAAATCACCATGATTACAAGCATTGTGTACTACCTTTACACTACTACTGCTACTACTACTACTAATAATATGTGATGGACGCATCAGAGATCTAATGTAGAGATTCATTTTGAAATGGATTTATTTTCCCTTCGTTAAGTGATCTCCGACACGTTTTATCTCTTCCTTGGCCATCTACCATGGCACACCTCTTTCACAGTATGGTAAACCCCACTTTCCTTCGATTTCTCCTAATTAGTTTTCCCCGGTAACGATTTTTTTTTTTTTGCATCCATCCTCGTGAGGAATTTACATATAAGTCATGGATAGTTATTCACCCTCTGTTGAGATCTTTTGTTGAGCCTCTTGAATATTCAGACCCTCTCTTGATTTATTTGCATATCATGATTAATACTTACTGAATGTCAATTGCTTGGACAAGAACTGCACAATCAAATTGCTGGAAGAACAATTTGCCAGCAGATTTCATCCAAGCAAGACCTGTGTCAGCTGTGTCACAAATACTGAGTTGGAAACTGCCTCTAGTGATAAATGTGGGCGACCACGGAGCCCTATAGGCCGACTAGTATAATTATAATGCCGTGCCTAATATCTCTGTCTATTTAGCTGTGAATTTCTTCAGTTTTCTTCCATCTCTGTCTATTATTAGTGTTTGCATGTTTCTATCTTTAGTATTTTCATTTGGCTATTTCGTGCCCAATATCTCAAACAATACAATCAGTTTAGTTCAGCACAATGTAAGTGTGACTTTAAACGACAAAAGGTAGCAACCACTGAATAAGATGCTCTCTCTATAGACTCAACTTGACGGTGTATATTATCAGGCGTCATGATTAAACTCTGCTGAGATGAAGTTGTCTGTACTGACGTCATCTTTCTATAACATACATGACTTAACAAGACAGCGAGAATTCTGAGCAACCATATGTTTTGATAATATTTTGGTGGATTTTTTTTTATTTTTCCCTCCATGTGTATGTATGTGTGTGTATGTGTGTGTGTGTGTGTGTGTTTATAACCTCAATATCTTTGAAATGCGCACCCTCGATGTGCGTTCTTCTTTCCTGACATGGTGTGTTTGTGACAATTAATACCAAAACCTCTTCAAGTTCAGATACTGACTGTTGAGGACGTGAGAGATTGAAAGCTAATAGGATTTTATTCCTACCTCGGCAAGTGACTGGTGCGCATGTTCTGAGCACGCTCGAGTCTGGAAAGCTTGTTAACAGGAAATCGGGGTTAGCCATGCTGCCCTTTGCCACCTCGACGCACATGAAGCTGACTTGTGAACACAACGGACCGTTTGTCAAGTCCCAGTCCAGCACGATACCGGCGATCGTTGCAGTGTCAACGCCTGCCACAATGGGAACAGAAGCTTGCTCCTGTGTGATAAGGATTGGCTGCTGCAGATAGCGTACACCGCTGTCATCTGAAGCGTCCGAGAGCCATGCGGTGATTTCCCACAGGTTTTCGCCTGCAACGCTTCCTCCCGATGGGTTGGAAATCAAAGACACGTCAAAACTCATCGGAATCGGTGAGACTCCCTCACGAAGATACCCATCTTGGATGACGAGATTGGTATCTGTAATTTCCACACCTGGACAGAAAGACGAAGAGAAAGCAGACGAACCATAAGGAACACGTGTGATAGCAAAATGAATAATAGATTGGTAAATGAAGAAATAAAGAGATGAATAACATATTATATATTATATATGATATGTAATATATCATATACTATTTATATGTGTGTGTGTGCGCGCGCGCACGCACGCACAATTATAATTACGTTTTTGCCTTCACTGATGTTGCACATCTGAAAATCTTTTTTAATGCATGGCACGTTGATGTGCTGTATGAGCATGGTGCCTCACTGGATTCCTCGAATATACTTGATAATGATTACAAAATAATCTGATGTGAGTCTTCTTATTCATCCAGTCGATGTACAAGATTGTGGGCCCTTTCATCAACGGGAGCGTCATTCGCCCGAAGAATTTACTTGATAATTGGCGAAGCGTCGCAACAAGTGAGTTTATTTCCAGTTTCTTTATTCAAATATTAATCGATATTATAGAATTAGGAGAATGGAAATAAAAAGTACGTTTACTTTTACCAAATTATAACTCGACTTAAAAAAAAATAGATGTCACTTATTACGTCAATATTTTACATGAGTTGGTAAAAGACTAAACGAACTTTCTTTTAATTAGAGTAAACATGATGATAAGATTGTTGATCGAGAGGATTATCACCGAGTGGGTATTTGACGAATTGAAGTAGACAGTAGAGAACATTTCTACGACTGTTTCTAGATTTTAAAGAAGAGTGGCATCAACCGAAAAGTGTTTTACATGGATAGTGAAAAATATACAATTGTGGTTGTTGTTTTGTTGTTATTGTTGCTGCTGGGTGGTTTTTTTTTTTCATACCTCCACAGGGTGCAGGTGTGCAACCTGTCAGAACGTCGTCGTTGGGGACGCCCGCCAAAGTGAAGGCGGGGTTGGAATTGATATTTCTCTCAACCTCGATACACATGTATCGGAATTGAGCACAGGTCACATCTCCGCTTAAAGTGAAATTGATAAGGATATTTTGAAGAGTAGTCACTGTCCCGGCTATCACACCAGCATCAGACGCAACTTGTGGGAGATCCACGGGAGTTTCCAGGTACCTTAGCCCTGTTCCATTACTGGTATCGCTGCCAAATGCTGTCACATACCAGAGGTCTGTCCCGGACAAATCACCACCTAAGCTGTTCGTTGACAGGGCCACAGTGACGCTGATGGCAGATGTCAGTCCTTCCAACAACTCTCCGCCGCTGATTGCTGGGGTGACCATCGTAATTTCAACACCTGGAAAGTATTCAATATTCAGTACGAGGTATTATATTCTCTAGAAGACATTATCCTGGCAGATACTTAATTTTGAAATATCATACATCTTACCTTGATATCATGTATTATCTAATTTTGTTATATTTGATGTATATTTCATGGAGAAATATGAACATGAATTGAAAATGAAATGGAAATTAAATTTGAAATACTTCGTCGAGCCTGACTAAATTGCTGGAGTTTTCAAACGTGGTATTGCTTTATACAAAACCAATAAAATGTCACGAAGGTTTTTCAAATGTGTTTTTGACAATCATTGTATTTTTTTATTTTGTTCGTTTAATATTTGTCTGAAAAAACCGTATCATCTAAATCTGTTATCTGAATTTTGTTTCAAGAATAAATTCCTGTAAGACTGGTTCCGGCTTTCTGTGTTTTCGACTAATGAGGAATTTTGCCAGGCACGAAGACCTTTCAAAATGTTTTTAAACAAGAGGTCAGCATTTTGATACTGTTTGATAATCACGAATTGAATGTTCTAAACAAAAACAACACGTTTGAGGATTTATTGATACCCAAGATATTCATGGCTGTTGCTTTTGTCAAATGTCAAAATTCGATTTTGAGTTACGGATCTTGTCTTGTGATTTCTTGTTGCTTTTGCAATGCGACGTCTCAAATTGGCCTGTTGCTTAGCCAAGTTACATTCGTCGTTGTAGAATGGTTTCTGTGTGTATGCTGTGTTTGTCTTCCTGTTACTCTGCCCTGGAACACTAGGGCAAGACTTACTTCTGCAAGTGACTTGTTGACAGGCTAGGAGATCGTTGTTACTGGCAGCACCGCTGAGCAAGAAGTCTGGATTGGCTTCAGGCCCTTTAGAAACTCGCACACAGAGGTAGTCAAACTCAGAGCAAGGGGGGCCATTCGTGATATCAAGGGGTATGCTGATCCCGGCAATCGTGCTTGGTGTTCCAGCGATAACCGCTGTACTCCCCTGCACACTGGTCAAAGTGGCGTTAGGAAGGTTGAAAACGTTGTCTACCCCATCAGAGTCTGAGCTGAGGAATGCAGCTACATGCCATAACTCGGACCCACTGACACTGCCGCCGTCAGGGTTCGTGTTCAGAGTGACATCGAAAGCTACAGGCTCTGAAGAACCTTCTCTGACATCCCCAGAGGTCATCACTAGCTCTGTACCGGTTACTTCAACTCCTGCAACACAGAAAGGCGCATATCATGAGAGCGGTTTACTTGGTAAGTCTCACTTCACATTACTGTATGCGGTATTGTGTTAGATGGATGCACTTCGCGCATCGCCATACCTTAGTTTTCAAGGATTTGATTTCGCTTTTTGCACACTTTCTTAGACAATAAATCAAGCCAAAAGTAATATAACGTACGTAGGCCTACATACCTCTGCAGACAACCTGCTGACATCTTATAAGCGAAGAGCTTGTCGTTCCGGTTAGTAAGAAATCGATCGATGGGTTTGCACCCCTGGAAACCTCAATACAGAAGTAGTTAAACTGGGAGCACGTTAGTCCGTCTCGAAGATTGATATCCAAGGCAAGGTTTGAAATGGTTGCAGGAGAACCGGCTGATACACTGGTACTTCCTTGGGACGGACTTAGAGTGACGTTGGAGCTGGCGAGTCGGCCGCCACTTCCGTCAGCAGTCTGGCTTAGAAATGAAGTGACCTGCCACAAGCCGGAACCACTGACACTTCCGCCAGAATCCACAGATATAAGATCGACATCAAAGGTCACAGTTTGTGATTCGCCTTCTCTAAGGTCTCCAGAGCTCACCTGGACATTTGTTGAACTGATCTCGACACCTGGAAGTAATAAAATAGAGCTTTGTTCTTCCCAGGTCACGCATAGACATTTTTAAAAGAACTTCTTTATACATAAAGAGCATTGGAGCAATGCAATTCCCTACCACTTGCGCTAGAGTCAGTATTAACTGTAAAATTGTTTCAACCATCACTCTGAAAATCGTGCATGCAATATCTATTTAAAGGCGATTTCATTGATTAACTTGTACTGACCAGTCACATTCCGTTGATACTTTTATTGGTAAGATTAAATATAGTCTTCAATTATTATTTGTAATACTGGGTCTAGTAAATACATGTCTTCAATTTTTTTTGTCACTGACTTATGCTGTTATTTTGTGTTATTTCTTAAAGTAGAAACAAATATTGAAAGAAAGATATTATTCAGAGGGGTGAAGGCTCAGGTTTTTGAGTTTCTTCAGTTTGTCTCTCTCTACAAATGAAAATTTGTTAAGATCGCAACTGCTGATGTGTAAATTAACAAACATGTCGGAAAAAAGGAACAAGTGGGACTTGAACCTGTCATCTACTGCTACAACAAATATTGTACCTCATATTTGAAACTCTCTTTTAGACCGCGATAAGTAGGGCTATCCACCAATGTTTTTGGTGCCATTGGATATTCTTTATTGATTTGGCTTGATTTCATATTGAAATAAAAAAATCGATAACAATGTTATCTCGCCAGAATATCTTAGTATATCATGACCAAACTACACTTTCAACCTTGTGCGTGAGTGTGTGTTTGCGTCTTTGCTTAAACAGTTGAAGTTGGCGTTGGAAAGCATGACGACTTGTCATTGTCCATTTCTTAAAGAGTGCATATTATATATATAATATATTTACCTCTGCAAGATATTGGAGTACAGGTGGTGAGCACGTCATCGGAAGGATCTCCGAAGAGTTCAAAATCTGGAGAAGCACTTGCGCCCTTCTGCACCTCAACACAAAAATGGCTGAGCTGTGAGCACGTAGGTCCGTCTGCAAGCTGCCAAGTGACTGCCAATGCTGGAATGGTGGCCATGTTTCCGGCTGCGAGGGTCGTTGCAGCTTGCAGAGCAGTAAGCATGACATTAGTTTCTTCGAGACGCTCACCGGCGCCAAGAGAGTCCGAGCTGACAAAGGCTATAATCCTCCACAGGCCACTGCCAATGGCAGTACTACCATCTGCGTTAGAGGTGAGGCGCACGAGAAATTCGACGTCTTGGGCGATACCTTCGCGGAGTGCATCAGAATCCACTTCTACCTCAACGTTGGTGATTTCAACAGCTATAAATCAAGACACGTAGATAAAGATGTGGAAAGTAACTACGAGTAGTGCAGAAAAACTTCAACCCCTTTGAAGCACTCGTTAATATAAATGTACACGATACAACATAATCAAAAGGTTCAGGTGATATTTTTTACAGGTTCAGGTCATTCTGTTCGGTATTTATGCTCGTCTACGGCTATACAATCTATGAAAATACAGTATAAAAGATACAGTTTTGCACATGAACTCCTCTCACCTCTACAAATCACTGGCACGCATGTCACAAACACATCGGGAGGGCCGGACAAACTGAAATCGGGTGAGGCCGAACTGCCTTTCGACACTTCCACGCAGATATATCTGTTCATCGGTGTATCTGCACAGATGGCACCAACAGTGTCCATGTCCAATTCAAAAGACAATCCCTGAATAGTGGACTGAACTCCTGCGGCGATACCAACACTTCCTTGAACATTGCTGAGGGTGACGTTAGTTTCCCCTATTCTGCCGCCTGAACCATTCATAAACCTGTTTCCAAAGGCCGTGACCCTCCATAGATTGCTGCCCTCTACGTTTCCCCCCTCTGCGTCTGAATCTAGAGCCACATCAAATGTAACCGTCTGCGTTGTCATTCCCGTCGTCAGATCTCCAGATTGAATGTTGACATCAATGTTTGTTATCTCCACACCTGCCATGAGAAACGTACAACATCATAAAGATATGATGTCTTTCTTAAGGATGTAATGTCTTTCTTTATGCACTCATGAATTGAAATTAAACATTTGAGACTTATTCCTTCATTTTGTAAATATAGCCTCTGAAACAAATTGGAGGAAAATAGGGAAAATCAGTACAGAATTAATTGGACGGTGTATGGTTTTTTATAGTGACTGGCACTTTTCTGGCATTTTGATCGTAATTCATCCGTCTTTGTTTTCCCCCAAATGATTTATAAATATCACATTCAGCAAAGAATACGTTCAAATGCGTTCTGTATGAATTGCAATCGTGTGAGAGTACTTCTGAAAAACTTGAAATTGTCATGATTGTGGGAGTGAAGTCTGAAGTCTGTGAACAATCTAATAAGTTAGAAATGCCAAAAAGTCTAGAAAAGTTTGTTTCAGGCAGGATAAAAGAAACTAAAATCAGATTAAACTCGTATCTCTCACTTCCTTGAAGTTGACATAATTTTGAAAGAAACATATTCTTACCGATGTATTTACTTCGCAAACAGAGTGAACTTTCCCTTTCCTAAGAGCAAGGATATGTATAGCTCAGGGATGATTGTTGTTTGGTAACGCTGTACATCACAACCTTTTGACTTTAAATGACCAATAACTTTGGGAAAAATACACATTTCTGATTTTTCTTATTATTAAAAGGAAATAAATACGAAGCCGTTTAAAACGTGAACAGCTTACCTCTGCAAGTGATCGTGGTGCATCCAAGGAGGGAACCAGTAATCTCATAGTCCGGTGACGGACTTTCACCCTTGCTCAGACGGGCACAGAAATACTGAAGCTCAGAACAAGTGATGCCAGCACCGACATTGATTGTACCGGACTGTAGTACGGACAGAACAGTAGGCGAAGGGGGTTGCCATAGAGCTGTTTCCTGTTCCCCTGAAAGGGTCACTAGAAGCTCTTGACCAGTGACTTGAGTTCCTTCCATATTTGGGCTGAGAAACACATACACACGCCAGAGGCCTGATGTTCCATCACCACCCACCGAGTACGTTGCCAGGGATGATGGCGTTATGGTGAGGTTAAAGGTCACAGACTGGATTTCCGTGCCGCCATACACAAGTTCGTTGGCGCCAAATGATGGAACAGTGGACAAGACGATAACCACACCTGCGGACAGAAGCCAGCGTGATTGGCCATGGAGAAAAAAAAAGATAATTAGAGATGAAGAGATGTCGCTTCTTTATGGATTATAACTTTTGTTCCTCGCCAGTAATACCTACAGCATGTATACTAAAAAATTAATATGCATCGGGCTATAATGATCTTTAAAGCAAATAAAGCGTTGTATCATATCCTATATGCAGGAGCAATTAATTTCCTATACTCTTTACTCATATATATATATATATATATATACACATACACACACATGGTATTCATATATACTTACACATACACACACATAGTATATATAAATTTATATTATTATATATATATATATATATATATCGCTATTGTTAATGGGTTGTTATCAACGAGAGAGTCAACGTGGAGTTTGAGGAAAAGAAAATAATAAAGTGTTAAATGTATTAAAGGGTTATGAGCAAGGAGAAGGTTATAAGAAAGAAAAAAGATGTGTTTAAGAATAGGAGGGCAAGGTAGATAGATAGAGAGAGAGAGAGAGACAGAGAGGAAAAGATAATGATTTAGTAAGAGGGAAAGAGGAGGAAAAAAAAACAGACGAATGAGACAAAATTGACTTATTAAGGTAGAAATGTATGCTCCATGATCAAATATTGCATATTTTAATTTCTTTGTGTATCAAAAATGTATTCTTTCGTCAATCCGTTCGTGATTATGTAACTATTGTTGAGTGTGTCTTTTATTATGCACGATGTATTTACATGTTTTTCTGTACTGCCCTTTGTCTTTGCCTTGTGTTTTCTGTTAATCCAGGAAGCAACCTAGGCCCTTCATGTCACATTGTTTATTTTTATACTATTCAAAGAATGTTGAACAGCAAATATATGTATATATATATATATATATATATATATATATATATTACATATATGGCTATGTTACTATCATCAATTTTTAATAATCATACTTGCCTACTTCACAGTTGAATCCGGTAAAACTTGGAGTGCAAGTACAGTTGTAGTAATCTTCAAAGTCATTACATGTTCCACCATTTTGGCATGGGTCACTTCGGCATTCGTCTGTGTCTGTAGATAGAGAAGATTAAGAGTTGTAGTCGTATTACAACAGCTCTTCCCAAATAGAGAATCAGAAACGTCTCTGAATAAGCTTCCCTCCTTATATTGGTTGGTACAACCAATACAATTTCCGGAATACTTCAACGACACTAGTGGTATCTTTTTTTAAGCCAACATGACCCATTGTTGGTTACTGCTTTCATTACAGAAAGAAAGTGAAATATAACACGCTGAAATAGTGTTTTGTTTGTTCATTTGCCATTCTATATTGTGCACGTGTGGCTCTTTATCATAACGACATAATTTGTCGATGCGAGCGCTGGGATATAGGGATCATTAACTCTTTGGCTCAGTATATGAACCCATTTTTAGAGTATGGTGTATTTTGAGAAAAATGGAACAAAACTAAAAACTTCTTGGATCATATCTTATCTCTCTCACTCATTCTTTCATTTGTATTTTGTATTTTGGAAATTTTAAAGATATATTTGATTTAGTTCGGACCTTCCGAACCTTTTACGACATCTTTATAAGTGGTTCTTATGCGGGTAGTTTCACTTCATCATCACATCACTATTTTCAATTAATTTGAACGTTGGTTTATGATACTGTAGTCATATCATCAATAATACCGTCAAGTCGTCAAATCTATATATTTCTATGGCAATTGATGAAAAAACAAACTAATGGAATAAGCAGCAGTAAAGGAGACTTCAAAGCAGTGAACATAAGGAGGACTCAACACATATTATGATTATGTTCGCCCTTTTCTACGAGATTACGAAATCCCACAGATTTTGTATACAATTATCTAAAGCAAATTTTTCACGCAAGATATTGGTCGCTGTTCGTATATGACACTGTTGATGTTGCTACCTGTTTTCGTAAACACATAGAACAATACATTCCATTATATACAGAAAAATATTTCTAATTTATACCGAATACGACATTAACAAAACTATCGATATTCCTCACGATCATGCCAGAAAACAAACAAGCAACAAACGAACAAACTTACCAACACCACAATTGGGTCCCTCGTATCCCTGTAAACACAGACAAGTGTAATCCCTGAGCAGGTCTACGCAAGTCGCTCCATTCTGACAAGGCTGTGATGCGCAGTCATCTCCATCTGTGAGGGATAATGTGTATTATATCACCTGATGTCTCTAACTTTTCATCCAAATTTGTCATTCTGTACTACTAGCAATCGAAGAATACTACAAAGTACGGGGGTTGCACGTTTCTGATGGCCAGTTTACGATGTGAGTGTCAGAAAAGGCTCTTCAGTGGGTTTACACCATGTTGCTTAAGAGAAATAAGGTAGGATCCTGTGTATGTGTGTGTGTGTGTGTGCGTGTGTGTTTGTCCCCCTCTCCAACATCGGATATCCATTTTATGTCTACTCGTTTGTTTGGTATAGTGTAGTTTTGGTTGAGATGGGACTTCTTTTTTGTAAGATTATTACATGGGAATCTAACAAAACAAAAAACAGCATATATTTCTTACAGAAATTCAAAGCATTTTCATCAACATAGATTTTGAAATGGCTGAGATATCCAAAACAATTATTGGTCTCAATAACAGGCGAGAATAACCTTAGATTAGGAGCACAACCAAAACTCTACAATCCCTTTAAAACGCGACAATGTTTAGGTGCTTACACGAATTTATAGTCGGATCTGAAACCTTCTTAATGTGAACCAAGAGTGCTCCAGACAAAACTAGCTTTGTATATCGATACCAGTCAATTCAACAGAAGAAATTCGCACATTAAAGTCTATACGTGACATGAACAATACATGTAAATACAAGATTGAAAAAAAAAATCATTGATTCTGATAGATTTGTCCATTTCACCACAGATAGATAATTTGCTGACTATCATGGTTACAAACGTTTCACTGTATCTTTTCTATTATGGATTTTACATGAAATTCCGATTTCTGCCCATGTAATTATAATGTATAATTATCTGCGATTTGTAATGACCACACACTAACTCATCCATTTACTGCCCTGTGTTGTTTGATGTTCAGTATGAGTTGAAATTGATGATTCCATAAGTAATCTACACAACGACTACAGAAACCAGAGGGACATTACAATAATGAATCAATTAATATCTTTCAATGCTCCTTCATTTTTCGGAGGCAAACCTTGTCAGTGAGTATCTAGGACAATTACCCCATACCCTTTGCCTAACCCTACCCTTATAAAAACCCTGCACCTAGTCCTAACCCTAACCAAAATTCTACCGCTAAACTTAACCCTAACCCTAATCTCCACTCTACTCTTAGGCCGGGGGGGGGGGGGGAGAGGGGGTAATTGTCATGATACTGTCAGCGCAATACACCGGAGAAGTTAACATCGAATGCCTAAATGAATGAGACGTGAATGATTATATAAGTGATGGGAAGAACAATTAGTTGTATGGATAAATGAATTACGACATCATACCTGCACTGATCGCTACCGAGTAATTACTGGGTATGTTCCTATCAGTAAAAGTCCAAATCCATATGCTAGGTCCACTGAGCGTTAAAGTGAAGGTGCCGTTGTCACTGTCAAGTTCCCGCGTCGGATCAACAGGGTCAAACGGAACGTCACCCGTGCCAATGACGATGAAGTCCTTATCTCTTTCTATGTTGTTATTGAAGATCGTTACGTTGATGACTGTCGCACCGTGGATACGTATCAGGGTGAAACAATTTTGTCTTGCTGGCAACTGTGCTGGAGTGCTGTATGTCGCCGTGTACTCGTAAATGTTGTTCGTGAAGCTACACTGCCTATCAATCACTGCAACGAAAAATATCAGAAAAAAACAAACAAACACCTAAATACAGAGTGAGTATCATCGAACCTCCGTTGTCGTTGTTCAACTTGGATCTTAGCCATCTGATGACAAGTCAGACGCCAAGCATCAATCTCTCCAATGTAGTGTTTGTAGTCAATTCAGTTAAAGGAGACTTCAGGATGATTTTCAGTTTTTTACATTTTAACAACTATAAATTAGTTATACTGAGGACAGAGTTTCAGAATTTGTGATAATTGGGATGAAGAATAAGAATATTTTCAAAATTTAGAATAAATTGCAATGAACAAGGATGATGACATGGCAGAGTTACTATAAGAATGCATGAGTTGGGGCTCAAGGAAGCAGAACAAAAGAAGAAGGCATGCATAGATTATGCACAGGTGACCTCGCAAGCAAGCGGTATTGTAATGGAATTACACTGCTACATTTCTGAAATATGTGAACCTCCTATGTCATCATCCTTGTTCAGTGTAATTTGTTTAAGGTTTTTCAAAGTATTTTTTCTCTGCTCAAGAACCAAAATACAATTCCACAAATCTATATATGGAGCTGTTGATTTATGTACTACATGATGTGAAATTATGAAAATCGTCTGGAATGTCCCTTTAAAACGTTGGGAGGACAGGTAACAATGAGGGCAGCAAACAAGTGGTGTAAATAATGTTTGCTCATTCATTCAATTCAATTTCTTCTTTTTTTCTCTCAAATTTCCATTGAATCATGCAACCTATAGTCAAAGAAAGAAGCCCTGTGAACAGAAAGTAACGATTATTCAGTACTACATAACGCGCATTTTTTTTTAATAGATAAGCAATGTACAACTTAGCTAGATATAACTTTGTTCATAAAGCAAGAAAAAAAAAAGAGGCGGTGGGTGTTGTATGTACTAGGTGTTACAAAAAAAAAAATCCCACTTTTGATTCTTAATAGTTCGAAAACTATACATCATAATGAGGACACCGTCATTGGTGTGAGTACTAGCTGAATAATGTACAATTTAGTTAGAGGTGATTTGAAAAATAGAGCAGGAATCAGTTTTGTTAAATACTTGATTAATCTTAAAGTTAGGTTCCAGATTTTTGGCCAAAATGAACCCTCTGTACGAAATTGAATTTTAAACGAGAACCAATGATGTGTATATGAGCGTGTGGCTTGCAAGGACCCTGAACAATAGACATGAATACCACGAATACCACCTTTACATGCAGAGCTCTGCTGAGGCTTTTGGACTACTCCAAGGCATATGGATGCTTCATTAATAAATTCATGAGGGATCCCCCTGGGGACTGCTAAAATTAAAAAAAAATTGAAAAAAAGAAAAAAAATAACCACATGCTTTCATGTGCTTGCGTGTACTACATTTCAGGATAAACCAGGGAGGTGTTACAGAGATGGAGTGGCAACTCGTCGTAATTCATGCAAACGCATGTCTGGGTTCAAGGCGTTACAATGGGATGTCTAGCATTCCACTACGCTTTGAAGTCATGCTCGGCACCGCTCTAGTTGCAAGACGAAGTTCGGAGACGAAGAGCGCATTTCACTTTTCGTTAAATTACAAGCTTTATTTCACCGTAAAATGAAATACTCGAATTGATTTAGAATAGTTTAGGAAAGAATTCAATATTATAAACATGTATTTCTAGTTTCTTTGTAATGCGAAATCGAAATGAAATGAAAATCAGGCCATCTTAAAAACCTAATATTTTTCTACGATGCGCACATTTGCGCATGTTAGTTTTCTATCTTTTAATCTGGTATATTTTGATCTTTCAAATAAAGTACTCCGCTAAAGCGTGTTCCAGCGTGCTTTTAAACTATTTTGCTGTTAAAATTGTTAGTTTTACACTGCATTTTGATTCGCTGCTCCAATTCAAGGTACACAAATTCATTGTTGCCATCACATTGAAAGAGAGAGAGAGCGAATTGCAGTAGGGGCAAGTATTTCTAGATGTGAGAGCGCTCGTCCCGACTATTGATGCTCTCTTTTGTCAAAGCACATGGGTAACACCTGTAGTTGAACGCATAACTTCTCCGTGGTGCCGTGCATGACTTCAAAGGAGAGCAGTAAGTTGTCTCTCCTTCTCTAGCACCTCCCTGGATAAACAAATACTAGGTGTGATAGCGGAATTTCTCATGCATATGTAATAGAGCATTGCAATCCTGATCATTGTTCAGGATCATTGCCTTAAAAACGGATCAGATCTGCAGTTTGATTCGGATGAATGTTGATACCCTCTTTGTTTGGATTTAACAGGCGTCCAGAATGAATTTCATTATCGGCGTGATTTATAAAGCCCCAAACACCCAGACAGATGAGTTCACCGACATATTGCGCTTGTGTTTTAATAAAACAGCACGTAAGAATAAGCTATGCTACTCAATGGAAATTTTAATTTTGATCTCCTTAAAAGGTCATAGGCCTATTACGGTTGAACTAATGGATTTTATAACGCAGGCCTATTTAATTCATTCTGTTTCAGACCAATCATAACCAAATCCTCTCGTGTAACAAATTTCCTGTACATGTATTGGCAACAATAATGTACAGAAAAGAATCAGACGAGAATATTGAGTTACTTAATCTTGACTTAGTGAAGGAAGAATGGCAAGAAGTGTATCTTCAAAATAACGCCGATAAAGGTTATGATATTTTTCTAGATAAACTTTTATATTATTATCGAAAAAACATTCCTTTAGTTAAGAAAAAAAACACGTAGAAAGAACAAACATCCCTGGATTACAAAGGGAATCATCAATTTAATAAAAACCCGTAATAGATTGTATAAACTGGCGATTACTACCCACAATACAAAACATTTTACAGATTACAAAAAGTATAGAAATATACTCAGTAACTTGATTCGTATTTCTCGTAAAATGTATTATTCCGATAAGTTTGACAATCAAAAGGATAACGTAAATGGCTTATGGGAAACTATATATGAAATAACAGGTAAAAGTAATAAGGAAACATCGTACGTTTTTTATAATGACAACAAAGAACTCACAAACCCTGATGAAATACTGTATCTGATGCTTTTAACTCATATTTCGTAAATATTGGCCCCCAATTAGCTTCAAAAATAAAAAAAAACATGTTCATTTAAACATTACTGAATTTCTTCTACCAAACTGCGACAAATCCCTTTTCTTTACCCCAACAGATGAGGAAGAAATACTGGAGATTGTTAACAGATTAAAGCCAAGTAGATCTAGTGGTCATGATGAAATAAGTGTTTATATACTGAAGAAAATCATCAAACAAATAACCACACCTTTATCTTACATTTTCAATCTTTTACTGTCTTCTGGAATATGCCCAAACTCATTAAAAATTGCGAAAGTAGTTCCAATTTTCAAAAGAAAAGACGACCCTTCTCTTTAAAAAAATTATAGACCAATATCGTTATCACCTAGTATTTCTAAAATTCTGGAAAAAAATTATTCATAAACGCCTGTACATTTTTCTTCATGTAAATGACCTACTTATACCTAATCAGTTTGGATTTAGAAAGGGCCATTCCACCGATTTAGCTATAATTCAATTGTTAGATAAGATCACTGAATCTTTTGCAAATAAAAAACACTTTGTAGGAATTTTCATGGATTTATCAAAGGCTTTTGATACCATAGATCATGATATATTAATTTACAAATTAAAAAGATATGGTATTCGTGGTTTAGCACTTTCTTGGATTATTGATTATTTATCCAACAGAAAGCAATATGTACTATTTAAGTCATCTAAATCTCCGAATTCTAATATTGTATGTGGTGTTCCCCAGGGATCAATTCTTGGCCCCCTGCTGTTCCTTGTATATATCAATGATATAATAAATACATCAAAAACTCTTAAATTTATACTTTTTGCGGATGATACTAATATTTTTTACTCCCATGAGAACCTCGAAACATTGTTTAATACTCTGAACACGGAAATAGACAAAGTCTCCCAATGGTTTATATGTAATAAATTATCCCTTAATGTCTCTAAAACAAATTTTATACGTTTCAAACCTACTGCTCCACAGAACATTAACAGCAGTTATGATATTAATATTGATGGATTATCCTTAACTGAAGTAAGATCTACTAAATTTTTAGGAATCACAATTGACTCGAGTTTATAAACTTGGAACGATCACATTCATAATATCCACACGTCTGTCTCAAGAACTGTAGGAATTTTATATCGACTGAAAAACTTCATTTCTCAAAATTCCCTGACTATTCTATATAATGCATTGATCTTACCACATATCACATACTGCAATATCGTTTGGGGAAACTGTGGCTCAACTAAAATAAATCCAATTCATACTCACCAAAAACGTGCTGTACGTTTGATTACCAATTCCCGTTACTTATCCCCATCCAATCCCCTATTTCGTCAACTAAAAAAAAATTTGAAAATTGAGGATCTTCACACCTTTCAAACTGCTGTTTTTTATGTATAAATATACATTTAATTGTCTTCCAAAAATTTTTGATGGTTTCTTCACTCCAAATTCCACCGTTCATTCATATCCAACACGTCAGTCGTCCGATTACCATCTCGAAAACCCCAGAATCATTTTAGCTCAAAAATCATTAAAACATAATGGACCAGATATTTGGAATTCTTTCCCCCTAATTTAAAGCAATGTACGTCGTTCAACATTTTCAAACGAGAACTAAAAAAACACCTTCATAATCCAGTATACTTCTGACACATAAATATTCATACCACCTGGTCAACAAACACCCTAAACAATGAGTTCACGGCCATAACTGAAGTAACATTCACCTCATCACACTGATACACAAAATAACACTCAACGTACATTAGTCCATGGGCCAGGCCAGATATTGGTACCATCTGAGGTGGCAAAACCTTTTTGGTGTCATTTTGTTTGTCGGGCATAGATATGCTTATCAAGCTATGATAGCATTTCCAAATGAGTAGCTTAGTCATAGTAAATGAATTTTTAACCAATTTGGTCTCGTTGTTATATCCCTATACTTCTGAATCGAAACTAACCGCAATACAAAGAAGAGCACTGTCTTCTGTATGTTCCATAGAGCTGTAAAATGCAGCTCTATGGTATGTTCACAGGTGTTCTGTTGTAAACGCGGTGCGCTTAGTCTTTATACAAGGCAGCGAAGGGAATATCCAAAGGTTATGATGTCCACAGCGCTTAGTCTTTATTCTAGACGGCGAAGGGAATGTCCAAAGCGTATGATACAGTGTATATGCTTTTATCTAAAAACAACAACAACAAAAGCAATTCCTCGTGAATTTTACCGTATCTTTCAATTATTTATAATTTTCCGGCGAAAACGCTACGGTGAAAACGCTGATACCACGCCAATGTCGCTTTATTTCCCTCCAACAATGAAAGATAATGCAAAAACAATGTACCGGTACACTACAATACATTATAATAAATAACATTGTAAATGAACAGAGTGATTTTTGTTTAAAACTGATGTATTTGTTGATAGGGTGGTATAAAAACAGTATAGATAATCCCTTTTATGAGGAACTTTAGATATGATAACGGTACATTGGTCTAGATAAAGAACTAAGCGCACTGCGTGACAGCTGTGGACATCATAACCCTTTGGATATTCCCTTCGCTGCCTTGAATAAAGACTAAGCGCACCGCGTTTACAACAGAACACCTGTGGACATGCAGAAGGCAGTGCTCTTCTTTGTATAGCGGTTTAGTTTCGATTCAGAAGTATAGGGATATAAATACGAGACCAAATTGGTTAAAAATTCATTTATTATGACTAAGCTACTCATTTGGAAATGCTATCATAGCTTGATAAGCATATCTATGCCCGACAAACAAAATGACACCAAAAAGGTTGTGCCACCTCAGATGGTACCAACAACCCATTTTTCGGGTCTTGGCCCATGGACTACATACCAAGATTCATCCCAACACAATGCACACCGCACTGCACCGCACGTCCTTCGCACAATTACTTCCCACTCAGTGAGTGGCAAGATTTTCTTTATGTATCTCTTTATTGTGCCCTTCGCACAATTACCCCGAACTCAGTGAGTGGCAAGATTTTCTTTATGTATCTCTTTACCTGGGACCATCTTCCTCGTCAAGCTTAGCTTATGATGATGGTCCCCTGCATTTCATTTTTATACTTTCCTATTGCTTCCTTTCATATATCGTTCTTGAAAAAAAGAAAATGTATGTAAGATCCAAACGTTACGAATATTAGCTGTGTAAATGACTATGTAAGTATTTTGTTGATTTGTTGATTTGTATTGATTTTGAAATGCAGAAATAAAAACTGAACTGAACTGAACTGAGCTGAACATCCTTACGAATGCTACTGACAAATATATATATATATATATATACATATATATATATATATATATATATATATATATATATATATATATATATATTGTGTGTGTGTGTGTGTGTGTGTGTGTGTGTGTGTAAACGCCGATATTTTCCACTATATCATTTTCCAATTTTTCAGTTCACTAACTATGGGTTTTAATAGAAACTGTCTGAAAACATCACGTGTTTCCAGACAACTTTGTATTTCATCCCTTATTGAGGAGCTTGTCAGTTGATTTTACGGCTGTAACAAACCAGTCAGATGTTAATACTGCATAATCATGATATTAGATATTTTTACCAGCGTCTGCAAGAAACATTCTAAATCAGGATACAAAAATTAAGATAAAAACTGGTAGTGAAACATTGGATCACAACTGGTACTCTGCGTTCCATGAATACGAGGCAGAGATTGTATAGGAAGTATTTAAAGACAAAGCAGTTGTATGACCTCAGACGTTACGTGCGCTTTATCACGTAACAACTTAACCGACGTAATTAGTTTTTCAAGAAAATTGTATTATGAGAATTTATTGAAACAATTTAAACAAAGACGTAGAATGTTCCGAAAGAATCACTCCGTAAAAACGGGAGTAGGGGGAGGGGAAAGGGGGGGGGGGGAAGGACAAATGCCATTGACCATGACCCCGTCCCAGGTCCAGCAGCTTCCCCCCCCCCCCTCCTGAATCGCACGCTAATGGGGTCTTTCCCTGGAGTTTGAAGAAAATTTTGAACTTCTCAGGATATATTGGATCTGACCATAAATGATTTGAGTATTTTTTCATGAGCTGGTGCAGTACTCTGTGAAGGGCATTCGTGTTAATGGCATTGGTTCAAGGTCTAGACAGTCAAGTTTCCCATCTGCATTTTAAATGCCGTTCTTATTTTTGTCAGGAATCCGTATAAGATCATCCAGTTGTTCATAATAATTTAGTAAATAGATGCTTGTTACTCATAAAACACTTCTTCTTATACATGTAAATATGCTTTCAGAATTTTGAACTTGTTAAATTCTCTTTAGGCAGACAATAAGAAGAGATAAAGTCGAGTCTGAGGATTTTTTTCTGTGTACTAGCGTATGGGTCACTTGAATATACACTTATTTTGCCTCTTTTTCATCTTTACTATGATTATCTTCTTGTTCGATATACATGTAATCCTTTACTTTGGATTAATTTTGGTTTAGAGATTTTTTTTTAATAAAAAGGGGAAAATGAACTGATACAAAACAAGATTAGGTTGGTTTATGTCGAGACTAAGAAAATACATGGTGTACACCTTATATAAGTCCTACCTAAACTAAAGAGCGGAGTATTATGTTCTGATATTATAATGATTTATATAGCAAAGTATATATATTATAGTTTATAGGGTAAAGTATAGGATGGTGTGTAGAGTACAGCTTAATCCACATAGTCATATCAAGATGGTACAGGAGAGAAAAATGTCTGATTACAATTCCTTAATGTGCACATTACAAAATAATGACATGTTAAAAGCAGTGTGTCTAGTGTGAAGAATGTAAATAAAAATCAAGATATCGATCATCATAACAAAAAGAAAATCCCCCAAAACGTATACAGGGGTTATTTTCATTGTCAACTGTGAATCTTTTTTAGAACTTATCATACCTAATTAGGCTACATTAACAAAAATACACCAGTGGAATGATGCCTGACACAATTTTCTTAATGCTAGAGTCACACACGGCCAGGTCACAAAACGAATTTGATGCGAGTGAAAACGAGCCGGATTAGTCCCAGAATGGAGGATAATTTATGATACAATCACTATCGACCCCTATTGACCAGTGTCAACCCGCTTCGACCGTACCGTAAGCCTTGTCATCATCCGTTGCATGAAGGCAATGTGGTATACGGCAAGGGTCCCAACGGTTTTGCGCAGGGTTGGAGCAGGTCGATGCGAGTTAGTGCGGTTCGAACCGGGTCAATTCGGATATCAATATGGAATTGAAATCAGTGAGAAAATTTTGAACATGACCAACAATTTTTCACCGCCGTATCGTAGCCCCTGGAATTCATCAGGAATTGACACGGGTTACAATGTGGGTCAACGCGGGTCTCTACGGCTCGAACTGTATGGGTCGATACGGTGTTAATTCCTTATGGACCCGGTACGAAATCCGGCCGTGTGTGACTCTAGCATAAAGACTGAGCTTACGATTGATCATACGATTGATGCATTAAAAAAAATCCTCCACCTGCTATTACACCTATGCGTTAAATCAAGAGTAAGTATCATCATGACACAGACTTGCCAGCAATATTGATTTTCATCGATTCATTGAAAACTTTTCATGCAACCGTACTCATTATGTTTACACTTTACATGCAAAGTGCTTAATGACCGATGGTTATTTTACACAAAACAAACAAAAGCAAACAAACAAACAAACAAACAAAAACACACAAACACAAAAAACAACCATCAGATGAATCATGTGCTTAGGAAATTGACGTAGCCAAAACACATCACGAATGAGGCACAACAATCTTACCAAGACTATTTGGGATTCCCTGGTTCTCATTATCGCAGTTCGTTCCGTACGTGTCTCCCTGACACAGACAGGTATAGTATCCGTAGGGTCCATCTAAGCACTGAGCACTGCCTGCACAGGGCGATGAGTCGCATTCTGAAATGAAAAACCAACGGGAAAAACATAACACTACATCCTAGAGAATCAGTATGTTATATATTGTGATTCCTTGATGTAAAAGAGTGAAAGCCACGATACCATAGGATTTTACATTCTTTGTTGCATTATGATGATGTACAGAGACTGACCTTGTTCATCATCACGTTCTTATTTCCGCTTTGAACAATTTCAGTTGCAACGTTTAGTGACACAAATGATCAGTTGTAGAATTGGTGATAGCCCTCGAAACAATTCATTGTATTGAATCAGATTTAACACCAGTACGATAAAATAACATGGTAAACAGGTGGTAAAAATAATAGTAAGAATGAAAATAATGATGATAATAACAAATATTATAATAATGATACTATTACTAATACTAATACTAATACTAATAATAACTGGAGTTTCATTGGTAGACCGGACGGAGGTTCGTGTGAAGGGAGTGATTCTAAAAAGTACTGAGAGAAAAAAAAATTAAACGTGCTAAAACTTACCATTTTGTGCAGTCACAGCGCAGAAGCTTAGCGCCACACAAAACAAGGACAAAAGCGCCAACTTCATGGCGAATTTCTCCCTTTTCTCTGACCGAAGGAATGGCCTCAGAAACTGTTGGAAACGAATACACCGAGCAACTTGACTTCAACTGATTTGATCCTTTGGCCTAAACGTTACCTACTGTTCATGTGTTGAACCGCGCCGTCTCTACTGAAGATTGTTGTTTCTAATTCTCTGGCGTTCTTCATCACAGAATACACCCCAAGCCCGTGTTACACCTAGACCCGAAGTTTATCTTTTTTTTTTTCTTTTCCAATATTGATCCACCCAACAACGATCAGCCAATCACAGGCTCGCCATTGTGACGTGTAATTCGTAATGGAGATCCATTGTTAACAGCAGATATCTTTTATTTGATCTGCATTCTTGTAGGCCTCTCCCTAACCTTGTCCTTTATCAAATATGACCTCAATTACAAGGGAGATGCGGATCATTGAATTAATTCAGAATATCTGGCAGCTTTGAAACCTAATGTGCATAACAATGACGATGTATATCATTTGTTCGTATCTGAGTGTACCGAGCCTTTCTGAGCAGGTCTATTGACAGAATGTTTTTTTTTTCTGTTTCATAATTATTTTAAAACCAAATACCACTCATGGATGTCTTTATATAATGAAGACATATTTTCGCAACTCTTATGAGGGGAGGACGAGGCAGCTCGAAAGCAAAACATGTAACGTCCTAGATGAGGTTAATTAATTACAACAGAGGGGCAAGGGAGATGGAAGCAATGATCATTGTATTGATGAAATAAGATCGAACATGGCTAGTATCCCGTGTTTGTTTCCCAATCTGCTGGTGTTCGGGTTTTAACATATCTTTACTTGGGGTCATCCCACTAGACCGACACCCACGATTCATACAGTCCACGAGTTCGACATTGAAAACAGGTCCATGACCATACAGCTCACGAGTCATACAGCCCATGACTTCGACATATGGCAAATAAAGCCCATGAGTACGGCACTAGGTAAAAACAGCTCAGGAGTTCGATAGACACAACACGTCGTGGGCCTTGTTAGCTTAGTGTGGAACTCATGTATGACTCGTGAGCTGTATGACTCGTAGGCTGTATGACTCGTGGGTGTCGGTCTCGTGACGTGCACACCTTTGCTTGTGGGGGCGATGAAACACACTGGGAAACGCCCGGGCCTCTTGTAAAGTGTCTGACAGGGTTTGATACTTGTTTTATGGTCTAGCAATTACAATGGCAGGTCATAACGTTGATCTTGTATGTTATATAATTATATATGTACATGTATATACATATATATATATATAACGAAGAATAAACCGGTAATGCAATATTTCGCCAATTTATAGAGTTTATTGAGAGTTTATATGAGTTTATATAGAGTTTATTGGCGAAATATTGCATTACCGGTTTATTCTTCGTTAAATTGGAGCCAATACGTGAATTCGCAACATGTTTGGACATATATATATATATATATATATATATATATATATATACAACATACAAGATCAACGATCGGAAGACATGTCATCATCATCATCATCATCATCATCATCACCATCAACCGATGACAGTTTCCTGTACAATCGGCGTTACATTATCATATCATTATCATTCTTTGTCACTATTCTCATCGTTACTGAACCTGCCACGTAACTATAATCCTGCTGTTATGCCGCAGGCAAAACTTCCGTACAAGATGATTTTATTTTCAAAGAGAAACATTACATTGTCAGAGATTCTTTCGATTGGCAAGCAATCAGATATCTGCCAATATGAGAGAAAATAAGCATAAATACAGAGAGACTATGTGGACGCCAATAGGAATCACTTGGGACAGACGGATTTTAGATGATGGTGGACTATACGCCTCAAAGACAGCTCTGACGCGTCGTGTATATTACATTCCACACGTTGACTTTATCATACCACAAATCCCAGTATGTTTCATATCTAGATTGATAAATGTTGACCATTAAAAAGTCATAAAAAATATTATGATACCAGTGTGTTTCCTTTGGGATGCGATGGGGTCGGTTTTGTAAACACATCGGCAACTATGTTTACGAGATGCTGCTCCTATTTGCTCATTCGAGCTCATAGGCCTACCTGCTCTTTCCTTGTGAAATAGTGGCAAAAGAGGTTTCACTTTTTATGTCTTTCTGCGCCAGGAGAGCTACTGTGTGACAAACGCGGCGTATTTCAATTGTTCAAGACTATATCATCAATATAATTATTATTGTTGTAATTGTTATTATTATTGTTTATTATTATTATCATTATTATTATTATTATTATTATTATCATTCTTATTATTATTATTATTATTATTATATTGTTATCGTCATTATTGTCATCATCACAATTATCATTATCACACTTACCTATATGAGATATTGATGTCTATTTGTTAAAAGATACATTAAAACAGAAAGTCATGAAAATTGTTCCAATCGAGACACAAGAAAATCAAGTACAAAGTTAATAATCATGTCATTTCTTGACAACCAAACTGTCAAAATATCACTGACTTTTGGGGCAAACAGGTTGCTAATAGCCACGATAGATCACAAATATTGATATAGCACTCTCCGTCAAATTCGGGGGTCAGAATGTGATCCATAATACAGCTGGATCACAATCAATATCGGAAAATAAAGTGGTACTTTCACGTCAGTCTTATGCACTGTCTAAAAGGGCCATAAACCATGTTCACTGAACAACTTTCTCAAGTCCCTGATCTTGTCTACACAGCTTTCGTGGAATGGAACACCCATGGTGTTACAAGCTGACGAAAGACCTTGCAGCTGTAACGCCTATATAAAGACTAGTGATTCCAAAATGAGCTTCAATTGGAACTAAAGTGATGATCACATATTCAAAAGAACACAAGCTTTGCAAGCGCAAAACCCAGCCATTCCCGTTTCAGCATAATTGTGTAACAAATTAATTATTTTCACAGTGTCTTTTGGTTAGGTAACACCAGAATATGCGTAACACCAGAATATGCCAGAAAATTGATAAAAAACACTTCAGTCTCCCCACAATAACTTTGAACTTGGACTATCCGTGACAACGCTTGCTTGTTGCCGTGTGTGCATCAAATAGAAGGTGGGGCTGAGGAAATCAGGGCAGCTAGAATGTGAACGGCATTGTTCCTTTTGTTTACCCACGCACTCGTAATTTTTCATTGAACCACAGCCAAGAGGATTTTATCTTTGTAAAGCTCCATACTTCTTTTGTCACGGCAGTACAATCATATCAGCGTCATTTCAGCCGCACTTCACGCTTGGTTTAACAGCTATGGTAGATTTTGTGCCTCCGTATTCCACAATAGGCCTACACAGTTTTTTCGCCTAAAAAATATGCGCACAAACAACCCGTGTGGGCATACAGTGTTTTTTTTTTACTATTAAATGCCACATAGTTTTCTCTTTAAGACTCACAGAAAAATTTCGAATAGCCACAAAAGCAAGATATCTGTTTTCAAATAATTTTACCCCTTTTGATAGCAAAATGAGTTTATTGCAAACAGAGTTTGCAACTCACACAGGTGGTTCTAGCACTTTTACCGCCTTAGGAGCTTACCATTTTCTCTACAATATTTTTATCTTTCCCAAGGCGTCAAAGAGAAGTAACATGCTAGTATTCATTTGTATTTTTCCCTCCTTACCTTAGAACATTTTTGAATTTGAATGCTGCTTTATACCTTGACCGAAAACTGGTGATGTTCTTCTCACGATATAGTCACGAATTATCTGTGCCTGAAACTATAACATAAATCATGCCCATGGTTCCTTTTACACTTCATGAATTAATTCTCATCAAGTATGATAACTACGACGAACGTAGGGAGAGTAAGGGGATGAAACACGTGAGGCATCATGACGAAATCCTTATCCTGACAGTAAGAGTTTGAACATGCCATATGATGGTCATTTGTCACCGTGAGGTAAAAACACTAACGGTCATCTCATGCAGTGAAGAAGACAACAAAAATAATTTTGTCTATAACTTAGCTGATGTGTCTTTGGCGAAGTTTGTTTTAATATGACAAAAGCATCTTCATTGTTTGAGGACAAACAAGCCCCACCGTTTCACTAGACATTTGTCTCCAGTATACCATGAACCACACCCCTTTTTTTTTCTTTTTTTTTTGGTGCGAATGTTGTGGTTATTAGTAAATGCATCCTATTTTGTGTTTGGTTAATTGGAAACATTGTTGGATAATGCCTTTGATTAACTTCCTCGGTATTGTAGTTTCAGGTTTATCGACGAAGAAGTCTGTATTCGTCATTTCTTACTACAAAAGCTCGCACTCTGGGAGTTCAAAGATAATGTGTTATCTAAAATACTCCCACGGAGCCTACTTTTTTCTTTCTTATTATGAAAACGAATGACCTTAATAGACACCATTCATATGCAGCCAAACGCAAAGAACGTGGCAACTACTGCTATTCATCCATGGAGGCATGGAATTTGCGTGGGTCTTAGCCTTATTCATGTCACGTTCATGGCATGAATTTAGAGATATCTGGCTGAAAGAAAAAAAAAAATCGAGAATAATTAGTCTCCCAGTTATTTGCCGTAGTCATAGTATGCTTAATTTCAGTGATCCATTTTCTTTTTCTAAAGCTAGCAAATAGTCCTTTACACAACTTTGCACTCCATTCTTTCTTTTTAACTAACTAGCCATTTCTTCTTCTTTTTTTTTTCATAGCAGGTGAATTTCATGGGAGGGAAGGATCAAATGCATGGAAATATATACACACATATTATTCAAATCTTGCACGAGATGTTGCAGAAATTTGACAGAGTGAATGAGTGGGACAGAATCTTTTTTTTTTTTCGGAAAACCATGCAGGGAAAGAATACATCCCACTTCAAAATGGGTGCAAACTCAATCCCTCTCTCTTTTATTTTCATAAAAGAATAAAAAAGGGGAAAATGGGAAAAAAATACAGTTACGCCCGGACGAGGAATATATGAGATTTCAGTAATTATGGTGACAATGAGATGGCAGTAGTGGTGACAATGTACAAATCACTTGGTAACGTTTACATCAGTTGAAATGTGCATTGTCAGTTGTGTTCTTCTTATGGCAACGAACAGAATCGCATTATCATTTTCTGACAACATGCACACGGACTCCTTATGAGGGTCATCCCACGAGATGGACACCCACGAGACCTGCACTGCGCAGCCCACGAATTCGACAAAAAATAGGTCCTTAGGCCAAGTAAGGCCCGTGAGTTCGACACTAGGTAAAAACAGGTCACGAGTTCGACATTACAACATGGGCCTTAATGTTTCGATGTCATGGGTCTTGTTTGCTCAGTACCGAACTTGTGAGCTGCACGACTCGTAGGCTGTATGATTCGTAAGCTGTATGATTCATGAGTGTCAAACTTGTGCTATGACGTGCACCCGCTGTGACTACAGCTTGCAGCCCTGCCAAAGACATGGTTGGGAAATTTCAGTAAACACGCGATTTTCCATTGATGGGTTTGCTGGCATGTTTCTCGGGCAGATTGTTTTTACTTCAATGTTAACTCTTAACGTGCCATGGTCGCCGAACGGCGACCTTAGTCCTGACGTGCCATGGTCGCCGATCGGCGACTAAAAAGAGCAAGAAAAGCATTGATCATTTAAGTTCTTGTGGTACCGTAATGTGTTACACCAAGCAACTGCCAATGATATGTACTGGTAGCTGATTAGTATAGCCATCGTTTCCACTAAAAATATGAGCATGCTTACATTGGAAAGTTTTGAGTAAATACACGATTTTTCAGCTAGTTGTATTTTTTTCGCGTCGGGAAAATCCGCAGCGGGCGCACCCTCTGCGAGATGTGTATGGGTCAAAAGTCTCATAGGTAAACCACGCGTGTGTATGCTATTGAATCTGCGTGTATTGTCTATGCGGTTCCACTCGCATTGTTCCGCTTGGACGCTGTCCTGCGGGAAGCTGCTTTTATTTTGTCCCTCACAGAGGGTCAGCTTAGGTTCGTCGGTCAAGTCTTTCATCCTTTTGTTTTGGTGAATGTAACTAATCGTCCCCACACTAGCAAAGGAATTGCGCGTGGACAAAGGCCTGCCGATTTCAATAGAGTACGCCCGCCCGCAGTCCGCTTAGACAAAAGGAGGATTAGCAGGTTCTTCCTTCTCAGGTGGACAAAAGACACTATTCCAGGGCCCGGGACTATTGCTTTAGTTGCAAATACAGGATCTGGGACTAAAAGACTCAGATTTGGGAATGAATTACTGAGGCAAAAAGAGAAATTGCCAAGACAAAATAAACTGCTAGTATCTTTGGAATCATACAATTCTAGAAGACAATTTTGTTATCATTTGAAAGAGGAGATGTTGCTCTAAAACTTTCTCACAGAGTCAAGGGAGTGTTCCATTGAAGAAAAAACACGACTGACTCTTTTTTTCCATACTACACGAAAATCTTTAATAACTTTTTTGATGTATCAATTATTTCTGCAATATTTCAGGTTCAGATAGAAATTGTGGCAAACTGACTGCATGACACGAAAGAACAAACATTTCTTGATATATGTTGTGTAGAACTCAATTAAAAAAAGTCAATAGTTTCAGAGATATGGCGGTTTTAAATTTCATTGTTAGTCCAGTTTCGAAACGTTCTGGCGGTAGGTAAAAACCTCTGGCACGTTAGGGGTTTTGGGCCTGGCACATTAAGAGTTAACTCTTGAATCAAAACAAGAAAAGAGTTCTTCGACAGAAGAGGGGATTGGAGTGATAACTATTATCCGACGTGTAAACGTATAAATTCCTAACCCTCCCTCAAGTTCATCGAAGACTCATCGCCTTCCCATTCCTTCGCATTCATTTGGAAAGCCAGGAGAACTTAAAGTCGAGTACTAATGCTCCTTTTAAATTATAAATGCAAATTATTAGGAACTGCGTCAAATGTTACATATCTAGAATGAAAGTCCCCCTTAGGCTAAAATGGACTAGAATAGGATTTGTTTTTATCAGTAGTAGACTTAAAATGAGAAAGGTACAAAAATTTAAGTTACACACATTTTCATAAAAAGTGATGTCGTGAAATTATTAGACCCATAAGTTTCATTACCAAACAATGACAATATGAATTCATTTCTACGGTAGGAAATAAGAATGTTAATCTTTCGTCTAAAATCACTGTAGTAATGCGATAATCGATTATGAATAATTATATTTGGGAAAGTAATGAATTACCGGGAAAATTCATTTTCATTTTAACAAACATTCCGAATAACTAATCTTGGGAATAGCAGACTGTAACGACGACAGCATTGACTCTCTATCTTTGCGTATAAGGTTGTCACTAATAATCACAATTTTGGGTACGGCATCGAAATTTTTACAACCGTTCTATATCATATTTAAAAAAAATATAAAAAGAACACATAATACAAGAACGATTAGATAATGTATACGTTGGGGTCAACAAAAATAATATGGGTCGGAAGTGCAGCTCTATATAGAATTAAGCTTAGAAATAAAATAATGAATACTAGTAACTGGTGATTAGTGAAAATATTGCCCTTAGCTCTCAGCAAAGTTCGGGGAGACTTAAGAATCCAATATTTCTTTGACCATTCACATTCTTCAGTACTCAAATAGTCATGCAGCCCACAGTCATACAGCTCACGCGTCATACAGCCCATTAGTCCGACACTATTTTAAAGCTAACAAAGCCCCCGAGACCAACGCAGTTAGCACCTTGTTGTATCTGTCGAACTCGTAGGCTGTTTTTACCTAGTGTCGAAACTATGGGCTGTATATGACTCATGGACCTCTTTTCAATACCGAACTCGTAGGCCGTATGACTCGTGGGTGTCGGTCTAGTGGGATGACCAGGGTATGATCAGGTAAAATTTTACAGGAAAATGAAACTCAAACACAAATGTAAATTGAGTGAATACAACAGTATAACAGAAGACATCAGTGAAAGTTTGGTGGGAATCGGACAGTTTAAAAGTAATGCATTTTAAAGCTTCCTTGCAGCCACTGTTTTTAACGTAGACTACTACAGTTGGAAAACAATGCTAACAAAAATAAAGATATTCGACATGATTTCTTTCGTTAAATTGAAAGTGCAGATTCCTTTGACTTATTCTTGACCTAATGTGGAGCAATGCTATATTTCCCTGATATCTGAAAGAGGCAATTAAAGTATATTACTTTCCTTGTGCTAGAAAAATGCAAGATCTTCCTTATGTAGTTGACCGTACGTGACGTAACAAACTGTTGCTGTCTTGTCACCAAGCGATGAGAGCACAGAAAAACCTCAAGAATTCAAAGCCTTTTTAAAGGGTTGTTTAATTTTCGAAAATTTTCACTCATGTGTTCTACTTATGTTGCAGCATTCATTCAGTCAGTTTATTGGGTTTCATATCCCTTTTAACTGTTGATGTAGCCTCTTTACTCACCTTTCTGTACATCATCAGTATAACACTTTGCCAGACATACTTCTATATCTCTTCTTTTGTTCCGATATCCCTGCTGTAAAGAACTTGAACCGTGTTCCACAGTGTGAAACACAGTGCGACACAGTGTGAAACCTCTTCACGCTGGTAACGTGAACAGATTGTGAATCATCATTTATAATGTGAAATGGCAAACCCCGCCACAGTGTGAAATCATTTGTACTCTGTTAATTTCGAGCGTTTTCACAATGCGGACAACGTGAACACATAGTGAACACACTGTACGACACTGTGTTTTTTTTCAGCAGGGGAACATGGACTGACGTTCTCTTGATGATTGAAGGCACGTGACTCCGGCTTTACGCGGGTTTATGTCCCTCCCAAATACATTAGGTGCAGTCAGTTTGGCAAAAGATCGAGAAGTTAAGATGACGAGGTCTTCGCGATCATATGTCTTCTGGTCACATTGGCAAAAGATCGAGAAGTTTGGCGAGAAAATTGGTAAAACTTCGAGATCTTAAAGATTGCCATCTTAAACTTTACTTTGAACTTCGTGATCTTTTGCCAGTCTGCATGACCGCGCCTATAAGGTAGCGAAGTGTAAACAGGTCCCTACCGTGTAGAAGGGCACCACAGTGCTTGCTGGCTGTCGGAATGGAACCAATGGCCTAATCGTTTCCTTCATTTTACCTCAGTGCATTAATTCTGTACTCTTGATTTGTTGGGTCCCGTTTCCTACGTTTCGCTTTGTTTTATCTTGCAATGTTATAACTTTTATGATATAGGTTTCTGCCTTCTATTTCGTCTTTGTGAAGTTGATATAATTGCGGTCATTCAATTTCGTGGGTTTTAGCCATACGCGACCATTTTGTCGTTCAAGTGCATCTTCGACAAGTCGAATGTACATACCTGTCAATCAAAACTAAGATGCCTTTCGTAGAACGTAATCCAACTTCTCGAAGCGGTCACCGCCATAGACTGGGATGGCGCTATCCCATCATTCAAATTCGTTTTGGGGAAAACCTTTTAAACACTTCGAACAATCAAATTAGCATTATAGTATTCTGGTCTCCTCTCATATCTTATATATATATATATATATATATATATATATATATATATATATTAACATAATCATGTGTTTTCAATGAATGTTTACAAGAAATGCTCATTTATTTTGATGTGAAAACCAGTATGTAAGGTGTTTTTGCTATGCCATACATTATAAGAAATAGGTCTTAATATGTCTTGTTTGGAAAAAAACACACACACCGCATTTGTTTTTATTTTGCTTTTTCTTTCATCGGGGCACGGGTGCATACCGGAGCTACCCGAGAAGGGTTTCATGTTCAATATCATCATCCTCTTCTTTACTGTGCGTCCCGCTCAGAATTATCTGCTACCAACCACAGAACTATACAGATGGGCCTAGAATGATCAATTGAGATCATTCACAACCCACGCGTAGCTTTTCGCCACTTATAAACCGCCATTTCGGTGTGTCCTGCTCAGAGAGACTTGACCATTACATGCACATGCCAGGAACGGCGCAGTGTTTTCAAAAGTGTGGGGGCCCACTTCCGGGTTTCATGAGCTAACAAAGTGATGACACCTTATGTATTCCTTTGTATGGTGCACAAAAAGTGTGGGGGCCCGAGCCCCCACGGCCCCCATGGCTGCGCCGGCCCTTCATGCTTCTGTAGATTTCTATTCCAATTATGTTAATTACTCTGAAAGGCAATGCTTCAAAATTGAGAGTAGTTTGATCCACAAGTGAAAAAACCCCCAACAATAACAACAAGCAGAGGACTCGCCAAAATGGCGGAATCACGACTGAGCGTATAGTTCTGTGCTATCAACTAGTACCGTGCAACCAATCAAGTACCAACCAGTGCCGTACGCGGTACGGCACTGCTAACCAACTGAAGAAGAACGCCCTCATCGTCATGGCTATTAATAGCCCGTTGGCTTCCCGGATGTAATATTCTTGCTCTACTTCTGCCGGTGACTATACTGCATCGTCGTCGTCGTTGTTGTTGTTGTTGTTGTTCTTCTTCTTCTTCTTCTTCTTCTTCTTCTTCTTCTTGTTATTGTTGTTGTTGTTGTTGTTGTTGGTATCATTTTTATTATTGTTATTATTGGTTGTTTTTGTGGTTGTTGATGGTTGTTGCTTTTGTTGTTGTTTAAGGCTTGTCTTCCTCTGACTAAAACCTTAACATTCTATCTACACAACCTATTTCTGAACTTTGTGAATTAACAACCTAATCGCATGTATCCGCAGAAGTTTAGATTTCGGTCCGAAGACTTTCTTGTAAAAGTATTCATTTTTTCTATGATTTAGCTACCCCCTACTACCCTCTACCACTTAGCTACCCCTATGCACTAAATATCGCATGTTATTCACTTCATTCTGGTCATCTGTGGTCGAGGATGTTTGTTTGTCTGTTTGTTAGTTTGTTTGTATGTTGTTTGTTTGTTTGTTTTAATTAATCCAGCGCTAATTGCAGCTTTAGTAGCCTGGTTGTTATGTTCGGACAGAATTTTGATTTACATCGGTGATATCGCCAAGTTCTCCATCCGTTACACTATATAATACGTCTTCATGTTTTCTGCCTGTAAGCAAAAAGTTAATGTGTCTGGAGGTATTTGTTATTGCATCACTTATGAATCCATTTGTAATCCGTCATTGTAAAAGCCTGTAATTATTTCCGTACAATCGAACTATAGAGAATTGCAGATTGGTTAGCTCTCATTACCGTCACTTTGCAAACGTAAAAGCATAATAAAAAAAAAATCAGCAACTAAAACTCGGCTTCTTTTTGCTGTGTCGATGCACGTAATTCCACAGTTTGACTTGCAGTTTCTGAATAAGCATTTAACACAAATCTAAAATATATATTCTGCCGATTCTGTACACATATACTCAGGGATTGATTGTTGAATGCTGTGGCTTTATTCCTTTGTCGGTATTCAAAGTTTTCCATATTGCAAGTGACCCAGAAGAATTCAACGACTGGTTCGATTCCATGACAACAACTTTGTGCAAGACGTTTCGTAGATACATAGGTCGAGAAAAATACATTTCAACCATCACCGCTTCAAACATACGAATTTGAACGCGTATAAAATGAATGTGAATGACAATTTCACGAAATTGGCAGGAAACACCTATCCATTGTATTTTTATTGTACCATCACATGCAAAAAAGCGTCTTACCTAATTGCAACCTACCTCTCTTTCTTCTCATCTTATTTGTAATATCCTGTAGCATCGACTTCGAGGAGAACGTGTCACTCTACAACGAAGCAATGACGTATACTGCCCCTCTTCATTCAAGGATTGATGTACCAAGCAATCTACTTTTGACAAATCTTAATGGGGATACGATCTAAAATTTTAATAATGGATAAAATACATTATGAAAGAGGAGGCATAAACCTGTTTGATCATTGATTTACTAAAATTTCAGCTTCCATGTTCAAGAAAAAGCACTTTAGGATCTAGTTGTGAGCTTTCTTCAATTCGTCTCCCTCTTCAAATTGAATTTGTACTGAGATCGCAACTACTGATCTACAATTTAACAAACATGTCGGGAAAAAACCCAGATATTTGCAGGAGCAATGAAATGACAAAGAAATCACAACAGAAAAGATATGGGACGAATGCGAACGACAACAAACGTTAAAGGGGAAGGCTAGTAACTGATCAGTGGGAATCAGTGCGAACGCTGGGAGATGATTATTCAAATTCTTGTGGGATTCATTTAAGAGTACATTATATATCTATAATTGTTGTGTGAAAATGATTTGCTTCAGAACGGTCTCATATTCAAGTAATGTGCAGCTTAATGCCCCGCCACTGACCAGGCATGCTAACCTGGAAACATTAAACTGCACATTATTTGAATATGAGACCATTCTGAAGTAAACAATTTTCACACAACAGTATACAGATATATAATGTACTCTTGAATGAATCCCATAAGGATTGGAACAATCATCTCCCAGCATTTCCACTGATTCCCACTAATCAGTTACTAGCCTTCCCCTTTAACGTTTGTTGTCGTTCGCATTCGTCCCATATCTTTTCTGTTGTGATTTCTTAGTCATTTCATTGCTCCTGCAAATATCTTAACGTTTGTTATCTTTTTTTCCCCTGCAATTTATAAACTTGTGTTGGGGACCGAAATCGGAGTGGCATAATACAAAAAATGTGACCAGCTATTATGTTGGCTATGATTACACATTATGCAATATCATTATGCCAATAGCACTATTTAATAGTGCGTTATGATTTTCGTTGTGCCATTAGATGGGGGGGGGGGGGGGGTGGTATAGAAATGCCTTTTTATCGTTCACAAGAAATGCAAACAAAACAAAGAAATACTATACAAAAAAAAGAGCAGACAGAAAATCGATGACGGCAATGGATATTGACGAAGGCGTTGATATATGGTATTTATCTTCCTCCATGTTCGTTGCATCTATAACCTCATAGGATAATAACCTACTTGGTTACGATAGCCCGATAAATAAAACAAAACACATAACAAACTGCTATCAGGATTTTCAAGATTGTTTTTTTTTTCTACTTTTTTTTCTTTCTGCAGATGCATGAAGATATGAATCTTAAAGTTGATAAAGTTAGTTATAACCTAAGATGATTATTCTCATTATGTCCACAATGTTTTCCCAGCCTAATAGGTTCCAGAATTTGCGAGATTTTGCCTTTACTGCATATTTATATTATTTCCATGAACATTTCTAAGATTTCTACGGTATGAAAAGAATGGTAATGATGAAGGTTTTCCCGTTCATTTTCAAACTTTTCATTCAATTTAATAAATCTATAGTTCAATTTTTGGCCGGAGAAATGTGACTTGTGCCAATCCTAGTTTCACATTCTTCTTTTGTCGATCATTTCGAACAGAGTCTTTTCAATTTAGTCATTTGTCACACATTCTCGTCAATCACAATTCAAGTTCATCCGTCACACTTGCTGCATATAAAGCAACAAAGAAATTTCATCTTTTAGCACTGTTCAGTGATCATTTTCGTCAAATTTTTCTTCAGATTCGTCTCATATGTTTTCTGCCGTGATTTCTTGGTTATTTCATTGCTCCTGCAAGTTTTACTTTTCGACATTCAGGAGTAACATAGACACCCGCACCCCACCCTACCCATAAAATACAAGACACACACACCTATGCACACACGCACACACACACACACACACCCCAACCTACTCATAAAAATACAACACACACGCACATGCACGCGCACACACACACACACACACAGACACGCGTTACTACTATCTTACAAACGAAAACCTTGATACCCGATTTTAAGGCATATGATTAAAGACATTTTTACATGTGTACATGTTAAGTCTGTTTTAATGTAAAAAGAAAGAATAAACGACATTAGCCATGCATTTTTTGTCGTTTTAATTTTGTGTTTGAATGTGTGCGCGCAATGTGTCTGTGTCTATGTTTTTATGTGGGTGATATGTGGCTGAGGTGTAGGATACTCCTTTACATCCACACACACGAATTTGGATTTTGAATACAAACCAATTGGCACTGAATGCATTCTACAATATAGTAACTTTACTACATATACATGCATACATACATAATGCTTACAATCATTATTTGCTATCTCTTAGTTTGGTACCGTAGCAAAAGCATGATGTAAAGTTAATGATAACAATCTAAATGGTTCGGTTTTCTAAACATCTTATGCGAAGTATTTCCGTCCCAGTTTAGTTATTTCAAAAAGTGGGAAGTGGGCAAACAGTCGAGCCTCGAACAAAGACGAACAAAATTAGGAATTCTAAAGCCGGTTACCTATGCAAAGCCAAGTGTTAAGCATATTTACACCTGTTAAGCAAAGCCTATTCTTGACAACGTGAAATCCTGACTATCCGACATAGCATTAATCAATACATGCAAACGCATTTCGAGTATTTATATCATTTATAGGAAGGTTAAACATACAATTACCCGCCACCCTAAGTCTTCGGGGTAGAAATATATTCAAGACACTGTAGCAATGTGTTCATGTAGGCTACTTAACTCAGCTATGATACGCTAAGACATGCTACAAACAACGAACACACAAGGTAAAAAAAACACCACCGCACATAATCATAAACAAATATAAACCTACGCACACAAACACTTACAGATTAGCACGTACATGTACCTTCCCGCTAGGTGATTTTTCATTAGCATCGCTAACCTTAAACACGATTTATCATCTGACGACACGTTTGTGTTACATACGTATAACTATTACATTATGTGACATTATGTGTATAGATATTAGTGACATCTGACAGAAAACTGAGTAAATAAAGTTGACAAAATATATAAGTTCTTCCTTTGCTTCAAGCATCCGACATAATGCATGCAAACATACACGTTTCCATATCAACGTAGGATTTATGACACTAACACTAACTCGCTTCTTTTTTTTCTGTCAAAAAAACAAACAAACACTAGGAATCTGGTGATTTCTGTCGACTATGTATGACTCTTTTTCTTATTGCTTGGAAAGAGCTCAAAGAGGCATAATATTTGCATGAAGGAAATTTCACTCTGGCTAACTGAGACTCACATAAATTCGTTTAAAAAATACATTTTAGGCAGCATCCTGCAGAACATCCAAGCAAAATCGCATGTCAAAAATGTTTTAGCCTCTTCAGCACAGGTGACATCACTCTTCCAGAAGGCTCCGCCATTTTGTTTCATCCTTACACATTGCCAGGCACTCACAGTTTTATTTTTTCATTGATCGAGACTTTGTCATACATGTTAAATGTATAGTCGAAAGAAGTTCGTAGCATGTGCGAAATTCGAACTTGGAATCATCCGCTTTAACGCTACTGCACTCACAATGGACCCCCCCCCCCCGCAGTTTTTAATGCTGTACTAGTATTCTAATGAACCCGGAGCCAAACTGGGTTTGATTTTTATACTCGATGCAATAAATCATACAACATTATATCATCACTGCATCATATTCAATTTGTCCACATTGTTTTGCAGTTGAATTGATAAATGTAACACTTTATAGTATGTATTTCCTTTCATTGAAGGAAGGAGGATAATTGAATTGAACTGAATTCAATTGAATTGAATTGAAATTAATTGAATTGAATATCATAAGGCTAGTGATATTTAACTAAAAACAAAGTTGTATCTATTATGAATACTTATGCACTATATGAACGCTCCTGAGAACACCTGAACGAGTGAGAACAACTGTTAAAAAAAAAAAAACTGTACAAAAAAAACTATGTTCACACTGTATAATGTATCAGATATATATTCTAGCTGACAATACCGAGTATTTCGTGAATAATGTTCAAAGTATGTGCTTAAACATGCACACAAGTTAAAGGCATAATTTACCATTTGGAGATGAAACAAACACCCAGCATTACTACTTTAAAATAGTTCTAAAATATGAGTTAGGGATAGAAACAACCACTGAAAAAATTTGAATCCCTAGAATTGATGTTAAGTATTGTTAAGTACACAAAATGTTAACAATAGTTATACTAAAATTGTTATGGTTTACTTAGAGAAATACTCATATCTCCTTATAATTTATATGATATGATGTTTTGTAATACAACAGACCTACACAATTATATGCATAAAATGTGCTATCTTGAACATTTCTTAAATCAATGCTCCCAAAGGTAAACAGGACCTTTAGATGGATAGCTGTTATCTTTCAAAGGTACTGCATGTTAGTGTATTCAAACGCACTTCAAGCCTTGGGATATAGCGATGACGAATGAAAAAAACATTTTTGCGTAAACTTGCAAGAGTTTTTTAAAATCCTTGTTCTCGAGTTTGACTGGGGATAGTTGTAAAGAGTCAATGTTATACCACAATAAGATATTGGTGCACGATGTATCATTCTGATAGAAATGCCATCTTTTTTTTTGGGGGGGGGGCACCGGATGTTTGTGATATATCATCATGATATAAAATGATATGGAAACGTCTAGTTCGACGAAGGATAACGGCTTACATTTTTTTTTCATCGCGACAATGAGTTGGAGTACTAAATATATTGTGATATCTTTTAAGGGATAATTACATCACGTACGTCGGGGAAACACTGTCTGTCATTTTATGTGTCAGTCAAATGGCTAAGATACCATCAAATGCAGATCCTCACGAGGTGAGTCTGGTAGTGACATCACGCCGCGACGGTTGGTGTTAGCTTAATGCGCTTCCGGGATCCCAATGGGATTGTCGTATATCGGGTTATCGTTATAGATTTCGTTACAGAACGTGAAATCCTAATTAGGAAGATAGAAAAAGAAACATAATAAAGCAAAGCAACAGCGAAAGTGTAAACGCCTTAAACAGATAGGCCTGCATTTTCTCGATTCTGCCTCAAGAACATTCTTCAGATTTTGACCATCACATTCAAAATTGTGTTAAAAATATAATGATTAAAACTAAGGATACATGTATATGAGAGATTTGACCGCCTTGTGGAGTAAGAAACAAAGGATTTTTTCTTGAAAACAATCATCAAGAAAGTTCGTAAAAGTTATGCATATATAAGGAAATAAAGTGTGCAGTTTTAAATTTGCGTATATCTTGAACTTTATCCTTTTTATGATTTCATTTAAAGGTCTTTGTGCAGTTCAAGCTGTCCACATCAAATACACTTCAATACACCAAACCCAGATTTCACATTGAACCGGTTGTCAGAAAAAAAAAAACCAAAAAAAAAAACCAAAAAAAAACGTTAGTTTTAGCAATGGGCATAAAAATGTAGATACATGTATATTAGTGAAATAGTCTAATGCTGTTCTCATCATTTTTCTTATCCAGACCTTTCAATTTCCCCTTACCTCAACTATGGAATTCTAGCATGGGGTAATTCGTCCAAATTTTTACTTGATTCGCTATTCCTTCTTCAAAAACGCGCCATCAGAATTTTTCAATAACGCCGGATATTTATCTCATACAAATGAAGTTTTTCACAAGAATAAAATTCTGAAATTGATTGATTTGTTTGATTACAATCTAGGTATTTTCATGTATAAGTACTCAACGAATGATCTTCCTGATGTTTTTCTTCACATGTTCGAAAGAAACTACTCAGTTCACAATTATCCCACTCGCCAACGGGACGCTTATCACCTTCCACGTACTCGCACAATTTTCGCGATGAAAACAATTATGTATGCGGGACCGAAATACTGGAATGACCTCCCCCCTGAACTCAAAGGTTGTTTATCAGTATCATCCTTCAAATGCAAATTAAGACAGTATTTATTGAATAATTACGCTACATCAGCTCATTGAAATTCTGTTTTGTGCTGTCCAGGACTATCCGTTATACTGTACTCCAGGGTTGTTGTCATGTAAAACCAGACTTTAAGAGCCCAGCTGTTTGCGCCCTTAAATTCTATCACTGTGTTTATGTATATTTTTCCTTCTTTAAAGATAGCTGGGACGAGGAAACAGCTGGTATTTCACATTCTCACTGCACTGCAACTGGTTGTTCGATGTCTTTTTTAATGGATTTGCAGGTGCATGTGTTCCCTTCTTAATACACGCAATGTACACATTTCTAATACTGTCTGAATGATATCATTGTTGTTATAACTATATTAAGTCATATTGTATTGCCAGAACGACAATGGTTCATCCGCCTATATACAGCATGTGGCTTTTCCGATCCCTAACCTGCATTAGAGAAGAATTTATTATATAACTGTATATTTGTACTTTTTTATTTTTTTTTTTGTTTTCTCTTATGTTCCGGTCATTGTTGTACCCGTGCTCCCCTTCTCAATCTTAAACTCGTTTTTAACCGGGACCTACGCTCAACAAGCTCGCTTTTTAAGTAGGTTCCTTCATATTTCTTTAGCATTCATTCACAGATTCCAAACTGAACAGATCGACCACTATTATGTTTACATATTTGCAATATTCTATGTATGTCATGTATTTCATTTAATTTTGTTATATTTGATGTATTTTTTCATCGAGAAATATGAAAATAAATTGAAATTGAAATTGAATTGAAATTGAAATTTCTAAACTATTGAGGTCATGTTTGATAGTTTTGACAAAATCGTTTGACAAAATAGAGTCACATGATATTCACCTCCTCCCCCAACCGAAAACATGTAAGAACGGTATTAAAGCGAAGGCTAATAAATACAAACGCTGAAAATCCACTATTTTCATTACTATTTCTCTCATATTTACTTCAAAGCAATTTGCTGACTTTCATACTTATCAAAAACGTTAATTGATACTCACACGATCGATATATTTTGGTTCCTGGTAATATTATGCCCCAACCTACCTGTCCATCTCGAGTTTCATTCGTCGTGCTGGAGTCAATTGATTGATGTTAAACGTGTGGAGCATAGAGAACAGGTCCTATGTATCTAGTTTCACAATGTGTTGTAGTACTAGTAGTTGTAGTCGTCTCGTGGGTTTCGATTTTCCCCACTGCTTGCATGCTACGGACGGGTGATGAATGAGTGCGCAGCGTCCCGAGAGGAACTGAAGTTGAACCTGGCGACTGCGGAGATGGCGTCGACTTCTTCGTCTTGCAACGGTAAATCAATATGCCGACGACGACAAAGACGATGGCCACAAAGAATACACTGACACTCAAATATATAGCAATGGCGTCGTTTTGACCTGAAGGAATTGAGAATGTAAAATACAAGCGAATTCATTTAAGCGACAAGTGCTGAAATAAACAAACTAGTTTGGATTTTTCTGATAAACAATAGCTGAAACAAACTGCTGAACGTAAATTGCCTTAGAAATCACAGACAGACGGAAGAATTAACACCCACAAATAAACACAGTGCAGATGGGGTGTAGAACAGTGTGATTGCAGTGTAAACACATTGTATTTCAAAGTGTATTGACACGGTGAAATTCCTCGAATCAACAGTATGTGTCATAATGTCATTTACATGGTGATTTACGCTGTGATTTACTGTGATAACACTGTGTTCTTACCAGCAGAGATCAAAGTACTGGATGTTACAACAATCATATCTACCTTTTGACCCTTAATAGCTCAAAAACTGTTATCAGATAACAGTGCAATTGATACGAGCAACAGCTGAATAATGTACAATTTTGTTGGAGGTAATTAAAAAATCAAAGCATAAATCACTTTCATTAAATTCAAGGTTTACTTTTAAGTGATGTTTCACATATTAATCTATGTAAAACCCTCTGTAAAACAAAACAAAAAAACAAAACAAAAAAACCAACAAAAACCAACAAAACACTTTAATTGGTGTGTATGGAGTATTTGGTTAACACCCGGAAAATGGTCGGTACAGGATAATGGCAAGGGTTCGAAAGCTCTATTACATACTACAGTCATGAGAAATTCCATGCACTATGCAGCTAGTCTTTCATTCATCCTGAGGAAGTAGTGTTTGCAAGCACATGAAAAGCATGTGCTTATTCTTTTCATGCGCATGCAATTTACCCCTTACCATGAATTCAGACTAGCAGTGCCAAGGGCAATCCACCATGAACTAGAGAAGCACTCTGAGAGCGCAGACCTCCGCCAAGCATGCAGCTCATTTCAACCACTAAGCTGTGCCCTATTTTGAGTTACTGTGACCGGGGCCCGGGAATATCTTTTTCGTGGTTCTAGGAACACTACCCCCTGGAAAACCACCCCCCGGATAACTACCACCCGGATTATTACCCCCCAGGAAAATTCCTCCCTAGGGCAACTACCCCCCGGACAACTACCCTCCAAGGGCAATTACCCTCCAGGGTAATTACCCCCTTGGACAACTACCCCCCGGACAACTACCCTCCTAGGGCAATCACCCCCCAGGGCAATTCCCCCTTAGGAAAACTACCCCCTGGATAACTACCCCTCGGATAACTAGCCCTGGATAACTACCCCCTCGGATAACTACCCCCTGGATAACTACCTCCTGGAGAACTACCCCCTGGGTAACTACCCCCCGGAGAACTACCCTCTGGATAACTACCCCCCCCCCCCCGAGAACTACCCCCTGGGTAACTACCCCCCGGATAAGTACCCCCCGGATAACTACCCCCGGATAATTACCCCCCGGATAATTACCCCCCGGATAATTACCCTCCGGATAACTACCCCCCCCCCCCGATAATTACCACCAGGATAATTATCCCCAGGTTAACTACCTCCTCCTCCGATGACTAGACCCCAGATAACTTCCACCCGATAACTACCCCCTCCGATAACTTCCCATGGATGATTACCCCGGATAAGTAGGCCTACAACTCCCCCTCCCCTATATAACTATCAAACGGAAAATTACCCCCAGGACAGTGCACCACGTCAATTACCCCCCGGATAACTACCTCCCGGGTCATTGCCCCCCCCCCCAACTCTTATTTTTAATAAAAAGAATATCATTACTACAGGAAACGAAGTTCTTTGTATCATTTGCCAGGAATCACGGAGATGCCATACTGATACTTCATCTTACGAAAACAACATCGTAAGGATTTACGATTTGTATCGTTTGCATTTAGGACGATTTATGTACAAGCTTAATTTCTCCCTTCTGTATTTTGACTCTATGTTCATCAAAAACGAAACTGTCCCTGCATATCCTACCCGGTAATCCAGTAAATGTCAAAGCCTTTAACCAAAACTATTTTCGCTAAATCTGTATTTTCTCTTATCCAGGGGGTAGTTATCCGGGTGGTAGTTATCTGGGGGGTAGTTATCCGGGGGGTAGTCATCCAGGGGGTAATTACCCAGGGGGTAGTTATCCAGGGGGTAGATGTCCTAGGGGTAATTGCCCTTGGGGGTAGTTGCCCTAGGAGGGTAGATGACCGGATGGTAGTTGTCCTAGGGGGTAATGGCCCTGGAGGGTGATTGCCCTAGGAGGGTAGTTGTCCAGGGGGTAGTTGCCCTAGGGGGGAATAGACCTGGGGGGTAATTATCCGGGTGGTAGTTATCCGGAGGGTAGTTGCCCAGGGGGTAAGTGCCCGGATACGCTTTTTCGTACATGGAAACGCTGTGGGATATGAATTATTCATAAGTTGAGCTGAATGACTGAAGTGCGCAAGCGCATGGACTTCGCTTAGCCAAATTGTACACAATGAACGGACTCGACTCGAACAGGCCTACTCTCTGTGTACCCACGCAGCGCACGCCCGATGCGCCGAGCTATCTCTAGTAGTTCAAGTTCAAGTTCAAATTTATTTCATATTTCCATTTTCTCAATGATGAGATTACAAAATTATTGACAATAAAACAAGAATACAAAATATATACAATCATGTCTTTTGATTGTAGAAGAAAAAAAAGAAACATATACTTGACACAAATGTACATGGTCATTTCGTGTGAAAACGTCAATAGTAAGTATAAGAAATAATGATGGGGCCTACATAAAAGCTTCATAGCTTGTGAAACTGTAGGTTTCCAAGTTCATAGGCATATAATTTTACACGGAGAACGGATATGTTTGTCTTGACCAACTAAAATTACACCAGTACAACAAATCGATGAGTAATAAACTAATGAACCACATAGATATCGCACAAACCAGACTGCATACAAATCTCGCAGTGTTTGAAAAACAAAAATGCTATATTCGGTAATTCATCGGTACCATGAAATAACTTGAATAACTTGGTGCTGCGGACAAGGACAAAAAACTGGGAGCATAAAAAGGTTGCTAAAAGCTTGGTAGTGTGTATCCACTAAGTAATAACTGTTTTAATTTTAACGGGAAGATTGTTGCGTTGATCCGGGCGACGGGGGGAAAGTTTGTAACTCGAGGGATCCGTGGAGAAAACGACCTTCCTAGAGGCTAATTTAGAAAATTGAAAAACAAATGACACTGGACATTTGATTTCTATCAACATATCGTATTGATTTTTAATATTTCAATGGTAAAGGGTTATTCATGTGTTAGTTGTTCAAAGCCAGTAAGAAATAATCACAAAGGAATACAATGTGTTAAGTGTCATAATTGGGTTCATATCAAGTGTGTTGGGATCTCTGAAAATGAGTATGATGATCCATGTCATGAATTTCTAAATTGGGAATGCTCTAAATGTTTGCTACATTATTTACCAAACTATGTAGATCAAGATAAATTGCCTCCCAATAATAGTAATTTTATCAATAAACCGCGTTCTTTTAAATGTCAAAATGATAGTTTGAAGTTTAAAGAATTATCACAAATAGGACTTCGGATTTTACATCTGAATGTACGCAGTTTGACTAGAAATCTCTCTGAAATTAGTTTGTTGTTAGTTCAAAATGGTATTGATATTTTATCATTAAATGAAACCTGGTTAGATGATACAGTATTGGATCATGAGATTCAAATAGACGGTTACCGCATGGTTCGAAAGGATAGAAATAGACACGGGGGTGGTGTTCTTGTATACATACGTAATAACGTACACTATCATGTACTGAAACACAGCAGCTTAGAACATTTAGAAGCTAATCCTCTTATAATTAGGCCAAAAAAAAAATGTTGCATTGGCGTAACATGAGATTTTCAAATAGGGTCGGTCGGGCGGATTTTTTTTTTTTTTTTTTTTTTTTTTTTTTGCTACCTGCATTTTACGTGTAAAACTCGTGCTCAGCTCAGTAAACAGTTACAACTGCTGCACCGAATGTGCTGTGTTCATCTATTCTACAAATCATTTATGAGGCCGATATTACTGGAATTATACCCCTTCACAGAATTTAAAGATGTTGAAATCCCTATCCTGAATGTTTTCACTTCATATTTTACTATTTTGACTTAGATAAGATAGATGCAAATTGACCCATATGTACGATCTTTTCATCGCACACGGCGATCTCTATTACAGTCCCACATATACAGATTCGTGTAAGTTCTCCACACAAGAAACCTATGGCAAAACTGTGCACAATACATCGCAGTCTGAATGCTACGTATACACTGAATAAATCTTGTTAGAGTACGTGTCCGTGTTGGAAACAGATGACGTACTGATCAAGGAAGGCTTATGCGAGGCGCTAGATCTCTCCCTCGTACATCCGATATCCCCAGAGCCGTTTCCACTTCCGGGTTTGTGCGATCGCGATCGCAATCAACAATATATTTGATATCGATAGCAAAAAAAAAAATAATAAAAAAACATGGGGTCGGCGGAATTTTTAGGGTCGGGCGGGTTACGCCAATGCAACAATTTTTTTTTTTTGGCCTTACTCCTGATCATTCAAGAGCGTTCATTTTTGTGACATGGTATCGACCGCCTAACAGCCCAATTTGTGTGTTTGATTATTATGAACAATTGATTTCATTTATTGTTATTGTTATGGGTGATGTCAATTGTGATATTATGAAAGATCCAATAAGCAATGACACTAAGCATCTTAATTAAATAAACATTATTTATTCATTAACTCAGATTAATACAAGAGAGTATACAAGATGTTCCGATGTTTCAGTTAGTTTAATCGATCATATGATGACAAACTCTCGCGATATGGTCAAGTCTCATGGTGTTATACATTCAGGGATAAGTTATCACTCAATCTGTTATTTGATTTGGAATTATAATGTGTGTATTAAAGCCCCTGAGATAGTATTTTAAAGAAAACTGAAAAATTTTGATGAAAACTCATTTCTTGATCAATTACGACCGCAACCATGGCATAATGTGTACGATAAAGACAACATGGAGGAAGCCGTTAAAGAATGCAAGAATTATAATGGAAGTTATAAACAATCATATGCCAATTCGGCACAAACGTGTAAAGAGCAGATTCTGTCCTTGGATGTCTCCAGAGATCATTGAATTTATCAAAGATCGGGACAAACAGAAAAATAAAGCACATAAAGTAAAGATTGAATTGTTGAAGACGCAAGAGGAGTCCACGAAAATCGAGCTGAAAAGAGAATATGAGGAACTTTGGAATAAATATAGGAAATTACGAAATCATGTTACACTTAAAATACGGAGATGCAAACAATCTTATTTTTCAGATAAATTAGCTTCCGCAAAGACATCCGGTGAAATGTGGAATGTGTTAAGATCTGTTCTCCCACATCTTTCCCCAAACAGTTATCAACATGATAAATCTAGTAGTGACAGATCAGAAGCCAATGTTTCCCACCAATATTTTGCAAATATTGGGTCAGAACTAGCATCGAATATTCCATCTGTTTCCCCTTCGTCTCATGCCTCCTATCACGTTGACTCCTCTAACTCTTCCAGGCAAAATTCTCCCTAGTTCTCTTTTCAAACTGTTTCTGAGAATGAAGTTAGTGATCTTATCGGAAGCATGGAAAACAAGAAGTCTGTTGGTGTAGATGGAATTTCTGTGCACTTGTTAAAAATTTCTGCTCCCGTCATCGTCCCTTGTCTTGCTTACCTTTTTAATAAGTCACTGTCAGAAGGCGATTTTCCATTACGCTGGAAACAGGCAAAAATTATTCCTTTGCATACATCAGGTGATAAAACATTTCCTTGTAATTATCGTCCAATTGCTATTTTATCTTCTGTCTCAAAAATCCTCGAGAAGATTGTAGGCAAGCAATTCTCAGAGTTTTTTAACTCTAGTAATATATTTTCGGAGAAACAGTCAGGGTTTAGGCAAAAGCACTCAACCACATATGTCAACTGTGACAGCTCTTGCACGTGTTTCCGACGATTGGTTAAACGCATCTGACAATGGTCAATACACAGGAGCAGTTCTTATCGACATGAAAAAAGCATTTGATACGGTTGACATTAATATCCTATTAAAGAAACTTGTGGGTGCTGGTGCGCAAGGAAATAGTTTTGCCTGGTTTGAAAGTTATTTGACCAATCGTCAAATATGTACTTATTTTTGTTCTGAAATGTCTGAGTTTGTTGATGTCAATTACGGCGTACCTCAAGGTTCAATCCTTGGACCACTACTGTTCACCCTTTATATAGACAATATAGTTCAACAGGTACAACACTGCGACCTACAACTTTATGCAGATGATACTATTTTGTATTACTCTCACAAAGATGTTAATTGTATAAATTATTTTCTGAACACAGATTTGGAACGCATACATGATTGGATGTGTTTGAACAAACTTAGCTTGAATGTTGATAAAACGGAGAGTATACTGATTGGTACCCGTGCAATGTTGACAAAACGCAAAGATTTAAATGTTTATATTAACGGAAAACATATTCAATGCAAAGAAGCCGTGAAATACTTACGGGTAATAATAGACCAAGAATTGAAATGGAATGATCATATTGAATATCTTAGTAAAAAAACTGGTAAATTGGTTAATTTTTTAGGTCGTCTTCGAGTTTATATTAATGAATGTAATTTGATATTGATTTACCGCACAATAATTCTCCCATTGTTTGATTACGCAGATATATTGTATGATTCCTCCCACCTGAAATATACCGATCGACTGCAGAAATTACAAAGCAGGGCTGGTAGAATAATACTTGGAATAAGTCCCTATAAACATATATCCAATCATGAATTACATCAAATTTTGAATTGGGAATCCCTGAAATCTCGCCGTATTAAACATTCTATATCTTTGGTGTACAAAAGTTTAAATGATCTCAGCGCACCATATATGCAAAATTTATTTCAATTTGTTTCACATCCATACAATTTACGCTCCTATGGAAATCTCTCCTTACCAAAGCCTCACACTGATTATTGTAATAGAATGTTTTCATATCTTGGAGCTTCTTACTTTAATGATTTACCACGTGACGTTAAATGTTTAATCTCATATGATTTGTTTTTTAAAGAAATTTATCAATATACACCAAAATGGCTTTAATGTATAAATATGTATATATATATATATATATATATATATGTATATATATATATATATATATATATATATATATATATATACTAGGTGTTTCAAAAAAACATTTCCCACTTTTGATTCTTAATAATTCATAAACTATATCAGATAACACTGTCTATGATATGAATAATAGCTGAATAGTGTACAATTTGGTTGAAGGTGGTTTGAATATGAAAACATAAATCAGTTTCATGAAATCTATGATTAATTTCACAGTTAGGTTCCAGATTTTGCTCTATTTTCAACCCTCTGTACAAAATTTCACTTTGCACAGGGGTCAAAGGGTGTGTATGGGAGTGTGAGGGTTTGAATGCTTCATTATTTATTCATGAGAAATTCCACTATCACAACTAGTCTTTATTCAGCCTCTGGCAGTATCTGTGTAAATTCAAATGCCTGCAGATACTGTCGTTGGGTCTCGACAGTGCTCTCCCTATTTCTGAAAAACGAAATTACAATGAATACCTTCTGTTCTATCGTAAACATGGTAAACATGGTGACAGGAAGCAAAGAAAATCATTTAGAGTATACACTTGTGTATTTAATAAATCTACTGTGAAACATATCGCCCCAATGATAAATGCTGCTGAACTCTTAACCAAAAATTATTTCCTTTTATCAAAAAGTGAAAAATTTGTCAGACTATTTGATCAGTAGACAGTTGTATTAAAATGAGGAACTTTAGATCATTTATGCTTATTTATATCCCAAATTTAGTGATATGTGAAGCAAAAATTGAAAATGATTGCCATCTGGAATGGAATGTGGTGTTTGCAAGCACATGGAAACGTGTGCTTCCTTTTTCCATACGCATGCAGTTTACCCTTTACCATGCATGAATCCAGACTAGCAGTGCCCAGGGCAATCCACATGAATTATTGATTAAGCATTCATGTGCCTGGGAGCAGGAGACTGGCGCCTAGTCAACAGGTGGTTCAGGCATGTCCATTGTTAAGGGCCATTGTCAGCCTGTGCAAGGTTCAATTTTTGTACAGAGGGTTAAAAATTGACCAAAATTTGAAACCTTACTTCAAAATCAATCCTAGATTTAATGAAACTGATTTATTCTTTCACATTCAAATTACCTTCAACCAAATTGTACACTACTCAGCTATTATTTATATCAATGACAGTTTTATTGGATGAATAGTTATTGAGCTACTAATAATCAAAAGTGGGAAAGGTTTTTTGAAACACCTAGTATATATATCTATATATATATATATATATATATATATATATATATGTATGTATATATATATATATATATATATATATATATATATATAATGGTATCATGGATATTTTGGGCGGGGGGGGGGGAGGAGAGTGAGTCATAATGATGGGATGATTGGGGTTGCAATGTATTTGATTCAACTGGTAGGTGTCAGAGGTATGTTTCCATTTTGTTCTTATCTTAATCTCATTTTTTGGTTTGATTTAAGACTTATTGATATTCTTCATTATTATGTATTAGTTATTCATGTCTTTATCATCATGTGTATCACAACATTGTCATTTCTAGGACCCCTCTGGAAAACAGCTGTGTTATGACAAACATAGCTGAGTAGGGCTATCCTTCCGTTCATTTTATGTACTATTTTGTTTATGCAATGATTATAATTATGTAATGCGACTTTTAACGGGAAATAAATTCAAATCAAATCAAATCAAATTTGCGTTTGAAGGTGAATAAAGATAAGGAAGAAGTGATATCTAGAGGGAGATCATTCCAATATCTGGGTCCAGTAAATATAATTGTTTTATTTGCAAAAATAGTGCGAGTACGTGGAAGGTGATAGGCGTCACTCTGGCGAGTGGGATAACAGTGGATAGAGCGATTCCTTTTGAACATGTGGATAAAAACCGATGGTAATTCATTAGTTGTTAGTTTATACATGAAAATTCTGAGATTGTATAAAATAGGTCTGGAATTTTCAGAATTCTGTTTTGATGGAAAAAACAATTGGTATGAGCAAAATATCCGGCGTGGTTTATGATTCTTATTGCACGCTTTTGAATACGGAGAAGGGAATGTAATAGTTATGAGTGAATTGTATTTCCCCACTCCAAAATTCCATAATTAAAGTGTGGAGATATTAAACAAGAATATATACTCTGCAAAATATGAACAGGAAAGAAATGTTTGAGCTTATTCAAAATTCCAATATTTCTAGACAAAATTTTACTTACAAAATTAATATGAGTTTTCCAGGATAATTCTTGGTCAATACAAAGCCCTAAAAACTTTGTGTTATTAACCTGCTTTAAACATAAATCATTTATTTTGATGGAACAACATTCAAAGAATTACTGAATACCATATAATGAGTTTTTTCTATGTTCAAGGAATTTGTTCGCAAAAATCCAGGATTGCACGGACCTGAGCTCAGTATTTATCATATTTATTAATGCATTAGGGTCTCGATGTGACAAAACGAGCTTGTGTCATCGGCAAAACAAATGGATGACAAAATTTGCGATGATTTTGGAAGATCATTGATGTATAAGATAAATAAAAGTGGTCCCAAGAGGGAGCCCTGCGGGACTCCACATGAAATAGGCTTTAATTGCGAATCATTGCTATTGATATTAACAAATTGCTTTCTTTCTGTTAAATAACTCTTAAACCATTCTAAGGGGCCCCGCGGATTCCATAGTGACACAATCTATAAAACAAAATTTCGTGTTCTATCGTGTCGAAAGCTTTAGAAAAATCAAGAAAAACTCCAATTGTACGTTCAAAACTATCTATAGCTACCTTGAGCTACCTTGTCTATAAAAGTAAGTAAAGCATGGGTTGTGTTGTAATGTTTTCTAAAACCAAACTGAGAATCCGACAGAATGTTATCATTTGTGAGAAATTGTAATAATCGTGTGTAAACCATCCTTTCAAGAATTTTAGAAAATTGAAGTCAACAAAGAAATTGGTCGGTAATTATTCACCAAATCTTTCTGCCCCTTCTTAAAGATAGGGTAGTAGCTGCGTACCGGGCTCGGGGTGGTTGCTCCGGTGTTAAGCTTTGGTGGAATGGGTATGACTGGTAAGTTATGCGTATGTGTGTTTGTGTGTGTGTGTGCGTGTGTGTGAGTGTGTGTGTGTGTGTGTGTGTGTGTGTTTGTGTGTGTGTTGTGCATGTACATGTGATTACGTTCGTCCGATCAATGAACAACATGAACATGCGCAGGAAACTTAAAGGCATACAATCGTGGCAAGTGGTTTGTTCGGCATGGAGACGAACGCAACAAGCTCCTGCCTCCCCCATTCTGTATCAAATGTGGTGACCCCGAATGAGAATAGCGCAGGCTCAATGGGTCAGCGAACAACACTCTAGACTACAAGAGTTCTGTGCTACAAATCTCATGACCCAAAATGGCTGTCCGAGCGAGCCACGAGAGCTTCCGAATGGACACACACTTTCAGTGCGCATGCGCATGAAGAGAGGCCAAAAGAGCCACGCGTCTTCTGGCCTCTCTCCTCCAATCACCGCAGCTCGCGGTCACAATGTTTGTGTGTGATGCGTACACACACACACACACACACACGTGTCTCAGTGGCAGCATTGTCCGACACCGAGTCTGGCATTGCGCAACAATTGCATGCACAAACTTGGGTCGTTCGTGAGTTTACGTACCATCAGGTATGACGACCGTCCGCCTTTAACTGTCGCTCTACAACACACATCAAATTGCACACACATAGCACCCTGTACATCGGATACAACACTCACGCTCACATATCACGTTTATTATTCCGAAGGTTTGTTAATCCGAAAATGAAATAAGATTCGTTATTCCGAAGGTTCATTAATCCGAAAATGACATAAGGTCTGTTATTCCGAAGTTTCGTTAATCCGAAAATGAAATAAGGTACGCTAATCCGAAAATTTAATAGGGTTCGTTATTCCGAAGGTTCGTTAATCCGAAAATGAAACAAGGTTCGTTATTCCGAAGTTCCGTTGATCCGAAAAGGAAATAAGGCTCGTTATTCCAAAAATGAAATATGACTATAAAATTTCGAACAAAGGAGTAAATTCTTGTCGTGACAAAATATTGTGTTTTAATTAGAATACTGCATTTGGTGTTCGTTGACACCTGTGCTCATGTGTGACTGTGTGTATTGAGGTCAAGTACATAGAACCTTTGAAATTACAGTGTGTATAAATGCCCTTCTTATTTTTCATCCCCATTATCGTCGCCTTACACCTATCGTTTATCGATAGTCTAAAATTCATCATCATCATCATAAAAATTCAGGAGAGGCATGTTCACTACGAAAGGGGATGCCAGCATACTCAAACCAAAGAGGTTCTATAAATATAGAGTAAGCGCTCACCATTCAGCGCGTACAAATGAAAACGGGGCCAATTGAACATCATTCCCTCCGGATCTTATAAGACACATACATTCTCAACATAGTATACGTGTTTTGATGAAAAAAGGACTTGCTCTAATGTGTCAAATATGTGCCTTAACATGAAGCCAAAATTGCTAAACAGGCATTCACGCATTCATACTACATACAAAGATTGCAGAAAGGTACAGTGTACTGAGTATACTCTTTGGTATATATGGGAGTATTAGTCGATTTCACATAATGTATTATTTATGTCACATAGACCCGTCAGACACAAAATACAACACACACTCCCACACACATACAACACACGTCGCTCCCACACACACCCACAGACCAACAACAAACATACGCACAGTCACAACAAACACACACAGTATACGCACACACATGTTCACACCAAACCACATTTTTTTTTCAAATTTCAACACACACACACACAACACACGTGATTTGATGTGTACATGTGTGTGCGTATGTGTGTGTTTGCTGTGGGTGTGTGAATGTGTGTGTGAGTGTGTGTTGTGTGTGTGTGGGAGTGTGTGTTGTATGTGTGTCTGATGTAAAGTGACATTTTTATGTGAAATCAGTATACTCCCATACCAAAGAGTGTACACAGTACCTTTCTGCAATCTTTATTTAGTATGTATGAATGAATGCCTGTTTGGCACATATTGGACACATTAAGGCCACCGCACACTACACGATCAGACTGGTCGTAAAGTCTTAAGCCAAGCAGGGTCTTAAGACCAGTCGTACGACCGGACACCGCACACTATACGACCCGACTGTAAAGCGCGCGCAGTGCGCACTGCGTGTGCTGGCATTTTACTGCATTGTGAATGGCTGAAAGCCTACGACCAGTCGTAGAAATTCAACATGTCAAATCTCTACGACTGGCGCTAAGACCCAGTCCTACGACCAGAAACTGGCAAGACTGTGATGTCACACTTGTAGTCTTAAGGTCTTAAGACCGGTGAATCGGAGCAAAATCGTGTAGTGTGCGACGGGTTTTAGAGCAAGTCCTTTTTTTAATCAAAGCACGTATACTTTGTTGATGTATCTCTCTTATAAAATCCGGAGGCATATGGACAAATATTGATTTTCCCTAAAATTAGAATGATTTTTCCAACCCAACCACCTCTTCGAAACTGTACTTGACGTGTATTACTATATAGGCACTTCCGGGTTCAGGCTTCTGGCAGTCGACCTCTTTGAAAATGGCAGCGAGTTGTTCAATTGGCCCCGCTTCTATTTGCCAGCGAACGCTCTATTACATATAGAACCTCTGTGACTCAAACTCTCTTTTGACACATGAACACATACGCGCGCACGCACACATACACACACACACATGCAAACAGGCAAACACGAACACACGCGATTTCAAAAAAACTTTTTTTCAACGATATACAATGCTGTCGTAATTTGTAATTTCATTTGTTCATGTATACTGCTGATGAAGATAGAGAGGTATCTTCTCCTCCGGAGGATGAGCTCGTCCCCTCCGACTCCTTCTTCACCTCTTCATCACATTCATTATTTGAAATGATTACCATATTCTACCATTCTAACATGTCTCAAGCAGGAAAAAAAAACATGCGTGGTCTTAAGAATAAAGGCTATGAAACAAATAAACAATGAACGAAATATGAAACTCGTCACACTGAAGACGAGGTAGGCGATCAGCTTGGGGTCATCAGATATCGTTACGGATGATCGACAACGAAAATGATATTAAGTAGCGCTTTGAAGTCATATTGAGAAACATTCGTGAAGTTCAATTTTTTTTTAATACAGTCCTACATAATTCAGATCAAATTGTTTCTGTCATGCAACCAAGTGGAAATTCCATGCAAGTGTCGGCGTGTGCAAGTAAGTCGATTAGACAGGCTATGTAACTGAATATTTACTAATAGGTCTTCAAAATGTTTAAAAAAAAAGAAAATAGAAATCAAACATGGCATAAAGTCCTTTAAGGGTCACCTTCACTTTAACATTTTTTTTTTCAAATATGAACTCTGACCATTATTTACATAACCAAGAGGGCTATGTCTCATCTCGTCGTCATTTTATAATAATAATATGAGTTTGACAAACCCTATAAGTCTGCAAAATGTTGCAGTAGTCGAAGCAATGTGCTCTCCAACTCAAAACAAAGGGATATTGTTGTTGTGTGTGTGCGTGTGAGTGCGTATGGGGGCGTGTACATGAGAACGTGATTCCTAAATGGACGAAGGTGTAATTACTCAGTGAAAAAAAAAGTAAAAATAGAAGTATTTTGTTTCATGCTCTTGTGGGGTTCGAACCCGCACGTGTTCAACCTCACGTCCCTGGCGCCAAAGGTGTCGCCTTTAACCTCTCAGCAATACGTCTCGCCGAAGAAATATGAGGAACGTAAGCTTATATATGAAAGATAAATCAGGAATCGTTTCGTCGATATTCCATTCTCATTTTCAGTTTTAAGCTGCAAAATAATAAACCTGAGGAGATTTGAAAAAACAAAATGCATGATTACCGCAGCATATTGTCTCAGCTACAACATACTTAAGTTTCAAAGGAAATGGAGCAAATTCAGCTGAAGAAAAGGTGCTTGAACGTTATCAAGTGAATGCATGGTTTAAAAAGATCACCTCCCATAGACATAATACACGTAAACTTGGCTGATTTTGATACGTTGCCTTTAATGACAATTTCCAGTATGATGACGTCATCAAATTTCACAACAATGACATGGACTTGAAAGAAAAATGTGACCCGCTACAACAAAATGATCCTAAAGTCGGGCGAGGTCGATTATTTGAAAATTGCCTGATATAATCCCCTAATCTTTCTGCTTTAAATTGATATATAACATATTTTATAAAAATAATCGGCTACGGAGATATCGATGTTTAAAAGAGAGCATGTCGAGACGTCTGGAAAATCACTGTTTCGAGAAAAGCGCCCTGAAAGTCTTCCTTTCGACCCAATCGCGATCAAGGGACACGCAAGTCAGTTTTCACCTCTGGACAATAGAAGGTAAGCCCTAGCAACCCCCGAAGAGTTCATTCAAGCACATCAGCGTCGGCGGTCTCCTCACCAACCAATCAGTGACCAGGATGTGAGAAGCGGCTGAGCATAGCGCACCCCGCCCACACGCACCAGTCGACTGGGCAGTGTGCGAGCTTCACGCTTCGGTTAGCAGCAAGCAGCAAACTGACCAATGAGATCACTCTTGTCGTTGTTAGGGCGGAACCTATTTGTGGCGCTCAATCCAAATTTTCGAACCAGTTTCTGCTTCGTTGAAACGCCAAAAAAACATGGCTCAGAAAAACGCTATTTTTTATCTTTCCTTTCATCATTTTGCTTCAAAATTTCGACAGATGATAGAAGACATGTTAGACTCCAATAATATATCAAAATCAGAAAATCGTAAGTTTTGACCAATTTTAATGCTCTGACCTCAAACTCGATTTTCACGGCTTCGACCGTGCGCTACTTTAGCACTTTTTGTTGTATCGGGTCACAAAATGTTCAAAGTACAACATATCCGAACTTGGGATAATATTGAGCTAAAACAACAAAGATACCAGCAAATGAATGTCAGAAACTGTACCTCAAAAAATTCAATTCCGCTTTTTTGATTTAAGATGACGATATGATGACGTCAGAGTATTTATGTTAATATTGATACCTTAAATGTTATCTACAACTCATATGCTTTTGTAATATGCAATAAAAACATAGGGTCACCAGACGTTTTGAAGAGCTATGGCGAAATAAACAAAGACATGTTTTTCACAATATTTGTACATAGACGCGCGCGCGGATTTTTCGCTTTGACGCCAGTGCATTCCTTTGTTATAGGTCAAAACCGATCGGAAATCAGTGGATGTTGTAATTTAATGTATTCATGACGCAAATCTCTCGTTTGAAGAGGCTACACCCCAGTAAATAATGCCAGTGCATATCTTGGCAATCAATGACTTAAAGTCAAAGATATAAAACACCTGTTTCTTGACCCTGGCCTAATCTAAGCATCAGTCATCGCCACAGCGCCACAGCGCCACAGGAGGGGGGGGGGGGGGGGGGGCACCGCGAGAGGAGGAGATTGTTTTGGTTTTGGCATGGGCCATGTAGCTCCATGGTGCGTGTGTGTGTGTACGTGTGTGTGTGTGAGTGTAGACATTCAGCGTATGCAGACAGAGCATGCCTGTACTGTAGTGACCGGAACTATTGTCATTCCATTTTGCTCTCCCCTTCTCCCTCCCCCATCTCTCCCCCTCGCTCTCCCTCTCCCTCTCTCTCTCTCTCTCTCTCCCTCTCTCTCTCTTTCTCAATTATCCAGTCAGCAGGCTGATAGTAACCAGGGAGGTAGTCTCACCTCCCCGTTGTAACTCACTGCCAAATAGCACATTGTCAGCACCGGCAAACTGGCAATGCTCACCTTCTTATTCCTGTATTTTCGTTATTTACGGGTCAATTTTTTTCGTTCGAAATGTAAAATGGATGACCATAGAATTTCTCAATAGAATATAAAATTGAAAACTTTCGAAAGGATAGAGAAAATTGAGTTCACTTTGAATGGTCTGCCACAGGCAGATATCCTTATCATGCTCTTACGTAATACGACAGCTGCTTTCTCAACGATCCAGTCAGCAGGCTGATTGTAACCAGGGAGTAGTCTCACCTCCCCGTTGTAACTCACTGCCAAATAGCACCGGCAAACTGGCAATGCTCTCCTTCTTATTCCTGTATTTTCGTTATTTACGGGTCAATTTTTTTCTTTCGAAATGTAAAATGGATGACCATAGAATTTCTCAATAGAATATAAAATTGAAAACTTTCGAAAGGATAGAGAAAATTGAGTTCACTTTGAATGGTCTGCCACAGGCAGATATCCTTATCATGCTCTTACGTAATACGACAGCTGCTTTCTCAACGATCCAGTCAGCAGGCTGATAACCAGGGAGTAGTCTCACCTCCCCGTTGTAACTCACTGCCAAATAGCACCGGGAAACTGGCAATGCTCTCCTTCTTATTCCTGTATTTTCGTTATTTACGGGTCATTTTTTTTCGTTCGAAATGTAAAATGGATGACCATAGAATTTCTCAATAGATTATAAAATTGAAAACTTTAAAAAGAATAGAGAAAATTGAGTTCACTTTGAATGGTCTGCCACAGGCAGATATCCTTATCATGCTCTTACGTAATACGACAGCTGCTGGAGTCATCAAACCCTGGCTTGGCCTCCAGGTTTGTCACGCCTGAGCAGAAAGTTTATTTGCAATGGACAAGTACTTCGACTCCCAACTCCCAAACGACAAATATACGCACCCCACTTTGGGTAACCTCAGTTGAGGACTCGCCTCAAACGAGGGATTGACGGCATGTAGAAATCCAAATCAGTTGAAAAAAGTGCATTTTCATGTTGCTGACGCCCTGTGCGTGCGAAATCGCGCGGACGGACGCGTACGCGCGGAATTTTTTGAAACGCTTAAGATTGTCTGAAACTTCGAGATTTCCCATTGGGAAGTCGTTTTGAGCATTTTAAAATTTTGCGTCATGATGACCTAGGTAATTAGCGTAGTATAGGATGATCAGTAGTGATTTGAACTTCATGTCTACCGAAAATGATAAAGAAATGGCATTCTATTACGAAGTTATGATCGATCATGTGACTCTATCTGAAATCACAAAATGGCACCTACATGACGTCACAGATATGTTATCGTCATGAAAAGTTTCATGTACAGAGATATTGATATGAGATATGTTGACTGAAAATTTCATGTTATTCCGTCATGTCATCGTTGAGATATTTTGTCCACAAATTCGTAAGAAAGAAAGAAAGAAGAAAAAACGAGATATGAAACTCGTCACACTGAAGACGAGTTAGGTAATACGCTAGGGCCTGAGATATCGGTCACGGAAAACGATGTTAAATAGCGACATGAAGTAATATTGAGAAAGATTCTTGAAGTCCAGTTCTTTATACAGTCCCACATAATTCCGATAAAATTGTTTCTGTCATGCAACCAAGTAGAAATTTCAAGCGTGTGTCGGCATGTGCAAGTAAGGCGATTAATAGGCAGGCTATGTATCTGAATATTTTCCAATAGGTTTTTTATAATATAAATAAAGAAAACAGACATCAAACACTGCGAAAAGTCTTTGAATAGTCATCTTTTGACTTCAACATTTGTATTTTCAAATATGAACTTTGACCGTTATTTGCATAACTAAGAGGGATATGTCTCATCTCGTCGTCAATTGTATATGATAAGTTTGACAAACTCTATAAGCCTGCAAAATTTTGCAGCAGTCGAAGCAATGTTTCCCCAACACAAAACAAAGGGATATTGTGTGTGTGTGTGTGTGTGCGCGCCGTATGGGTGTCTTTACATGAGAATGCGATTTCTACATGAACGAAGATGTAATTACTCCACTGAAGAAAAAAAAAAGGTAAAAGAAAGAAGTATTTTGTTTCGTGCTTTTGTGGGGTTCGAACCCGCACGTGTGCAACCTCACGTCTCCGGCGTCAGAGACGTCGCCTTTAACCTCTCAGCCATACGTCTCGACGAGAAAGAATGAGGGACGTAAGCTTATAAATATGTGAAAGATAAATCAGGAATCGATTCGTCCACTTTCAATTCTCAGTTTTCAGAATTTCAGAATTGTCAACCTGATGAGGAGATTTGAAAAAATAGAATGTATGATTACTGCAGCTTACTGTCTCAGCTACAACATACGTAAGTTTCAGAGGAAATGGAGCAAAATAAGATGAGGTGAAGGTGCTTGAGCGTTATCAAGTCAATGCATGGTTTAAAAAAAAAATCCCCTCCCATAGACATAACACGTAAACTTGGCTGATTTTGATACATTGCCTTGAATCACAATTTCTGTATGATGACGTCATCAAATTACAAAACACTGACATGGACATGAAGGACAATCGTTCAAAGTACAACATATTATTATTCATCGTACGTCGTCATTATACATTATGATCAATATGACAAACCCAGCCTGTAAAATCTTGCAGCAGTCGAAGCAATGTGGTCTCCAACAAACAAAGGGATACTGTGTGTGTGCGCGCGCATTATATGTGCGTTTACACGCGAACGTGATTTTTACATGGACGAAGGACTGGTGTAATACTCCATTGAAGAAAAAAAAAGATATAGGTATATTGGTTCGTGCTCCTACGGGTTCGAACCCGCACGTGTGCAACCTCACGTCTCTGAGACGTCGCCTTTAACCTCTCGGCCATACGTCTCGAAAATATGAGGAACGAAAGCTATTTCCCAAAATGTTGATCGCATCGTTGAATAACAACTCTAAGAATAAAATCGCTCTCGTGTGTGGAATGGGGATGCCTTTGCACTTGATTATTTGACAGTGGAGGAATTGTTATCCCCCAAATGCCAAAAAATTGGAGAGGGAGGTGCTCCGCTGATAATGAAAATTAAATTTTCTTCACCCGTTTCTTGATATCTTGTCTGATATCACCTTCAAATTTGATGTCGTTTCCTAAAACTTATTACGCATAGACGTTGTATAAGATAAAATATGTTTAATTTGTGTTAAAGTATTTTGATTACCATGGCAACAGATAAACATAAGCAATTTCTGTTTCACATTTTGACCCAGTTTTAGTTTCTTGTTATTCATTATCTTATGTATGACTGAAGAAATCTGCAGACTTTGTTGGAGTGTTCTTTACATGACAGCTTCAATTATTCTTTTTTTTTTCTAGTTGATATACTATTGGAGTAAAAAAAAAGAAAGAAAAAAAATCATTTTGAACAGCCTGTGCATTTAACATGCGCTTACAGTGTTTAAACTTCGTCAGAATAGAGTGTCCAAATTATTCATAACATAAAATATATATTTCTAAAGGATGTATTCAATCATTTTTGAAATAGCGACAGCGCCCTCTTGTGTTTTTTCTTGATTTTTTTCTTGTGGTAAACACCATTTTCTTAAGATTTGGACCTGTAAATTAATGCTCTGTAAAGGTCAAAATGAAGTTCAAATGTGTCTTAATATGTCTAGATAGAAATCAACAGCAAAAACTAGTTGCATTTTTGTCTTAACTGCCTGACATATGTCTTGAAATTAGTTAATTGAATATTATTTCTTGGGATTCTCTTTATTTTCTTTGTATTTTGACGAATTGCTCCCTCTTTGTGGTTTCCAAGAAAAGTTTTGATGGTGTCATTTTGTAGGATATGTCTTGTTTTATATTTGTGCCACATTTCAGAGCAATCGATAGAAAAATATTGAAATTATAGAGGGAGCGGATTTTGCCCTCAATGGGTTATGGAGCTTAAAACAGGTGTTTGGGGTTATGAGGGTTAACGGCTGATACTGAGACTAAGCTACTTCTCTGGAATTGCTATCATAGCAAAATACCATTTACATATACATATCATTTCAAAATGCATAAGCAGAATTTGTCCCTTTAAGTGGTACCAATATCGTAAAAAATCTGGTCTTGGCCCATGGACTATAACGGGGGGGGGGGGGGGGGGGGGGAGGGTACAAAATAGAGACAATTACCTTCGGCACAGTTGGCTCCCTGGAATCCGGCTGCGCACACGCATTCATGTTCGTTGCGATTGTCGATACACGTGCCAGCGTTAAGACAAGGTGATGAAGCGCACGGACCGTTATCTGATAAAGAGCACACAGATTACACAAGTACATATTATGATGATCTATTATTTGCATAACGAGAAATCTTGGGAAAGAGCGAATCGATTAAGGTGGATAACTGTCTTCTGTCAATCATATCGATCATAATAAATTATGGAATTATGGAAGTCATGCTGAGCTATATAGGAAAGTTGTATTATATTTTTGTCTCTTTTTTTGTGTAAATCAAACTGGTAATTGAACAGTGAATGACAGCAAATGCTCGGTTTTCAAAAGTTTAGGGTGTTAGTGAAACATTCTGTGTCTATTGTATGTTTAAGAGATATTGATGCTCTATCGTGTATTGTTTGATCTCCCGTCATGAGTGTTGCAAAAACATATAACAAGAGAAAAAATATCCATGTGTTCAAGAAAATAGTCAAATGGACAGCATTGTTCCATGTTCTAACAGTGAATGAAGTCAATGCGTGAATTTACATTCTTGACAGAATTGTTCTGTTCAACCCGGGAAACACGTGCAAGTAAATGTGTTGTCGCTGTCCTGAAACTGACCACTGCCGTTACAACTGTTCTCCGGCAATGAATTTCCTGTAATGTTTTTGTCGGACGATTAAAATTGAATTGAAATTAAATTGAAATCGAAATTAAACTTTTAAAACAAACAAATGGCTATTTTCTGTTTTCATTATCTTTTCTTCATTTTTTTTAATGAAACTTCTGAGGGAAAAGGTGGAAACGCAATATCTGAATGTGCTGTATTTTCTCAACGCTGCAAATTAAATTTTGTACCAAAGACTTTAATAGCGATAATTTTGGGACCAGAAGGTTTACTTCGTTATAACGAAATTTCGTTATAACCGTGTTCCGTAACGGGAGTGCACTGTAGGTGATTTTTTTTTCACAAAACGGAGCAACGAGGAAATAATATTTCCCCCTCTTCCCATGTTTTTCTTCTGTTTTTAGAGTCACAGTAACAGTACAGTACTTACATATATCGCAGTTGACACCAGTATATCCTTCATAGCACACACATTGGTATGCGTTGTCGAGGTTGAGACAGTCGCCCATGAAACATGGATTGCTCAAGCATTCGTTTATGTCTGTGTTTATGTAGGGGTAGAAATGAACATGTGCGCATTGCTAACTGTGAATGAAAGCATAAACTGATAATTGTTCATACACCTTCAAGAATTGTGATATCATGACAGCGATACGAACCTTATACATAAGTAAACTGTTTAAATGATCAAATGTGATCTAGAAAAAAAGGCATCACTGCAGAGTTAAACGAAGGATTCACATGGCATTAGAATTATTTCGAATACATTCAGCTCGTGGGATTTGCGAGCCTATTTACCCATATAAACTTCCCTGTTTCAAATTTCGGACTAAAGGTAATCAAGCTGATGTTTATATTGACACTGATCTTGAATTCAGGGGTCAGAATCGCCTTTTAATACTAATGTCATTCACAATGGATGTTAATTGATAAGTCGCTTTTCATGATGAATAAGCCCCCGTTGCACAATCAAAATTGACCTTTTTTCAGCGTTGCCAGGTCCAAACAGAGGAAAATCACTAAAAGGCTAGTAAAAAATCACCAAAAGCCATAAAAAATCACCAAATTTGGAAAAGCGTAGGTACGGCTTCAATTTCAAGACAAATCATATCAATAAACCTTTATCAAACACTCTGCGCGAGTCTCGGTGCAATTTTCGGCGCGCCGTAGTCACACACACACTAAGTGCAAAATGTGTACGATGTGTATGGATATATGACTATGAGTGTTTGTGTGTGTCGCTGTGACAAAAAAAGGGGCACATGTTATGTTTCTGAAGGAAATATTTAAAAAAGGGGAAAACTTTGGGCAAAATGCATTTTCGTTTTCAATTAGTGTGATTATTTTTCATCGGTCTAAAAATCACCAAAAAGTTACCAAAAATCACCAAATTTTGATTTGGTTACCAGGCTAAAATTTTGTCACCAAACAACTTCAAAAATCACCAAATTTCACCCTTTTTGGTTCCCGAAATCACCATCTGGCAACACTGCCTTTTTTATCATAAGGCAAGCGGGCGGAGAGCGCAGTGACAGTGAAAACACAGCGCTCGTGGGATGAGCGTAACAAAGTCTTTCTGAGCGTATGTATAGTGACATCGAGGTATCAACGTAAAGCAAAATTGCGTTTAGTCTGGCAGCGCAGAGGGTTCTGATTAAACGAACGAGGTACCAATCTATATAGATTTTTGACTTAGAGAGGAGAACCACCATGTGCAGGTATTGACGTCTTTCCAGTTGTTCTGCTGCATGTGGGCCCGAGAGGCAGCTAACATGGCCCCAAAATGGCTTTAGATTAAACATTCTAGGTAACACATCAAACCATGGGCGTAAATCCGGGGGGGGGGGGGGATATATCCCCCCCCCCCCCACTTTTGAAGGAGGGGGGGGGGGATGGCCTGTACAAATATCCCCCCCGAAATTCTCCCAAGAAAAACATGTAGGAACAAAAAAAAATGTGGTGATATTGATTTCAGCATGATGGATTATAATCTAGGAGGAGAATGCAGTTTTTGTCTTTGTAATTTGCTGTTAAGCTAAACGTATGATGCAGCGAGATGATTGTCTTTGCCAAGCGATACATCTGATGCGGCGAGACTACGAACAGTGGACGCATCTGCCGCGTCCGCTAGGCGCCACGATCGGTGGCATTTTTTTTTTCCGTGTAAGAAGACTGCCACCCATTTAAAAAAAAATAAGAAAACAACAACAAACAACTGCATCATAGGCGGTGTATTCGCGCGCATCCACTGTTCGTAGTCTCGTCGCATCAGACCAGCTGCATCCCCACCTAGGTTATAGGCTACATACTGTATGCATGAGCCATGACGTTCGCACGCCCGCCTCGTGACGAGAGCATACTGCTGAACAGTGCTAGCAGCGCTCGCGTACTTCTCTCGCACGCCAATGCATGTAGAGCAATATCGACCGTAATGCATGCTTCGGATGTTGAACTACTACAGTAGCCACACAACCAGATGGCAACCAGCTGCATGCAACCAGGGAGGTGCTCTTCCCACCTCCTTGATGCAACACAGTCTTAGGGCCATGGACGTATAGGCATGAACGAGTGCACCATGCCGAGCGCGATACGACTCACGTCGAGCTCCGCATGAGTTACCCAAAGATCTAGATAACAAACGAGTTCGTTAACAGCCTTTTACGAGTTTCAGTCGTAGGAATTGCAACACATTTACCCTCTCCATCATCCAATTGGCAGTGATTTTGCTCAGTTAGTATAATTCGTTTGCCTCCAAAAAAGGAACGGGTGTCGATTCCCATATTTTGCCATATGCAAGTACCTCCTTTAATCTAATGAACATTGCTTTAGATAAATGGTTTAGACCTATTAACCAGATTTCTTTTTGTTTTCATGGGAGATGTGCAAAAAACACAAGTTCACCTGTTAACAAACATACATCAATAGATTAATAAGACAAGTTTATTCGCAGCCAATTTTATTGATATGCAACATTCATCTCACGAACAGAAAAATGGATTCTTTAATCCCTAATTAAACAATCCCACAGAAAAGGCAAGACATTCTAACAGTTTGCCAGAATAGTACGAAAAGATTTTCACTTTTTTTTTTCAGTCAATAGGACCTACTTGGAATTGAGTACTGAAACGGATATTGTACCTTACCAAATCATTTTCACACGTTGGTAAGAATGTATAAAACCTGAAGTGTGCCGTGATCCAGAATGAATTTTACAACTGTATTTATGAGCCTGTTATGTTGTTGGAAAATAACGTTGCTTATCATGTCATTATGCTTAGTAGGGGCCAGATATGAAGCCATTAACTTGACAAAGATGGAAAAGAGGTGAGCAAAATAAATAGAACTATCTCTACGAAAAGGAAGGGCTGAACTCATTTTGATTTCTGCAAATATGAATGGTGTTTAAATGGTAATAAAATATACAAAAGAATCTTTAAGAAAAAATCTCAGAAAATTGTTCAAATTGTCGGCATCATATGCCCAATTATGTTTGAACTTTCAAAGGCTACAGTTTGTTAACATCTGATAGACCTGGGCTTCAGAAGTGCTCTGATATATGTAGGCCTATGTTGCGAGATTTACAGTTTAGTAAACGTTGGGTTGTCTTCAATTAAAGTACGGTTTGCTTAATCTATTCCTGTGAGGTAACTGAAGTTAAAAGGTAAAATTTCCTTCAATACGAGATGAACTTTCAAGTTTTCAATCTCCGCCTATATGGTCCTTATATAATCTTGCGTTTCTGATAATGCTTATTGTTTACTCTCCAAAGGAATGGGGTTAGACATAAAAGGTAATATTTCATATGGTCAATTGGAATTACGGAACATAATTATGTTATTAGAGTCTACAAAGATTGTCATAGAGACACACTACGGAGAAAAAAACTGTACTTGTTTGTTTAACCTTGTTTGCTTTGTTACTGTTGTTTATGTTTAGATTTTTAACACATAATGTACAAAACTGATCTCGCGGAATAAATTTATTCAAGTGAATAAAACTATATATTCACCTTTATCCAGCAATTTGTTCTCTATAGTGTTTTGATCAGAGGAAAGCTAGTTTGTTAGTTGTCGCATGTCACAAGTTATCCCGGGTTACATGAAGAGCTGTCACCATACCTTGCCACTACAACTCGACTTCTGTGGAAACCGTTCTTCGTTATTCTGCCAAGTACCATTATATCCCCCTCCCGAAAAAAAAAGCGCAAGCGCGCGAAACCGAGCGCTTTAAAAGTTCAATCGTGTGCAGTGGATGAAGTTGGGGGAGACAAATCATTTTGTCCCCCAAGCAATTCCCGAGATGAGGACAAATCTCGAACTTTCTTTATGGAAAATTGGACAACTACCGCCAGAATTATGCACCGGATCGCTGAATTGCAATCATAAATATGCAAAAGCTACTGGGTCCCTTTCGATAGACTATGTACACTTTTGAGATTGACGTTTTATTTCCTTATATTTATCAAAGAGTGTGCACCAGATCTTTCACTTACAAAAGCTCCCTCATTTATGCAGAGGCGTCGATGGAGGGGAGGGGGATGGTTCCCCCATAAAAATATTGGGGACAAACAGATCATTTTGCTCCTCCTCGTAACTCCCGAGATGTGGAAAATGTTCTTACTTTTTTTAATAGAAGACTGTCTAAATATTTCACCCAAAGATGGCTGAATTTCAATTCTGAAAATAAAAAATCTCCCTCGCGTAAGAGGGGGATAGGCCTAACCTCTCCCATACCCTCCCCGTTCAATCATTTCTACTTAATACACTTTAGATTGACAGATTTTCAAAATGTTTCATCCAAAGTGTGCACCAGGTCTGTTACTTCATTTTAAAGAAATGCAAATGTTCCTTGGGTGG